>NC_138780.1:7544505-7854505 GCF_965119305.1 Pelophylax lessonae
GCGACCCACCCTGCCACCATCCCCCATCCCCCATCCCGCACCCTGCACACTCACACCCCCTCCTTACCTTACACACAAATGCCACGATTTCGTCTGTAAACAGTGCAGGAGCCATGATGCACACTTACGACAGGGCCTGGACAATTTCCGGAAACGTGTGCACGCAGCAAAAGTTTCGTTTCCGGTTTCATGTATAAATGTGAGAACGCGGTTTTGTATATTCGCGAATTCGCGAATAGTGAACATACACAACCATTAAGCAGATTTAACTTAGAAAAAGAAATACAAATACATACATTTGTGGACACCAGAAAACTTTATTTAGACACATGAAGACATTTTAAAAAAAAAATTGGAAACATGCTGTTTATTACATTTGTATTTTTCAAACCAAAACAACCTTTGTACAACATTTAGACCATATACATCGACAAAGAGCCCATAATCAACAGATGCATGTGCAGATTGACAGAATTATGTTAACAGCAATAAATACTTACAGAGAGTCAACACACAACACAGCCAAATCTCACCTCCATAAATAACAAAGGGCCAAAAATGTTACCCATAAAACATGTGACACACAAATATATTGGACCTCTTCGTAGGTCAAATCTTTCCTGATGTCTGAGTGAGCTATATATAATCCAAGCAAACACACCCAGAATGGTAACGCCCAGTCCAAAAATTAACTGTGTGTATCCTGTGTGTTTTGGAGCATGCTCAGTTGCCAAAACAAGGGAAATAGAAATGAGGAATAGAAATGTATGTAGGTGTGTATAGTATATGTGAATTGAAAAAATTCTCTCTTGAAGTTTGCTAGTCATTATTTAGAATGTTTAGATACAGGAATACATACATATATATACAATTACGTGAGAGAGAGAGAAATATATATTTAGGGAAACAATTGAAACACACCTTTTGGGATTTGAGAAGTGAGATTGTGACGATTGACCAGATATGTAAGCCAACAATCTGACTCATCACTCATGAACATCCCTAAATTTGGCGTGGCAATTATATCAGGCGTTCTTATGTGCATTTTGGCTGGCGTTTTCCCAGGCGTTTTGACATGCATTTTTTGGGCAGGCATTGTTATATGAAATCACCTACAAAAGCCCCAAAAACAGACCACAAACACGTACATGTGAACGTAGCCCGTTTGGGGGCGTTTGAGGGGGATTTGTCCAGCTCAAGGATCAGCTCCCAAAACAGGCAAAAAATCCAATCCTATTCAGTTCAATGGCCCCTGTTCCCATGTGAGCATTTTGACGGCATGAGGAAAACACCCAACGCTCACTGAGAAATAGCACAATGATTAGGGAGTCTGCCTTCCTGCTGTAGGTTTGTAAGTTCGAATCCGGAAGGTGCCCTCTGTATGGGCAACACTTGGATATCTCCAATCCTCCAAATGTTGACATCATTAATTTTGTTCATGTTTGAAAAAGGCATGTGTATCAGCAAACTTTTAATCCAAAGACATGAACAAAATACAAAAGATGCCCCATAAAGTCAATATGTAGCAATATTGTGAGCTAAAGCTCTATTTGTTTGTTGGGCATACTTTGCTAATTAGCCAAGTATAAGGGATATATATATATATACCTTCAGTTAAATGTGTAGTAAAATGGTAACACTTGGCCATACCCATATGGAAGAAAAGGTAGTATTTGCAATATATTTCTAAAAACATTCTTTGGAAACACATAAAATATTGTCAAAATTGTGACATTTCCTTGATATGTGTGAAATGCTAATAATCTTTCTTTGAAATATGTTTTACATCTATTTTTTTTCTATCTGACGACCAATTCCCCAATGTAATATTTTGTGGGTTTTTTCAGAGAATGTGGAGGTTCTATATAAACACTGTAGATTTGACTGCTATGATTTCGGAGTTAGCAGGAAAGGTGTATGGAATGTGATGGTGTTTACTAAAGGATCCCTTGTTGGAAGTGTGCATGTTTTTCCAATTCCGCCGGTTTTTGCCATTTTCTATGGGCGAGACAGCGGATTTGCAAGCGGTATTCAAAAAATAATTGACCCAAAATCGCGCTGGCGAAATTTTTTGAGCCAATTTGACGTTGCGCATGCGCACATTCGCGAGTTCGCAGCTCGCGGCTGGAGGAGCTGTTTAACCTTTCCACACTTTCGCAGATATCTCTCTTTCTAAGTCAGTTTTTGAGATTTTTTAAACGCAAGTCATCTCCAAATTGACTTCCACACCTTCCACAGTGATTTGGGATTTTTGGGGGTACAGGGGAAAATTTGGCTAAACTTTAGTCGAGCTTTTAGCTGGCGTGGTTTTAAGTCGCGCTCTGACCATATTGCATCTTAATGAATCTCACACTAGGCGCTATTTTCCGCCCGCCGTTCTTTGAATGCCAATTTCAGACTTAAATAATCGCCGCTTCGCAAAATCACGCCGAAACGCCAATTCGCCGTACTATGAATCAGGCCCTATATGTGGTACATATGTTGTCAGATTTTGGTCTTTGAGTGATTTTGCTAATAGCTTCCCACATTTATCCCCTGCTTCATAGAAAATCTTTTTAGTTTTCTGAATTGCTGCTTTAGCTCTAAAGGATAAGAGTTCATTAATATCTCTCCTTATTTTCAAGAGCTCATCCTTTCCCTCCGCTGATGGTGCATGCTTATGTTTTGCTTCTGTTTTATAAAGAGCTTGAAGTAGGTGATCTAATTGTTTATTTCGCTGTTTTTTGATCCTGGCCCCATGTTTTATAAGAATTCCTCGTATAACTGCTTTGTGTGTTTCCCATATTATCCCTGGGTCTGAGTCTGCAGTGGTGTTAGTTAAAAAAAAATAAACTATCTCTGACTCGACCTCTGCCATAGTCTCCTTATCTTGTAAAAGACTTTCATTCAGTCTCCAGGTTGTTTCTCTCCTTTCTCTTTTGTTTGGTAACTCATAAATTAATGTAATTGGGGCATGGTCTGACCAAGTCACTGAGCCTATCGTTATGTCTTTTATAGCGTGTAATTGACTGTGTGGGATTAAGAAATAATCTATGCGGGAGTATTGTTGATGCAAAGAGGAATAGAATGAATAGTCTCTTTCTCTGGGGTGCATCAGGCGCCATGCATCTATTAATTGTCCTTCCTGTAGTATTTTAGCAAAGTGTTTTCGCACCATAGGCGGGATTGAGGATTGGCCCCGGGATGTATCTTCTGAAGGGATCAGGGGGATGTTCATATCTCCTCCTATTATTAAATGTCCCCCCCTAAACTCGTTGAGCATATCCATGCCCCTCCTCAAGAAACCATCCTGCTTTATGTTTGGGACATACATATTGGCTAGTGTGACTTCGGTCTCTCGTATCGTCCCTTTTACAAATAAATATCGGCCATTTGGGTCGCTCAAAACTTGTGTACATTTCCAGGGTATGTTCCTTGATAGGAGGATGGATACGCCCTTCGACTTAGCCTCCCAGTTAGTCGAATGATATACTATAGGAAAAAGATTATTGTTTAACTTAGGGCATTTATCCTCTCTGAAATGTGTCTCCTGTACCATCGCAATATCTATCCTTGATCTTTTCAGATCATCTAACAAAATTCTCCTTTTCTCTGGAGTGTTGAGACCTTTTGCATTAATGGATAAAATCCGTATATTCTCCATTATAAAAAAAAAAAAAAAAAAAAAGGGGGGGGGGAAAACTTAGGGGGGGAAGGGGGGAGGAAGGAAAGTACCTTCTTGACCTCTCTACTATAGAGGGGTCACTATATAGCTTCACGCTGGGTTGCTCATCCAATCTATATTGGTTCTTTGAGCAATTTCCTAAATGGGGTTATGTTTGGGTTAGGTTAGAGAATAAAACTCTCCCCTCCCTCTCCCGAACCCCAACACAGATCATTCACAGGGTATTCCGGCATATATATATAAATAAGATTCATTATTTTTGTATATCTACTTCTCCCTGCCTCAATTTCTCATATTCCTTGTATCTCATTTAGAGGCAAAGGAGAAAAAAAAATCAAGGATATAAACATTATATTAAAAAAAAAAAAAAAAAAAAAAAAAAAACCCATTCAATTCCCCCTGCAAAAAGGGAAGAAAAAAAAAAAGAAAAAAAAAAAAATTAGAAAAGAAAAAGTAACGAAAAAAGCAGGGGGGGGTGGGAGAAGGAGGAGATGGTTATACGGGGGCTCTCTTCTCCCCTCGTCTCTCCCCCCCCATCCATCCCCACCCCTAGATCTCACAATACATTTGCCATCTACCATCTACCCCTCCTCTTCTCCTAGTTCCTTGGTAGGTCAAGTATTACCCAATGCTTCCTCCGCCCCTCCCCCCCGCCTCTAGGGCACCCTGTGCTCTGTCACCTACTTAGAGACCACTGAAATTGGTTGTATTGTGAAAATATGTTTATATTCAAAAATAGAAGTTAAACAAAAACTGTGCTTTTTAATAAATCAGATTATTACCATTATTACCCTTATTACCATTATTACCCTTATTAGTGTTTTATAGGTTACAAAGTGTATATTATACCCAAGAAAAAAAAAAAAAAAAAAGAAAAAAAAAATTTCTAATTGTTGTGTGCCCAAAACAGAAAAAGAAAAAGAAACAACATAATTTCCCATAATCATAAAAAAAAGAAAAGGAAAACACCTTTTCTGTTCTGTTATTTTTCTTTATCGTACATCACGGGACACAGAGCAGCCATAATCATTACTATATGGGTTAAACGCCACCTATAGGTGAATGGACAGTGGCAACCAATCAGACAGGAAGTTCCCCCATATAACCCCTCCCATACAGGGAGTGCCTCCGTTTTTTCCCTAGTGTCCTAAAGGTGATATTCACGGTGGAGAAGCTCTCCACATTTTTATGTTGTTTTCAAAGAAGCAGAAAGAAGATTATGCTACAAACCCCAATCAAATATCTCTGAATTTAAGGGATTAGCAATCAGATCCATCCAAAAAAGTCAAAGACTAAAAGGATGGTACCTGAGCCTCGGGAAAGGAGATGCAAGGTTTTTCCTGTAATGTTGTCCTTTTTAGGCACTTGACCCTGGGATCCCTAGCCTTGGTAAAACCAAACCCCAAAGGTGCTCCGGCTGGGTGCTCTACAGGTCCAAGGGAGTGGCCTCTCAAAACAAGGGGACCCAGACCTTGAAGGTCGGCAAGTGACAGAAACTCATGGTGATGGGTGAAGATTGAGCTCTAGTTACACTGGACTATTTAAGGTCCCAAAGAGTGATTACAGAGGTTCCAGAGGACGAAAGATTCAGGAGTTTTTACTCAAACCTTTTCCGTAGTTCCCAAGCCAAACGGAAACGTGAGACCTATTCTAGATCTGAAAGCTCTGAACTGGTTTCTAAAAATGTATACTTTCTGAAGGGAGTCAATTCACTCTTTCAGACCCATCAAAGGTTTTGTCGTGTTCACAAAGATCCTAGCTCCAGTATTGGCTGCTCTAGGGTCTTAAGGGATATGAATGATAGGATATCTAAATGATCAATTACTAAAAAACCGATCGGCTTTGGCTCTAAGCCGGAATGTGTTCCAGACAGTTCAGTTCTTAGAACGTCTGGGTTGGATTCTGAACTTGACAAAGTCAGCATTACAGCCAGTCCAATGTCTGGAATATTTGGGTTTCCTTGTGGACACAATTTTTACCAACAAGAAAGGTCACAGACCTGAAGGATCTGGTTCGGTCCGTAAGAAGGAAAAAGTATCCTTCTGTACATATTTGCATGAGGTTATTAGAGAAGATGGTGTCCTTATTCACAGTGGTCTCCTGTGCTTAATTCCATGCCAGACCTTTACAGAACAACATTCTGTCAGCATGGACCAGAAAGGTCCAATCCCTAGATGGGTGCATGTTTCTGGTACCAAGAGTACGTCAGAGTCTAAGTTGGTGGTTGTTAACCAGAAATTTGGAAAAAGTAACATCCTTTCTTCCAGTAGTCTGGAAAGTAGTGATTACAGATGCCAGTCTCTCCGGCTTGGGAGCAGTTCTGGAGGAAACCACTGTCCAGGGAAAGTGGTCTTGGGTAGAAAAAAGTCATCCCATCAATATCTTGAAAATCCGAGCAGTTTGTCAGACTTTAAAGTACTGAATGTCTAGAGTTCGTGGTCACCCTGTCAGGGTACAATCCGACAAAACCACAGCTGTGGCTTATATCAACCATCAGGTAGACACCAAAAGTCAGTCAGCCCAGAAGGAGGTGGATCTCATGCTATCCTGGGCAGAGAAATTTGTTCCATGCCTATCAGCGATTTTCATTCATTCAGAAAACTGGCAGGCAGACTTTCTGAGTCATCAACAGATGTTTCCGGGGCAATAGTCCTTACCCCCTGAGATCTTTGCATTGATCTGCCAATGCTGGGGGATCCCAGATGTACATCTGCTGGCAAGTTGAAGAGACCAGGGATCCACTCGCAGTTGGAGTAGATGCCTTGGTGAGTCAGTGGGAGGGATTTTCCCTGACCTATGCCTTTCCTCTGGTGCAGCTGCTTCTAGGCAGAATTCAGCTAGAGGGGAAACCAGTAATCCTGGTGGCTCCAGCATGGTCTAGGAGGTTTTGGTATGCACAAATTCCCAAAATTGGCAGTAGCAAGGCCTTGGGTTCTTCCACTACACCCGGACCTGCTCTCTCTAGGTCTGATATTCCACCCTTCTTTACAAGCTCTAAATTTGACGGTTTGGCTATTGAAGCCTTGATCTTGAAAGAGCAGGGTGTATCTGGCACTGCAGTCTCTACCCTGATAAATGCTAGGAAACCAATCTCTAGAATTATTTATTACAGAGTCTGGAAATCTTATATTTTCTGGTGTGAGGCCAGGAAGTGGCATCCCCGTAAATATATCATCGGGAGAATTCAATCCTTCTTGCAAGCAGGGGGTAGATATGAAATTAGCCTTAGGCACTATTAAAAGTCAAATTTCAGCCTTATCGTTTTTTTCCAGAGACCTATTGCTTCACATTCTTTAGTCCAAACCTTCATTCAAGGAGTACTAAGTATGCTTCCACCAGTGGAGCCACCATTGTGTCCTTGGGATCTAAATTTGGTGCTGGCAGTTTTACAAAAACAGCCTTTTGAGCCCATGTGGCATATCCCTCTGGTTCCGTTGACCAGAAAATTGGTCTTTTTGGTTGCAGTAACCTCAGCCAGAAGAGTATCAGAACTAGCAGATCTTTCTTGTAAAGAGCCATTCTTGATATTGCATCAAGATAGGGTGATGTCCACAGCCAGGTTTTTGTGCCCAAGGTAGTGCCCGCTTTTAATTTAAATCAGGACATTATACTACCTTCCTTTTTTCCAAATCCTCACTCAGAGGAGGAAAAGTTATTACATTCTCGTGATGTAGCACGTGCATTCAAGATTTATTTGAAAAGGTCAGCTCAGATTCGTAAGACCGACCTTTTGTTTGTGCTGCCGGAAGGGCCCAGGAAAGGGCAGGCAGCATCTAAATCTACTATTTCTCAATGGATTCGCCAGGTTATTATCTAGACGTATGGTATAAAAGGGAAGGTTTCACCTTTTCTGGTAAAGGCACACTCTACCAGAAGAGTAGGTGCCTCTTGGGCAGTTCGCCATCAAGCTTCTATGGCTCAGATTTGCAAAGCTGCGACTTGGTCGTCGGTGCAAACGTTCACTAGATTCTATCAAGTGGATGTTAGGACCCGGGAGAAGTCTGCATTGGGCTGCAGTGTTCTGCAGGCAGCTATGTAGATCTTCTGAGGTCTGATGGCGGTATTTTATGATGTCTCCCCTCCCCTCAAGTGTATTGCTTTGGGATGTCCCATATAGTAATAAACATGGCTGCTCTGTGTCTCGTGATGTACAATAAAGATATATGGATTTTTCCTACAGCTTACCTGTAAAATCCTTGGAGTACATCACGGGACACAGAGGTCCCTCCCCTCTTGTCTGGGATGTTTATTGCTTGCTACACAACTGAGGCTCTTCCTGTATGGGAGGGGTTATATGGGGGGACTCCCTGTCTTATTGGTTGCCAGTGTCCATTCACCTATAGGTGGCGTTTAACCCATATAGTAATGAATATGGCTGCCCTGTGTCCTGTGATGTACGATAAAGAAAAATAACATTTTATGGTGAGTGCAAAAAAACAAAAACAAAAACAAAAAACTATTATATAAGAACTGCTTATAACTATATTAACTGCAAAATAAAACAAAAAAACCAAAAATCACTGGTATTATTATTAATAATAATAACAATAATCATCATCTTCTAATTGTATTAATGTGCATTTTATGGTGAGTGCAAAAAAAACCAAAAAAACAAAAACAAAAAACTATTAAATAAAGAACTGCTTATAACTGTATCAACTGCAAAATAAAACAAAAAAAAAAACAAAAAAATTACTGGTATTATAATTATAAATAATAATAATAATAATAATAATAATAATAATAATAATAATAATAATAACAATAATCATCATCTTCTAATTTTATTAATGTGCATTTTATGGTGAGTGCAAAAACAAAAAACAAAAAACTATTATATAACAACTGCTTATAACTGTATTAACTGCAAAATAAAACAACAAAACAAAAAAATCACTGGTATTATTATTATTATTATTATTAATAATAATAATAATAATAATAATAATAATAATAACAATAATCATCATCTTCTAATTTTATTAATGTGCATTTTTATGGTGAGTGCAAAAAAAATAAAACAAAAAAAACAAAACAAATACAAAAAACTATTATATAAAGAACTGATTATAACTGTATTAACTGCAAAATAAAACAACAAAACAAAAAAAATCACTGGTATTATTATTATTATTATTATTAATAATAATAATAATAATAATAATAATAATAATAATAACAATAATCATCATCTTCTAATTTTATTAATGTGCATTTTTATGGTGAGTGCAAAAAAAATAAAATAAAAAAAACAAAACAAAAACAAAAAACTATTATATAAAGAATTGATTATAACTGTATTAACTGCAAAATAAAACAACAAAACAAAAAATCACTGGTATTAATAATAATAATAATAATAATAATAATAATAATAATAATAACAATAATCATCATCTTCTAATTTTATTAATGTGCATTTTATGGTGAGTGCAAAAAAACAAAAACAAAAAACTATTATATAAAGAACTGCTTATTCTTTTATTCTAATAACAATAATCATCATCTTCTAATTTTATTAATGTGCATTTTTATGGTGAGTGCAAAAAAAATAAAATAAAAAAAACAAAACAAAAACAAAAAACTATTATATAAAGAACTGATTATAACTGTATTAACTGCAAAATAAAACAACAAAACAAAAAATCACTGGTATTATTATTAATAATAATAATAACAACAATCATCATCTTCTAATTTTATTAATGTGTATTTTATGGTGAGTGCAAAAACAAAAAAAAACAAAAAACTATTATATAAAGAACTGCTTATAACTGTATTAACTGCAAAATAAAACAACAAAATAATAATAACAACAATCATCATCTTCTAATTTTATTAATGTGCATTTTATGGTGAGTGCAAAAAAAAACAAAAAAAAAAAAAACAAAAACAAAAAACTATTATATAAAGAACTGCTTATAACTGTATTAACTGCAAAATAAAACAACAAAATAATAATAACAACAATCATCATCTTCTAATTTTATTAATGTGCATTTTATGGTGAGTGCAAAAAAACAAAAAAAAAAAAAAAAAAAAAAAAAAACTATTATATAAAGAACTGCTTATAACTGTATTAACTGCAAAATAAAACAACAAAACAAAAAAAATCACTGGTATTATTATTAATAATAACAATAATAATAATAACAATAATCATCATCTTCTAATTTTATTAACATGCATTTTATGGTGAGTGCAAAAAAAAAACCAAAATAACAAAAAAAAAAAAAAACTATTGTATAAGAACTGCTTATAACTGGTATTTGTATAAATAATAATAATAATAATACTAATAATAATAATAACAATAATAATCATCATCTAATTATATTAATGTGCTAATAACAATAAATATGATACTACTATTACTACTGCTACTACTACTAGTACAATTATAAAATAATAATAATAATAATAAGATTAATAATAATAATAAATAATGTACTACTAATAATGCTTGTGATACATGATACTATGACTACTACTATTTATAATAATACTACTAATAATACTTAATTTTCTACTACTAATAATAAGTGTAATAATAATATTAATAATAATCATCATAATTTATGCACTACTTATAATAAATGGGATATAACAACCACTACTAATGATAATATTTATTATTATTATTATTACCTATAGCTGTTGTATAACCATATGGTAATGAATATGGCTTGGTGTCCTGTGATGTACTCCAAGAAATGGATTTTACAGGTAAGCTGTAGGAAAAATACATATTTTTCTACTTTTACTGGGGAAGATGATTGTCAGTTCCCAGGGCCCTGTTTTTTTTTTTTTTTTTTTCATCTTTTCTTTACTAACTTCTGCAATCTCTAATATTACCACAAGGTGGAGCCACAGATTTTCGATTTCCTTATTCACAACATTTTCTTCCAGAGCAGATAACAGTTTCATTATTGGTATATTTACATTTTTAGTTAAAAAACATAAAGGAAACAATCTAGATTTTAGTGCCATGGATTATTAACCACTCCTGGACTGGAAGATTTCCCCCCTTAATGACCAGGCCACTTTTTTTGCGATTCGGCACTGTGTTATTTTAACGGACAATTGAGCGGTCGTGCGACGCTGTACCCAAATAAAATGAATGTCCCCACAAATAAAGCTTTCTTTTGGTGGTATTTGATCATCTGTGTGATTTTTATTTTTTGTGCGATAAACAAAAAAAGCGACAAATCTGAAAAAAAAAAAAATATTTTTCACTTTCTGCTATAAAACATTCCCAATAAAAAAAAAAATGTAAAAATGTTTTCATCCTTTTAGGCCAATTTGTATTCTGCTAATTTGTTTGGTAAAAAAAAATCCCAATAAGCGTATTTTGATTGCTTTGCGCAAAAGTTATTGCGTCTACAAACCAGCTGAAAGATTTAGGTCATTTTTATTTAATATTTTTGTTTTTAAAAAATCTAATTTTTTTTAAATTTTAGGCCAATTTGTTTTCTGCTACTTTTTTGGGTAAAAAAAATCCCAATAATCGTATTTTGATTGGTTTACGCAAAATTTATTGCGTCTAAAAACCAGCAGAAAGATTTAGGTCATTTTTATTTAATTTTTTTGTTTTTAAAAAATCTAATTTTTTTAACATTTTAGGCCAATTTGTTTTCTGCTACTTTTTTGGGTAAAAAAAAAATCCCAATAAGCGTATTTTGATTGGTTTACGCAAAAGTTATTGCGTCTACAAACTAGCGGAAAGATTTATGTCATTTTTATTAAATTTTTTTGTTTTTAAAAAATCCAGTTTTTTTTTTCCAAAAAGCTTTATTGAACAAAGTACACATTAAAGAAGAGCAATTTTAGGCCAATTTGTTTTCTGCTACATATTTTTGGTAAAAAAAATAAAAAATAAATAAGCGTATTTTGATTGATTTCCGCAAATGTTATTGCGTCTAAAAACTAGCTGAAAGATTTATGTCATTTTTATAAAATTTTTTTGTTTTTAAAAAATCAAATTTTTTTTAACATTTTAGGCCAATTTGTTTCCTGCTACATATTTTTTGTAAAAAAAAATTGCAATAAGCGTATTTTGATTGGTTTCCGCAAAAGTTATCGTGTCTACAAACTAGTGGAAAGATTTATGTCATTTTTTTTTTTTTACTAGTAATGGCGGTGATCTGCGAATTTTTAGTGGGACTGCGGAGGACAGATCGGACCCCTAACTGACATTTTTGACACTTTTGGGGGGATCAGT
This sequence comes from Pelophylax lessonae, assembly GCF_965119305.1. NCBI lineage: Eukaryota > Metazoa > Chordata > Amphibia > Anura > Ranidae > Pelophylax > Pelophylax lessonae. The sequence goes on from NC_138780.1 coordinate 7,556,391, forward strand.
GACATTACTACAGTAATCAGTGCTAAATAATATGCACTGTCACTGTAATAATGATACTGGCAGGGAAGGGGTTAACCCAGGGGCAATCAAAGGGTTAAGTGTATGCCTAGGGGGTGCTTTATAACTGTGGGGGGGGGGGCTTATGGAATAAATACAGAAACCTGTGATACTAAATAGGAGGAGCTCTGTGCTGATTCCTGAGAGAACAACGGTCTGCTGTGTTTACAGTAGCAATAGGGGGCAATTGCAACCGCCCGCCTGCAATATATCTGTGGCGGACGGTCAGCAAGTGGTTACAAATATTAGGATAGGTCATAAAAGCCAAGGGCACATGTGACAGGGCGTCTTGCCAGAGGAGGAGAGGCGGCGATTGCCGTCTCTCTTCCCCGATTGTAGGGGAAAGTGTGAGAAGATCCGCCTGCTTGTGTAAGCAAAGCAGGCGGATCTTCTCTGTGACAGGCAGGGACAGATCACAGGATTCAGCATAGCTCAACCTGCAATCTCTGTCTGTGTCACACAACCCCCTCCCCCACACACGTCAGTAAGCATGAGGCACACATTTAACCCCTTGATCACCAACAGTGTTAACCCCTTCCCTGCCAGTGTCATTAGTACAGTAACAGTGCAGATTTTTAGCACTGATTACTGTAGTAATGTCACTGGTCCCCCCCCCCCAAAAGTGTCAAAAATGTCAGTCAGGGGTCCGATCTGTCCGCCGCAATGTCGCAGTCCCGCAAAAAATCGCAGATCACCGCCATTACTAATAAAAAAAAAATAAAAATGACATAAATCTTTCCCTTTGTTAGTAAACACAATAACTTTTGCGCAAACCAATCAAAATACACTTATTGCGATTTTTTTTTTTATCAAAAATATGTAGCAGAAAACAAATTAGCCTAAAATTTTAAACATTTTTTGATTTTTACATTTTTTTTTGGGGAATGTTATATATCAGAATGTGAAAAATATTGTTTTTATTTTTTCAAAATTGTCGCTCTTTTATTCAAAATAAAAAAAAAAATCGCACAGGTGATCAAATACAACCAAAAGAAATCTCTATTTGTGGGGGAAAAAAAGGATGTACATTTCGTTTGGGTACAGCGTCGCACCACCGCGATTGTCCGTTAAAGTAACGCAGTGCCGAATCGCAAAATATGGCCTGGTCAGGAAGGGGGGAAAAAAATCTTCCGCTCTTAAAGTGGATAAAAATACGCTGATTGAGAATTTTTTTTATCAAAGACATGTATCTAAATACATTTTGGCCTAAATATATGACAAAAATTTAATATATTGGATATTTTTAAACTATCAAAGTAGACAATGTCAATTTTTCGCAAAATTTTCGCTCTTTCTTTTTTTTATTAATATCACAAAAAAAAAAAAAAAAAAGGAGCAGAGGTGATCAAATACCACCAAAAGAAAGCTCCATTTGTGGGAAAAAAAGGACATAAATTTAATTTGGGTACAGCGTCGCACGACTGTGCAATTGTCCATTAAAGTAACGCAGTGCCGAATCGCAAAATATGGCCTGGTCAGCAAGGAGGTAAAATCTTCCGGTCTTAAAGTGGATAAAAATACGCTCATTGAGAATTTTTTTTATCAAAGACATGTAGCTAAATACATTTTGGCCTACATATATGACAAAAATTGAATATATTGGATATTTTTAACAGTCAAAGTAGAAAATGTAAATTTTTTTGCAAAATCTTCGCTCTTTTTTTTTAATTAATATCGCAAAAAAAAAATACAGTTTTGGCCTAAATATATGATAAAAATGAAATATATTGGATATTTTTTAACAGTCAAAGTAGAAAATGTAAATTTTTTTGCAAAATCTTCGCTCTTTTTTTTTAATTAATATCGCAAAAAAAAATACAGTTTTGGCCTAAATATATGATAAAAATGAAATATATTGGATATTTTTTAACAGTCAAAGTAGAAATTGTCAATATGTCGCAAAATGTTCGCTCTTTTTTTTTTAAATAATATCGCAAAAAAATACAGTTTTGGCCTAAATATATGATAAAAATTGAATATATTGGATATTTTTTAATTGTCAAAGTAGAAAATGTCAATTTTTCGCAAAATTTTTGCTCTTTTTTTTTTAAATAATATTGCAAAAAAATACAGTTTTGGTCTAATTATATGACAAAAATTAAATATATTGGATATTTTTTAACTGTCAAAGTAGAAAATGTAAATTTTTTGCAAAATTTTTGCTCTTTTTTTATTAATATCGCAAATATTACAAAAAAGCTCTGTTTGTGGGGAAAAAAAGGATGCAAATTTGTGTTGCATGACCGCGCAATTATCAGTTAAAGTTGCATAGTGGAAAAAAGTTTAAAAAAAGATGGAAAAAGTTTAAAAAAGTGGCCCCGGTCATTGAGCAGCCAAATCTTCCGGGGCTAAAGTGGTTAAAGTGATACGATTTTATAAACTGTTGCTATAGGTAACCCAGGGGAATCCAATCTCAGTGCTACAAAAGCAAAAGGTCCTTTTTTTTTTTTTTTTAATTTCCCTTTCCCAATATTTAATAATTATTAATTATAACTCAGTTGTGGGTTTTTTTCCGCCATTATGAATATGTTTGCATCTAAGCCGTGGGTCTATCCGGTTGGCTGATTTTTTGCATTTACACATCCGCTGTGAAAAATGACTGTGTGTTGTATCCTCGACTTAAAAATAACATTTTCTGTTAAAAATTTTACAACAGAACAAAAGATCGATAGGAAGAGAAACAAACAGGAAAACAGTTATCACTCCAGCCAACCGAAAAATGCCCCATCAGCAGTTATAACCGACATCATACTGTCCTCTATTAATAGATCGAATGCACCCATCCTGATGTTTTTTTTTTTTTTCTCATTTTAATATTTTTTAGGGGTAGTTTTGACATTTACCAAACCTGCACTGCAAGTGTATCAATTACTGTCATTTGAAACACATTGACCATTAAGATACACCTGCAGTGAAAATTTGTTAAATGTCACATTGACTGTTTTTTTTTTATTTTTTTTAAATATACTACTAAGTATCTACTAGAGCAATTTTTTTTTTTTATTTATTTATTTATTTATTTATTTATTTTTTGTTTTGCACACATGTTAACCACTTAAGCCCCGGAAGATTTTACCCCCTTCCTGACCAGAGGGTTTTTTTGCGATTTTTTTACTGCGTGACTTTAACGGACAATTGCGCGGTCGTGCGACGCTGTACCTAAACGAATTTGATGTCCTTTTTTTCCCCCACAAACAGAGCTTTCTTTTGGTGGTATTTGATCACCTGTGCGATTTTTTGATCATGCGCTATAAACAAAAAAAGAGCGTCAATTTTGCAAAAATAACAATATTTTTCACATTTTTTTATATGAAATTCCCCCCCCCCCAAAAAAAAAAAATGTAAAAATCAAAATTTTTAACATTTTCGGCCAATTTGTTTTATGCTACATATGTTTGGTAAAAAAAAAATCGCAAAAAGCGTATTTTGATTGGCTTGCGCAAAAGTTATCGCGTTTACTAACAAAGGGAAAGATTTTTGTCATTTTTGGTGTTTTTTTTTTTTAACGAGTAATGGCGGCGATCTGCGATTTTTTTTGCGGGACTGCGACATTGCGGCGGACAGATCAGACCCTTGACTGACATTTTTTACACTTTTGGGGTTACCAGTGACATTTCTACAGTAATCAGTGCTATACATATGCACTGTTACTGCAAAAATGACACTGGCAGGGAAGGGGTTAACTGTATTGGAGAGGGAGGGGTTAAGTGTGTCCTAGGGGCGTGTTTCTAACTGTGATTGGACATGGCTACTAGTATAAAAACAGAGATCAACGGTTCTACATAGTAGAACCGTCTGATCTCCATTTTTACACAGGGGAGAATGACAGGCGGATTTGTTTACATTAGCCGCCTGCCTTTCTCCCTTCCCGGCGAACGATCGCAAGTGACCGGCGGACATCGGGTCCGCCGGTCACACGCACTGACTTGTTAGTGAACGAGCCGGGGCGGGCGCGCCCCTTAGCGGGCGCGCGCTCGCCCACTATTGGCTCACAAACCGGTGACAGGCTAGTGACGTACCGGTACGTCACTTTGCCTGGCCGGGGGCTGTCCGCTGCAGTATATATACTTGCGGCGGTTGGCAAGTGGTTAAAATCTGCATCTCTGTTAGTAACAGCTCACTTAGTCCCGGTTCACACTAAGGCGACCTGTGAGGCGACCTGGTCGCCTCACAGGTCGCCGTAGGTCGCCTCCCATAGGGAAGCTGCGGACCCGTTCTAATAGGAGCGACACAAGTCGCTCCGACTTAGAAAAAGGGTCCGGAGCTTCTTTGGGGCGACCGCCATAGACTTCAATGTTATGAAGTCCGTGGCGGCCGCTCCGAGGTCGCGGCGCACTGCTCGCACCGCGACCCCGGAGGCCGTACGTCGCTCGTATGTGAACGGGCACTGAGGCTTGTTTTTATTTGTTTACTATTGTTATCTTTGTGTAAGTTATATGCAATACAATTTGTACTCTTTTTTTTTTAACCAACTTTGATCTATGTCCTAAAAAAAAATCCCACCAGAGAGGGTCTTGTACACATAAAATAGAAATGAAAGGCAAAACATTTAGGTTTATAAATAAAAAAACATTATAAATGCATTTTCATTTTTTTTTTTCCACAATAAAAAGTTTATTAAAAAAATGTATAGAAACATAACATAGATAAATGCAGAAACATTGATGAGTAGACAATGTTTCAGTGAACAAAGATAACAAAGTTAAATTTACCAGCATAGTAGGTAAGGATGCATATTTACAGACATATGCGTTGTAAAGATGAAGAGGGATACAAACTTTCTAATCACACGTCAATCACATTCCCTTTTTTATAATATAACTTTTAATTTATAATATAAATTTATAATATAAATTATATAATATATTTAATTATATAATATAACTTTTAATTTATAATATAAATTATATATTATAATTTATATTATAAATTATAATATATATTATATAATTAAATTATAATATATATTATAATATTATATTATAAATTATAATATATATATTATATAATTATAAAGAGTTTATAATATAAATTATAATGATCACATTACCTCTGTTCTCAGCTGCATAAGAGCTGGGGGGGGGGGGGATAAAAAAAAAAACAGCACCACACTGGTCTTCCCAGCCAATGAAACAAAGAGAACCAGATACATTTCCATACAAATACACGTTACATCAGGCACATATGCCATACAACTGGAGTTTTTTTTTAGCTATTAACATCAAGAAATTAAATATTGCTCTGATATGATATGTATGGTCATGACAATGTTTTTTTTTTTTTTTTTTCCTACTTATATTCAATATTTTATAAAATAACTACAAATTAATTTGTGTTTTTTTTTTTTTTTTTTTACATTTTTTTCTCAGAGCAGCTCAGGAAAACCTTCATCAGTTGGCTGTACACTCTGTCCGAATGTGGTGGAGTAATATAAGCACAGCAACAATGAGAACAAAACCAGACAATGCCTGATAGATTGCAGAAGACAATGTTGAATTTTTTTCTGAAAAACAAAAAAAATAAAACATTTTAAAATCATGTCCATAAATACAATTCATGTAACAGATCATTTAGCTACATTTATTTGCTACATTTATTTATTTATTTTATTTACAGTTTATATTTATTTATTTATTTATGTATTTATTTATTTTTTTATATTTATATTTTATTTAATTATTTATTTATTTATTTATATATTTGCTACATTTAATTGATTAGTACAATCTGAAACTTAAAATTTTAATTTCACCTTAAAGTGAACCCGAAACTAATAAGATATGCCCTAGGTAACAGCCCCAGAATCTTATGGTGCCTACAGGGGGCCTGGCCTGACTGGAGTTGGCAGGCTCCTGTTGCTAGGCAGTGGGTCACTCCATCTGCCAGCAGCCACACGCCCCTGCCCCTGGCTGGATTGCTCTAATTGGCTATGCTTCTCTAGAACCAGATTTAAGCATCGCAAGCCCAGAGTTCTTGGCTTGTGATAGCAGCAGCTACCTAGCCCCCCTTCCCGTGCTTCCATGTGCTACTTGTCGTTTGGAGTGCTTGTTGCTGACCACTTTCTTACACCCAAATCTTTTGGATTGCCACCTTGGAGTGACTAATGGATTACGCTTGCTCTCTTCCTGCCCTGGCCTCAAAACCATATATTTGATTACGCTTGCTCATTACCTGCCTCGACCTTGGAACTGTCTACTGGATCCCACTTTCTCATTTCTTGCCCTGACCTCAGAACTGTCTACTGGATTATGTTTGCTCGCTACCTGCCTTGACCTTGGATTTGTCTACTGGATCATGCTTGCTTGCTCCCTGCCCTGACCTTGAAGCAGTCTACTGGATTTTGCTTGCTTGCTACCTGCCCCGACATTGGAACTGTCTACTGGGTCATGCTTGCTTGCTCTCTGCCCTTACCTTGGAACTCTTGCTATTGGATTATGCTTGCTCACTTCCATCCTAGACCTCTGAAATGCTTTTAAGATTATACTTGTTCGCTTCCATCCCTGACCTTGGAACTGTCTATTGGATTACACTTGCTCATTTCCCGCCCTGACCTCGGAACTGAACATTGGATTCCACTTGCTAGCTTCCTGTCCTGGCCTTGGAACTGAATATTGGATTATGCTTGCTCACTTTCTGCCCTGGCCTCGGAACTGAACATTGGATTACGCCTGCTCACTTTCTGCCCTGGCCTCAGAACTGAACATTGGATTACACTTGCTCACTTTCTGCCCTGGCCTCAGAACTGAACATTGGATTACACTTGCTCACTTTCTGCCCTGACCTTGTAACTGTCTACTGGATTATGCTTGCTTGCTACCTGCCCTGACCTTAAACATGTCTACTGGATCACACTTGCTTGCTACCTGCCCTGACCTTGGAATTGTTTACTGGATTACGTTTGCTAACTTCCTGCCCTGGCCTCGGAACTGAACATTGGATTACGCTTGCTCATTTTCTGCCCTGACCTTGGAACTGAACATTGGATTGCGCTTGCTCACTTTCTGCCCTGGCCTCAGAACTGAACATTGGATTGCGCTTGCTCACTTTCTGCTCTGACCTTGGAACTCTCTACTGGATTACGCTTGCTTGCTACCTGACCTGACCTTAAAAATGTCTACTGGATCACACTTGCTCACTTCCTGCCCTCACCTCAGAACCGTCTATTGGATTATGCTTGTTCTCTACCTGACCCAGCCTCAGCACTACTGCCTGGATTACACTTGCTTGCTACCTGACCTGAGCTCAGAAATATCTACTGGATTATGCTTGCTGCTGCCTATCCAAATGTGGCAGTGGGAGGGGGGGGGGGGGGGGGGCAGGCAAGTGGAGCTTCCCCTTTTGGGTGGAGCTCTGGTTTAGGCTCATTGGTGAGTGAAATGCATTGAGATGCTTTCATCTTGGAGGACTTTTTTTTTTTTCATTGAACTGAGGAATAAATGGATATGAAGCATTTCCAAGTGAGTGATTCTCTTTCTTTTCCTGGACTTGTTGTACAGTTAGTTCTGTTATTGGCGAGAGTTGGCAGATTGGAGCGTTGAGCAGAGCAATTATCTTCTGCCCATCTTCCAGGGTTCATATCAAGTACCATTGATAAGATGATATCGTCTTGCATAGTACAGACAGGGTTAATTATGGCAAATTCAGCCCCCCATCCCTGTAATAAGAAATTAGGATTGTTTCCTTGCTGGAAGTTCCATTAAAGAGCATCTGAAAAAGGTAAGCTGCGCTTGTTATGCTATGTGAAGACATGGGGACATGTAGCAAATATAAAATAGTTATTATCCCAATTTGGCAGAAAAAGTGGAAATACCCTTCAAAACAAAACATTTTACAAGTCTTAGACTTACTTTGTATCTTTACATCAAAAAGCTGTGAGCAGCAGTGGACCCAGTCATTGGTAAAAAGCTCTGCTCTATAGACCCGCTCATCGTTGGCGCTTACTTGAGACAACCGTAAAGAGCCATCACTCATGGCAGAAAGTCTCTTGGAGTGGCAATCATTCTGACACTCTATCTGACCTGGCCAAGTAATTGCCATGTGATCGATGTTATTAATATCCCAAACAATAAATGCCACTCCTGAAGGACTGGGAGCTTGTAGAGTAACAGTGTCCCCAAGTCGATGAAATAATTGTCTTGTGCCATTACACGATTCTGTAGGCTCTATTAAAAGACAAAAAAAATGAGTTAAATAGGTGGTCTGATTTTGAAAAATGCTTCAAAGATATTTCTAAGCATGCGTCAGTCAATGAATAGGATTCAAATGCATACAATCTTTTATTCATGCAATGTCATATCAGTCAAGTAAGCCAACTTTTCGAGGCCACGTAGGGTCCATTTCTCACTTTGACGAAAAGACCCTCCATGTGCCCAAAATGTTGGCTTACTTGACTGATGTTATAGGTGAGGAGCAAGCGAATCAGCTGTCCAATCACTTCCACACACCGTTGGTACTGCGCCCTACCCCTGTGCAGGCCATGTAGGGTCCATTCCTCACTTTGACGAAAAGACCCTCCATGTGCCCAAAATGTTGGCTTACTTGACTGATGTTATAGGTGAGGAGCAAGCGAGTCAGCTGCCCAATCACTTCCACACACGCTTGGTACTGCACCCTACCCCTGTGCAGGCCACATAGGGTCCATTCCTCACTTTGATGAAAGAACCCTCTATGTGCCCAAAATGTTGGCTTACTTGACTGATGTTTTAGGTGAGGAGCAAGCGAGTCAGCTGCCTAATCACTTCCACACACCCTTGGTACTGCGCCCTACCCCTGTGCAGGCCACGAAGGGTCCATTCCTCACTTTGACGAAAGGACCCTCTATGTGCCCAAAATGTTGGCTTACTTGACTGATGTTGTAGGTGTGGGGCAAATGAGTCAGGTGCCCAATCACTTTCATACACCCTTGTTACTGCGCCCTACCCCTGTGCAGGCCACGTAGGGTCCATTCCTCACTTTGATGAAAGGACCCTTCATGTGCCCAAATTGTTGGCTTACTTGATTGATGTTTTAGGTGAGGAGCAAGCGAGTCAGCTGCCTAATCACTTCCACATACCCTTGGTACTGCGCCCTACCCCTGTGCAGGCCACCTAGGGTCCATTCCTCACTTTGACTAAAAGGACCCTCCATGTGCCCAAAATGTTGGCTTACTTGACTGATGTTGTAGGTGAGGAGCAAATAAGTCAGGTGCCTAATCACTTTCATACACCCTTGGTACTGCGCCCTACCTCTGTGCAGGCCACATAGGGTCCATTCCTCACTTTGACGAAAGGACCCTCCATGTGCCCAAAATGTTGGCTTACTTGATTGATGTTGTAGGTGAGGAGCAAGCGAGTCAGCTGCCCAATCACTTCCACACACCCTTGGTACTGCGCTCTACTCCTGTGCAGGCCTCCCTCCGACCTCCGGACTCTGGGTAGAGGGGAGAGAAACCAGAAAACGTCTGTTGGCTCGTCTTCCCTACCTAATAAGAACCCCGGAAGTGATGTGTATTACATCATTAATGAGTTTGGATGTGGCTTTCCCTTACCAGTGTAGCTAAAGAATAAGCTAATGGAGCGAAATCTGACATCAGGGATCTAATAGACACCTCATGTCTTATTATAGAGAACCTGTCTCAACAAAATAGCATCCCATGGGGGACTTTTGGTCCCCTATGAGATAAAAAATAAAGTTTTGTGAAAGAAAATATGTAAAAAATGTAAAAGTAAAAAAGTTTCACCAAAACACTTATCCCCACCACCCCCAAAATGGAATACTGGTTGCAGGAGGGCATGCTGGGTGTCGTTCTGGGGCTTTCGAATGAGTCCTACCGTGACCAGGTCAGCACCGGTTGAAAGCAGACTTTTCTGGTTACCAGAGGCATCCGGTAGGGCTGTAGACCCCAAACTCGGCGTGCAGTTACCCATAGATCTATAGCCACCCCACATTTTTACCACCCGAGGGGTAGAACAGACTTACCCCCCCCCCCAAAATGGAATACTGGTTGCAGGAGGGCATGCTGGGTGTCGTTCTTGGGCTTTCAAACAAGTCCTATCATGACCAGGTCAGCCCCTGTTTAAAGTAGACTTTTTTGGTTACCAGAGGAATCCGGTATGGCTGGAGACCCCAAACTCAGCGTGCAGTTACCCATAGATCTATAGCCATGCAACATTTTTACCAGCCCAAGGGGTAGATCAGACCTTTCATCTCCACAAACATGCACATATAAACATAAACACATGTATTCGAGGGTGCCAACTTACAGAAATTTTGACTCTCCTATACATGTTGCATATTGCCGTGCATGCCAGAGCGCCATTTTAGTCCCAAAATATACAGTTTGCTCTAAAATGATGACTTGTAGCGGGCTTTTTAAGCATTGTCTGTGGAAAATATCGGATACTAAAAATTGTTGCCAATTTTCTCATGCAAGTTTGAGACTTGGCATGTTGGGTATGGCGTAGTTATACTGTGGCAAGGTGGCACTGCTGTGCCAGATCTTGTACCTAGTATGTGATCCGACACTTCTGGGTCTGGGGCGCATGTGCGCCGCCGGAAACCTGCTCTCCCTGTGATTATACACAGGGGGAGCCGATCTGCGGGTACCATGGACTTGATGTCTACTGGCACCGGCCGATCGTTAGGCATAAAGCCAGAACAACGATCTGCCTATGTAAACAAGGCAGATTACCGTTCTGACAGGGGGAAAGAGATGGATCCAGTGGCGGCCCGTTCATTGGGGGTGCAGGGGTGCCGCCCCCCCCCTATCCATGCGTCTGACCCCCTAATCTACATGTAGGGCACCGGATGCATGGATTTCAATTTTTTTTTGAAGCATGTGATTAGAGACAGAGGCTCTAATAGACTTAAAAAAAGGGTGGGCTCGGGGCGCAGAGCACTGCGCCCTGAGCCCACCCAGTTTTTTGACAATAGCGAATGAATATTCGCTATTATCACACTGTCTCTCCTCCCAGCCAATCCTGATTGGCTAAAAAAGAGACGTGATTTTCCTGGCCATTGGCCAGGAAGAGGGAGGGAACGTATGGCCAGAGGAGACTCACAGCCACTCGGGAAGGAGCAGGTAAGGATGCTGGCTGTCCGGCTGGGCAGCAAGCCAGCCGTCCGTCCTGGGAGGGGGAGGAAGGAGGGAGGGGGTGGTAGAATAGATTAGCTGCCCCCCCCCAATTGGCATCAGACAGACCACACCATACCCCCCCGACCACACCAGCTCCAGCCCGCACAACTAACCCCACTCCCCGGTTGCTGGCTCGCTCACCCTGGGCAGGCAGCGGTGGCGGCTTCCCCCTCAGTCTCCTCCAAGGGCTTCCCCGGCCTCTCCTTCCTCCTTCTCCTCCTTGGCCAATAGCATGGCTTCTCCTTTCGGCAAATCGGGAAACGGGTCTCAGGACCCGCTTCATGATTGGCCAGGAGGAGAATAGGTGGGGCAATAGCGAATATTCATTCGCTATTGTCACACAACTGGGTGGGCTCAGGGCGCAATGCTCTGCACCCCGAGCACACCCTTTATTTGAAGCCTATTAGAGCCTCTGGCTCTAATCACGTGCTTCAAAAAAAAAAAAAAAAAAACATTGGAATCCATGTGTCCAGTGCCCTGCATGTAGATTAGGGGGGCGAACATATGGATGGGGGGGCGGCGCCCCTGCGTTCCCAATGGACGGGCCACCACTGACCGTAAATGACTGTTTCACATGAATAATTTTAAAATGCCTGGCATCATTGAATATTTTACTTACCTGCAATCTTTGGAGACAAGCCTCTGTTTCCTGTAGATTCAAATGATATAAATAGTCATTACTGAGAAGAAACAATAATTTGCAGAAAATTATTTATTGCTCTAAAGAAAGCCAGTATGTTGGCTTAATATTTTTATGCAATTAGTGTGTTATGTAGATGATTTGTGGATTGTGAAAGGATTGTGGGTGCTGGTGCTGCTTTTCCCATATGTCCTCCTATGTCATAATGATAGACTGATGGGAAATAAGCAGAGATTGCAGAAAACAAGGCCAACACTTGACTCTACCAGAGCGTTTTGGGTTGTGTTGGCCATAGATAACCTCAGCTGAGGCATGATATTGAAGGAATGTGCTGGCACCATTGGTTGCATAGTTATATAGTTAGTCAGGTTGAAAAAAGACACAAGTCCATCTGGCTCAACCATTAAAAAACAAAAAACAGTAAAGAAAACCCAGCCATACAATCCCATATACACAATCCTATACCTGCAGTTGATCCAGAGGAAGGCGAAAAAACTCCAGCAAAGCATGATCCAATCTGCTACAGCAGGGGAAAAAAAATTCCTTCCTGATCCCCCGAGAGGTAATTGGATATTCCCTGGATCAACTTTACCTATAAATATTAGTACCCATTTATATTATGTACACCTAGGAAAGAATCCAGTCCTTTTTTTTTAAAGCAATCTACTGAGCTGGCCACAACCACCTCTGGAGGGAGTCTATTCCACATTTTCACAGCTCTTACGGTGAAGAAACCTTTCAGTGTTTGGAGACAAAATCTCTTTTCCTCTAGACGTAAAGAGTGCCCCCTTGTCCTCTGTGTTGACCTTAAAGTGAATAACTCAACACCAATTCACTATATGAACCCCTTATATATTTATACATGGAGGTCATATCCCCCCTTAATCTCCTCTTCTCAAGAGAGAATAAATTCAGTTCCTCTAATCTCTCCTCATAGCTGAGCTCCTCCATCCCTCCTATCAGTTTGGTTGCCCTTCCCTGCACTTTCTCCAGTTCCTTGATATCCTTTTTGAGAACTGTTGCCCATTACTGAACTGCATATTCCAGATGAGGTCTTACTAATGATTTGTACAGGGGCAAAATGATATCTCTCTCTCTGGAGTCCATGCCTCTGTTAATACAAGAAAGGACTTTGCTTGCTTTGGAAACAGCAGCTTGGCATTGCATGCTATTATTAAAGAGGTTGTAAACCAGAAAAAAATTTTTTTTTCTTTTTGCAACCTGAAAGAGAAACACATAAATAATGAGCTAGTATGCACAGCATACTAGCTCATTATGAAATACTTACCTTAGAACGAGCCCCCGCCGTGCCGCCCGCTTACCTGTATGACGGGCGACATGTCCAGTCGCCCGTCTTCCGGGATCGCGGCATCCGGCCATCTGATTGGCCGGAGTCGCGGTGACGTCACTCCCGCGCACGCGCACGGGAGACGACGGTCACGGCACGGGTCTCTGAAAAAACGGCACCAGCTGCCGTTCTTTCAGAGCGCATGTGCCAGTGACGTCACTGGCTGCATGTAAGGTAAATATCTCCTAAACGGTGCATGTTTAGGAGATATTTACAGTACCTATAGGTAAGTCTTATCATAGGCTTACCTATAGGTACAAGTTACAGAGGAGGGTTTACTTCCTCTTTAAGCTATAATCTACCAGAACACCCAGATCCTTCTCTTCTATGGATTCCCCCAGATCCTTCTCTTCTATGGATTCCCTCAGATCCTTCTCCCCTATGGATTCCCCCAGATCCTTCTCCGCTATGGATTCCCCCAGATCCTTCTCTTCTATGGATTCCCCCAGATCCTTCTCCGCTATGGATTCCCTCAGATCCTTCTCCCCTATGGATTCCCCCAGATCCTTCTCCTCTATGGATTCTCCCAGATCCTTCTCCTCTATGGATTCCCCCAGATCCTTCTCCTCTATGGATTCCCCCAGATCCTTCTCCGCTATGGATTCCCCAGATCATTCTCCGCTATGGATTCCCCCAGATCCTTCTCCGCTATGGATTCCCCCAGATCCTTCTCCACTATGGATTCCCCCAGACCCTTCTCCGCCATGGACTCCCCCAGTTGTACTCCCCCTAGTATGTATGATGCATGCATATTCTTACCCCCCAAGTGCATAACTTTACATTTATCAACATTAAACCTCATTTGCCACATAGTTGCCCAATGAAACAGTGCATTGAGGTTGGCTTGTAAGTTGGAGACATCCTGTAAGGAAGTTATTCGACTGCAAAGCTTGGTGTCATCTGCAAAGACTGAAATGGTACTTTTAATCCCAGAACCGATATCATTTATAAATATATTAAAAAGTAAGGGTCCCAACACTGAACCTTGGGGTACGCCACTGATAACCTTAGACCATTCAGAGTAAGAATCATTAACCACTACTCTCTGAATTCTATCTTTTAGCTAATTTTATATCCATTTACAAACCGATCTTTCCAAGCCTGTAGACTTTACCTTACACATTAGCCGTGTGTGGGGAATGGTGTCAAGTATATGTCAAGCTTCCTTTTTCCTTCCACATATGTATTATTAGTCCAACTCTTGCTGCAGGGCTTCCTGTTCTCTTCAGACCACACTGACCATAGATAGATATCTGTAGTGACGTAGTCAATTTTGGAACCTCGCTTCTTGAATAAATGTTGTGCCTGTGGTCAGTTTATCAGCTTGGCATGCACCCACTCAGCCCTATGGAGCCTTCGTTACATAGTCTCATTGTCAATATCATGACACTGTCCAGATACTTGGGATTGAATCACATGCCTCCCCGCCATGTAGCAGAACATTGTGGAAGGAGTCATTGTGGTCATGTGATAATCAACCTGAATTATACACAGCTGTGGTTGCACATGCAGTAGTTGGTCCCGCCCCCTGCCAACTTCATACCTGCCCACCAATGTGTAAACGCTGGCTGTTTTCTCTATCCACGGAACAAAGGGGCAGAGCCCTGCATATCGGCCCCGCCCTTCCTGACTTCAGAGCTTCATTTTGACAGCTCTATTCATGGACTCACACACGCTCTCATTGCAGCCGTATGCCCCGCTGACTTGGGACTCGAGGTATGCTACTCCACAAGTGATGGACGCTGGGGGGGGGGGGGGAGAGATGCAGAGAGAGAGAGGGATGGAGGGAGGGGGGAGCGCAGGACAGATGTTGCAAGTGCATTGACCTCCTGGGGGAATATGTAGAATAGTGTGGCAGAGGGGCTGCAGTTAAATCTATATTGTTTTCTGCCTACTGAGAGCAGGATCTGTTAGTGAGGTCTGCTCATTGGACTCAGGATGCCATTCATTCAGTCTGCAGAGTGTTTCAGGCTGGTCCAATAGGGAGGCATGTTGGACAGTGGGAGGAAACCTGACAAATGGATGCATAGGCATTTGATACAGTCCTGATGATTGGCAGAGGGCAGGTCGTCTCTGCGCATTCTGGGATACTGTATAAAAGCCAGGAGCACATGTGCTGTGGGGTCTTTGGCTGAAGAGCAGAGTCCCGGAGGGAGGGGGCAGCTGCCTCCTCTGTAGAGGTGTTATGCAGTCACAGGAGGTCGTTCTGAGGGCCAGAGGAACGGTTGAGAGGAGCTGAACCCAGAGGTCCAGCAAAGCTGACTTAGAGGGGAGACACTGGAGACCCTGGGACCACAGTATCGTGAGTACAGGGACTCATGTCAAGGGGCCTGACCTGAGGGGGGTGTAGGATAGTCAGTGGACGGGTGTCAGCATGGCAAGAGGGCTCCATGGGCTGAGGGGGCGGCAGACGGACCACACCGTAACCCCCCGGACCACACCAACTCCAGCCAGCACACCTAACCCCCCTCCCCGGTTAGCAGCTCACTCACCCTAGGCAGGCAGCAGCGGCGGTGGCTTCCCTCTCAGTCCCCTCCGTGGGCTTCCCCTGCATCTCCTCCCTCCTCCTCCTCCTTGGCCAATAGCATGGCTTCTCCTTTCGGCCAATCAGGAAACGGGTCTCAGGAATTGCTTTCTTATTGGCCAGGAGGAGAATGAGTGTGGCAATAGCGAATATTCATTCGTTATTGTCACACAACTGGGTGGGCTCAGGGCGCAGTGCTCTGCGCCCTGAGCCCACCCTTTTTTGAAGCCTATTAGAGTCCTCTGGCTCTAATCACATGCATGTAGATTAGGGGGCCAGATGCATGGATGGGGGGGCGGCGCCCCTGTGCCCCCAATGGATGGGCCACCACTGCTAGGGAGAGTGTCCTGAAGATAAATGTGTGTTCACCGAGTCATCTTAAGGAAAAGAGACTCATCAACTCAAATTCATCCATAGTGGCAGGGTGAATAAACAGCCTGGCTGTATCTGAAGATAGGAGTCCTCAACCACTGTGAATAGTTAATTTGGAGTATCCCACTATAGCCTTCTCCTATCCCCCATTTCACAATAAAATACAAAACAAACCAAACATCCCTGGATTGATTATTGAAGTGAGACAAAGAAGGAAAATTAAGAACTTTATTTGCTGGGACTGTGTGCTGGTAACTCAGGGGGGGACCCGTAAAGTGAATATCTGGCAGTCCTTACGGGGGCAGTGCTACATAGAAAAAAAGCTATTCAGTCGAAAGGATTGCATGAGGACTCGAGGGCATACAATGCGAATAGAGGAGAAGCGTTTTAACCTCAGGCAACGTGGGGGGTTCTTTACTGTTATGGCTACAAGATTGTGGAATTCTCTACCACAAGAGGTGGTTTCTGCGGGAAGTATGGTGGCTTTCAAAAGACTCTTGGACGTACATCTCACGGATCAGAACATTCAGGGGTATGAGAGATGATTACGGCCACACACACCTACACAGGTTGAACTGGATGGACTATTGTCTTTATTCAACCTCACCTACTATGTAACTATTTAACCACTTAAGCCCCGGAAGATTTTTCCCCCTTCCTGACCAGGGCCTATTTTGCGATTCGGCACTGCGTAACTTTAACGGACAATTGCGCGGTCGTGCAATGCTGTACCTAAACAAATTTGACGTCCTTTTTTTCCCACAAACAGAGCTTTCTTTTGGTGGTATTTGATCACCTGTGCGATTTTTTGATCATGCGCTACAAACAAAAAAAGAGCATCAATTTTGCAAAAATTACAATATTTTTCACATTTTTTTATATGAAACCCCCCCCCAAAAAAATGTAAAAATCTAAATTTTTTAACATTTTCAGCCAATTTGTTTTATGCTACATATGTTTGGTAAAAAAAATCGCAAAAAGCGTATTTTGATTGGTTTGCGCAAAAGTTACCGCGTTTACTAACAAAGGGAACGGTTTTTGTCATTTTTGTTGTTTTTTTTTAACGCGTAATGGCTGCGATTTTTTTTGCGGTACTGCGACATTGCGGCGGACAGATCGGACCCTTGACTGACATTTTTGACACTTTTGGGGTTACCAGTGACATTACTGCAGTAATCAGTGCTATACATATGCACTGTTACTGTAAAATTACACTGGCAGTGAAGGGGTTAACTTTTTTTGAGAGGGAGGGGTTATGTGTGTCCCTAGGGGCGTGATTCTAACTGTGATTGGCTGTGGCTTGAGGTGTAGGGACTGTGATCAACGGTCCTACATAGTAGAACCGTATGATCACTATTTCTACACAGGGGAGAAGAATGACAGGCGGCTTGTTTACATTAGCCGCCTGACTTTCTCCCTCTCCACCCGACGTTCGCGAGTGACCGGCGGACATCGGGTCCGCCGGTCACACGCGCGGGGGGGTTCGGGACCGCGCGGGAGCGCGCCTCCGGTGGCGCGCGCTCGCTCCCTAGAGCCTCACAGGCTAGCGACGTAGTACTACGTCGCTTTGCCTGTGAGGGGCTGACCTCCGCAGTAAATAGTCGTGCGTCGGTCGGCAAGCGGTTAACATGTAGATAACTGATCCAGTAAATGTAAAAGCCATTGAATTACTTACCACTAATCCTGAGATCATATAACTGAGCACAGATGTATTTATCTTGGCTGTTAAATAATTCAGCTCGGTAAACCCGAATGTCATTGGAGGACAAAGATCTGATAATTAATGAGCCATCCTTTAAGTTAGAACCTAGTCTCCCGGTATAGTCAGAGCCATGATACCCCATCTCCAGTGGTTGGCCTAGTTTTGTGGTGGCAATAAGAAACTTTTCATAGTTCCAGGTGGCAGAAGTGAGACTGATATCATTCAAGTCCAGTTGTAGAACAACGTCTTCACCCTCCTCAACAGAAAGGCTTGTTATGGAGACACAGGGAATGATAGAAACCACTGCATTAAAAAGAGACGTTTGATCAAGTATAAGATTAACAATTAACATGGTATTAATATTTTTTGTTTCATCGTATCTACATTATATTTTTATATTTAAACCCAACTGAGCTTTCAGTTTTAATCAGCTAAATACCTTCAAGGTCCATCAAAAAAAGCATCACAGTTTGCTTGCTTTAGAAAACATCCACAGCCTGAGTAAAAATAGCAAATAATCTGCCAACATGCTGTAGAGAAGGACCCAGGGCCGATGCTTTCACTAGGCAAACTAGGCAGCCGCCTAGGGCGCATAGGCGTGCGCACAGGGTGTGCCGGGTGTGCCTGGGCACACCCTAATCACCTAGGGCACATTAGCATTATCGCTCTGTTTGCCAGTGAGGAGATGGGAAAGATCTCCCTCGGACCTGCTCTGCCATAAGAGAAGTGCCACACACTTCTATTTCACTTTGCCAGCAGGGAGAGTAATGTACCGGGGCCATGTACATGTAGGCAAACACATGCATGTGTATTTAAACTTTGGGGTGCACACCCTAATGCAACAGGCTGCGCACACCTATGCTAGGGCGCATTGCCACCTAGGGGCGCAGCCACGAGTCAGCACTCACGCTCCATCATGAATGATCCTTGTGAGCTGAGGGGAGGGGCGGCAGTGGGTGAGGAAGAAGGGACAGAGGAAGATGCCAGGTGTCTGGGGCAGTGGCAGAACTACCAGGCCCTGACTTTCCACCATTGTTGGGGGAGCCCCAAGGGGCAGGAAAGGAGCCCACCGGAGTGCTAGCTGCATAATGATCCTCTTCGTCTGGAGCTGAGCGGCCTAATCCCTGGGCGGGAAGTGACTCTCTAATCTGAGCTGGTGGGCAGCCGTTTATTTCCCTGGGTCGGTATTAAGCAGGGAGTGGAGGAGAGCTGAACCTGAGCCGGAGCTCGGCACTGGAGGGCGGCACTTTTACTGGAGCAGAAGCGACGAGGCAACGGAATGGTCTGAGGATGTTGGTGATGAAGGATGTGCGGAGATCTCCGACTGCTGCTTCTCCCTCCACCAGGAGCCGGTTGGAGCTGTGGTGAGCACTGTGGTCCAGGAGAGGAACGTCCTGGGAGAAGGAATAAGCAGGATCACAGTGAAGGAGGGCAGAGTGCAGGCCACTCTCTTCATACTGCCCAGTAAGTGTCCCCAGAACAGGGAATCAGGGTCCCTGGGTGTGACATGGAGTATCCCTGGTGTGAAAGAGAATTGCAGTCACCAGGTATGCGATGGGGAATCTAAGTCACCAGGTGTGCCATGGGGGAGAGGGGTCACAAGTGTAACAGGGGTTTGGGGTCACCAGGTGTGCCATGAGGAATAGGGATCCCTGGGTGTGCCATGGGGGATTGAGGTCCCCAGGTGTGACATGGAGGAACATCAGGGTCCCCGGGTATGACATGGAGGAACATCAGGGACCCCTGATGTGACATAGAGGAACATTGGGATCACTGGGTAGGACAGCATTACATGGAGGAACCATCAGATCAGGGTCACTGGATATGACATAGAGCAGTTTTTAACCCCTTCCCTTTTTTTTTTTTTTGGGGGGGGCGCAAGTAGCTGATCTTGCCTAGGGCATAAAACAGTCTAGCACCGGCCCTGGAAGGACCCTTGCTCTCTGTGTCAGGGACAGGGGAGGACTGGGCCAGGGGGCAGGGGGGGGGGGAATTGCTCGGATTCCCCCGTAAAAAGGCTGCACCGCTTCTGCCACAGACATGCCTAAAGGTTTCCTGGTGAAGAGAAGCAAAAAGGCCCCGCTGCTGACCTACTGAGTGCGGGATGAAGACATGGATGGTGTAATCTGTGTCTGAGCAGAGGCCTGTTCCGTGCCCCACTGGAGACTCTCCTCCCCCAGGCAGCCCTGACCGAGCTGTCCCAGCTCCCCCCAACTGCCCCCTGCTGGCCAGGTCCGGAACCCGGATTTGGCTGGTGAGTAGAGAGTACTTGGAGAAGGACTTCAGCCTGGAATGGGGGTCAGGAGGAGGCCGGAAAGAGGGAGAGTGGGGGGCGAGTCGCTGCACTACGGGCCTCTGGTTTGTGCCCCCTTGGCCGGAAGTTGCCAGTCAGCCCCTGGACTAAGGGAAGAACTTTACAGGAGAACTGGCAGATATGCCAATGCCCAAGATGGCCGCGCTAACGCACGCATGGGCGTTAGCAATAGGTACGCAATGGCGCATTGGCGCATGCAACGGCGCATTGGCTGCATTGGTGGTTGCGACCACCTTCTCCACTACAGATCCGATTCCTGAAGCCGCTACACCTGCATGCACTGTTGGGCACAGCACCCTCTGTCACCATCACTCAGCCGCAAGGGGAGTCCTTTCGTCACCTCAGCCTCCAGCCTGGTTCCTGACACTCTGTGTGTAAGCAGTGGTCTCTCTGTAGATGTCCGACACACTGGGCTGCTGTTAGAAATCACGGGTCCCCATATGGCCTACCTGACAGGGCCCCCCCCCCCTGGCCAAAAACTAACTAATGACATAGATTTATCAGTTCCTTTCTCTGCAACCTCAGCTGCACAGATGAATGTATAGGAAGCACTCTGAGGCTTCCTGCTCATTCACAAACTGAAGCATAGTAAATACAGTTGCTTGACACCCTGGGATTAGGGAGCCTTGCAGAGGACAGGAGAGGATTACATGATGTCTGAGATAAGGTACCAGAGGAGACTCTGCCTCTTGAGGTCCTATGAAGGAAAAACTTGGGAAAGCATTGAAATGGGATCACTCCCACCCTTAGAGATCCCCTATTAGATCACAGTCCCTTGATATCAGTGCCCCCCCCCCTTAGACACCTCCCATTAGATCAGAGCCCCTTATATGAGTAAAAAGATCCCCCATTAGGTCAGAGTCCTCTTATATCAGTAAAGAGATACCCCATTAGGTCAGAGTCCCCTTATATCAGTAAATAAATCCCCTATTAGGTCAGAGTCCCCTTATATCAGTAAATAAATCCCCTATTAGGTCAGAGTCCCCTTATATCAGTAAAGAAATCCCCACTTAGGTCAGAGTCCTCTTATATCAGTAAAGAGATCCCCCATTAGGTCAGAGTCCCCTTATATCAGTAAATAAATCCCCTATTAGGTCAGAGTCCCTTTATATCAGTAAAGAAATCCCCACTTAGGTCAGAGTCCCCTTATATTAGTAAAGGGATTCCCTATTGGATCAGAGTCCCCTTATACGAGTAAAGAGATACCCCATTAGGTCAGAGTCCCCTTATATCAATAAAGAGATCCCCCATTAGGTCAGAGTCTCCTTATATCAGTAAAGAGATCCCCCAGTAGGTCAGAGTCCCCTTATTTCAGTAAAGAAATCCCCCATTAGCTCAGAGTCCTCTTATATCAGTAAAGAGATCCCCCATTAGGTCAGAGTCCCTTTATATCAGTAAAGAAATCCCCCATTAGGTCAGAGTCCTCCTATATCAGTAAAGAGATCCCCCATTAGGTCAGAGTCCCCTTATATCAGTAAAGAAATCCCCCATTAGGTCAGAGTCCCCTTATATCAGTAAAGAGATCCCCCATTAGGTCAGAGTCCTCCTATGTCAATAATGAGATCCCCCATTAGGTCAGAATCTCCTTATATCAGTAAAGAGATGCCCCATTAGGTCAGAGTCCCCTTATATCAGTAAAGAGATCCCCCATTAGGTCAGAGTCCCCTTATATCAGTAAAGAGAGAGAGTAAAATAAAACCACCCCCCTATAATTATGTTAATGTGAAAAAATAATTGTGAATGATTTGGTTAGTTGGTCACCAACCATTATATCAGCAGTCAGCACCCTCCTTAGAGACCCCCATTAGCTCACCCCTTATATCAGTGCTCTCCTTCATTAGGGACCCCCATTAAATAATAGAGGTTTGGAGCTGCAGTTGGGGGGGGGGGGGTGGAGTGGCTGGGGCCCTACGGCTATTTTCCTCCATCGCAGTGTTTGCAGTGTCAAAAGTGTGTTATCAGTTGCTAGGATACCAGCGGTCCCAGCAGCCAATAACTGCAATGGGAAGGAGATCATTGAGACGGGGGGAGAGGCACCCAGCGGAGGAGAAAGCATAGGGCACAGGTAGACAGGAAGGCAGGTGCAGATGACAGGAGAGGAGCCCAGTGCCAAAACTTGATCTTGCAGTCTTGCCCCCCCCCCCACCTTACAGTGGTGGAACTCCAGTGCCCGGTTGCAAGCGCGACCTTTGCGACCCTGGTAGTTCCATCACTGGTTAAAAACAAATAAAAATTTTAGGTATATTCAAGTCATTGATTGTAATGAGAATTTTCATAGAAATGTTTGTTCAAAAATCTACTATTGCACAGCCAGTTTTTTTTTTTCCTTTCTGTCTGTGTCCCCTTTAGGGAAGTTGTTTCTTAATTTCCTGTCTCAAAAAAAAAAAAAAAGGAATACAAAACACACAAAAAAAAATGTTTCCTGAAACAAATGTCCACACAACAAAAGTTTAAAAAAATAAGTGTATAATAAGTGTAAAATAAAAATAAAGTGTATGTATATAACACACGGATTAAAAACATATGAAAATATAAAACCCTTCTCCAAAAAAAAAAAAAAAAAAGGACCAGTATACCAGTCCCTATATAATGTGGTCATTCATTCATCCATCCATTCAGGTCAGAAAACCCAATACTTGATGTGTGTTTTGTAATTCATCAAATAAAGACAATAAAAAATAAGGTGTGTATATATATACAGTGCCTTGCGAAAGTATTCGGCCCCCTTGAACTTTGCGACCTTTTGCCACATTTCAGGCTTCAAACATAAAGATATAAAACTGTAATTTTTTGTGAAGAATCAACAACAAGTGGGACACAATCATGAATTGGAACGAAATTTATTGGATATTTCAAACTTTTTTAACAAATAAAAAACAGAAAAATTGGGCGTGCAAAATTATTCAGCCCCCTTAAGTTAATACTTTGTAGCGCCACCTTTTGCTGCAATTACAGCTGTAAGTCGCTTGGGGTATGTCTCTATCAGTTTTGCACATCGAGAGACTGAAATTTTTGCCCATTCCTCCTTGCAAAACAGCTCGAGCTCAGTGAGGTTGGATGGAGAGCGTTTGTGAACAGCAGTTTTCAGTTCTTTCCACAGATTCTCGATTGGATTCAGGTCTGGACTTTGACTTGGCCATTCCAACACCTGGATATGTTTATTTGTGAACCATTCCATTGTAGATTTTGCTTTATGTTTTGGATCATTGTCGTGGTGGAAGACAAATCTCCATCCCAGTCTCAGGTCTTTTGCAGACTCCATCAGGTTTTCTTCCAGAATGGTCCTGTATTTGGCTCCATCCATCTTCCCATCAATTCTAACCATCTTCACTGTCCCTGCTGAAGAAAAGCAGGCCCAAACCATGATGCTGCCACCACCATGTATGACAGTGGGGATGGTGTGTTCAGGGGGATGAGCTGTGTTGCTTTTACACCAAACATAACGTTTTGCATTGTTGCCAAAAAGTTTGATTTTGGTTTCATCTGACCAGAGCCCCTTCTTCCACATGTTTGGTGTCTCCCAGGTGGCTTGTGGCAAACTTTAAACGACACTTTTTATGGATATCTTTAAGAAATGGCTTTCTTCTTGCCACTCTTCCATAAAGGGCAGATTTGTGCAGTATACGACTGATTGTTGTCCTATGGACAGAGTCTCCCACCTCAGCTGTAGATCTCTGCAGTTCATCCAGAGTGATCATGGGCCTCTTGGCTGCATCTCTGATCAGTCTTCTCCTTGTATGAGCTGAAAGTTTAGAGGGACGGCCAGGTCTTCGTAGATTTGCAGTGGTCTGATACTCCTTCCATTTCAATATTATCGCTTGCACAGTGCTCCTTGGGATGTTTAAAGCTTGGGAAATCTTTTTGTATCCAAATCCGACTTTAAACTTCTCCACAACAGTATCTCGGACCTGCCTGGTGTGTTCCTTGTTCTTCATGATGCTCTCTGCGCTTTAAACAGACCTCTGAGACTATCACAGTGCAGGTGCATTTATACGGAGACTTGATTACACACAGGTGGATTCTATTTATCATCATTAGTCATTTAGGTCAACATTGAATCATTCAGAGATCCTCACTGAACTTCTGGAGAGAGTTTGCTGCACTGAAAGTAAAGGGGCTGAATAATTTTGCACGCCCAATTTTTCAGTTTTTTATTTGTTAAAAAAAGTTTGAAATATCCAATAAATTTCTTTCCACTTCATGATTGTGTCCCACTTGTTGTTGATTCTTCACAAAAAAATTACAGTTTTATATCTTTATGTTTGAAGCCTGAAATGTGGCAAAAGGTCGAAAAGTTCAAGGGGGCCGAATACTTTCGCAAGGCACTCTGTATATATAGATTTAATACAAAGTACAAAAATATGAAAATTGATGATATCACCCTACCTAATAAACTGTAACACCTGTGCAAAGTTTTTGTACTTTGTAATATACACATCTTCATTTATTTTATTTTGAATATATTTCTTTGGTAAATTGCAATACACATATTATGTATGTATATTATGTTATGATTAACTTGTGTCATCCAGGGATCTGTTTGAATTCCCTGATGGATGACAACAATAAATATGGACTGGTATATTAATACTCTTTTCTGTGTTTTTTTATCTATCTATCTATCTATCTATCTATCTATCTATCTATCTATCTATCTATCTATCTATCTATCTATCTATCTATCTATCTATCTATCTATCTATCTATCTATCTATCTATCTATCTATCTATCTATCTATCTATCTATCTATCCATCTAGATATAGATATCTATCTAAATATATATATATATATATAAACTTTATTTTCTTTAGAATTATTTAAAAAAATAAAAATAAAAGATAACTTACATCCCTGTAGATATAAAATACGGCACCAACAGTTGAAAAAGTAGACTTTCATCTTTTCGTGTGATGTTCCGACTGCCAGAAACAGCTGAGGTTTTCACACTTCCCCAAACGATGGTAGGCACATATGCAATAACAAGCAATGTATGCAAGCTTTTAATCTACATCATATTTAAATGCCCAATCTTCACACCCACTGTTAAAATGAACAGAACTTTACTTGCTCCCTAGCATATTTGTGTTTGCCAACAACCTCAATTTGCAGCCAAAAAAAAGAAATAAATAAAATAATATAAATATATATATACAGTGCCTTGACAAAGTATTCGGCCCCCTTGAACTTTTCGACGCTTTGCCACATTTCAGGCTTCAAACATAAAGATATAAAACTGTAATTTTTTTGTGAAGAATCAACAACAAGTGGGACACAATCATGAAGTGGAACGAAATTTATTGGATATTTCAAACTTTGTTAACAAATAAAAAACGGAAAAATTGGGCGTTGAAAATTATTCAGCCCCTTTACTTTCAGTGCAGCAAACTCTCTCCAGAAGTTCAGTGAGGATCTCTGAATGATCCAATGTTGACCTAAATGACTAATGATGATAAATAGAATCCACCTGTGTGTAATCAAGTCTCCGTATAAATGCACCTGCACTGTGATAGTCTCAGAGGTCCGTTTAAAGCGCAGAGAGCATCATGAAGAACAAGGAACACACCAGGCAGGTCCGAGATACTGTTGTGGAGAAGTTTAATGCCGGATTTGGATACAAAAAGATTTCCCAAGATTTAAACATCCCAAGGAGCACTGTGCAAGCGATAATATTGAAATGGAAGGAGTATCAGACCACTGAAAATCTAGGAAGACCTGGCCGTCCCTCTAAACTTTCAGCTCATACAAGGAGAAGACTGATCAGAGATGCAGCCAAGAGGCCCATGATCACTCTGGATGAACTGCAGAGATCTACAGCTGAGGTGGGAGACTCTGTCCATAGGACAACAATCAGTCGTATACTGCACAAATCTGCCCTTTATGGAAGAGTGGAAAGAAGAAAGCCATTTCTTAAAGATATCCATAAAAAGTGTCGTTTAAAGTTTGCCACAAGCCACCTGGGAGACACCAAACATGTGGAAGAAGGGGCTCTGGTCGGATGAAACCAAAATCAAACTTTTTGGCAACAATGCAAAACGTTATGTTTGGCGTAAAAGCAACACAGCTCATCACCCTGAACACACCATCCCCACTGTCACACATGGTGGTGGCAGCATTATGGTTTGGGCCTGATTTTCTTCAGCAGGGACAGGGAAGATGGTTAACCACTTGCCGACTGTCTAACGTAGATCTACGTCGGCAGTCAGTTCCTCACAGGCAAAGCGACGTAGGTCTACATCGCTAGCCTGTGAGGCTCTGGGGAGCGAGCGCGCACCGCCAAAGGCGCGCGCCCGCTTCCGCTCGCTCACGGACCTCCCCGCGCGTGTGCCCGGCGGACCCGATGTCCGCCGGGCACTCGCGATCGTCCGTTAGAGCGGGAGGAAGACAGGCGGCTAATGTAAACACAGCCGCCTGTCATTCTCCCCTGTGCAAGAATGGAGATCACACGGTTCTACTATGTAGGACCGTTGATCTCTGTTCTTACACAAGTAGCCACAGCCAATCACAGTTAGAAACACGCCCCTAGGGACACACTTAACCCCTCCCTCTCCAATATGTATAGCACTGATTACTGTAGTAATGTCACTGGTAACCCCAAAAGTGTCAAAAATGTCAGTCAGGGGTCCGATCTGTCCGCCGCAATGTCGCAGTCCCGCAAAAAAAAATCGCAGATCGCCGCCATTACTCGTTAAAAAAAAAAAACAACAAAAATGACAAAAATCTTTCCCTTAGTTAGTAAATGCAATAACTTTTGCGCAAACAAATCAAAATACGCTTTTTGCGATTGTTTTTACCAAACATATGTAGCAGAAAACAAATTGGCCAAAAATGTTAAAAAAATTTGATTTTTACATTCTCTTTGGGGAATTTCATATACAAAAATGTGAAAAATATTGTTATTTTTGCAAAATTGACGCTCTTTTTTTGTTTATAGCGCATGATCAAAAAATCGCACAGGTGATCAAATACCACCAAAAGAAAGCTCTGTTTGTGGGGAAAAAAAGGACGTGAAATTCGTTTAGGTACAACGTCGCGCGACCGCGCAATTGTCCGTTAAACCAACGCAGTGCCGAATCGCAAAATAGGCCCTGGTCAGGAAGGGGGTAAAATCTTCCGGGGCTTAAGTGGTTAAAATTGATGGGAAGATGGATGGAGCCAAATACAGGACCATTCTGGAAGAAAACCTGATGGAGTCTGCAAAAGACCTGAGACTGGGACAGAGATTTGTCTTCCAACAAGACAATGATCCAAAACATAAAGCAAAATCTACAATGGAATGGTTCACAAATAAACATATCCAGGTGTTGGAATGGCCAAGTCAAAGTCCAGACCTGAATCCAATCGAAAATCTGTAAAAAGAACTGAAAACTGCTGTTCACAAACGCTCTCCATCCAACCTCACTGAGCTCGAGCTGTTTTGCAAGGAGGAATGGGCAAAGATTTCAGTCTCTCGATGTACAAAACTGATAGAGACATACTCCAAGCGACTTACAGCTGTAATCGCAGCAAAAGGTGGCGCTACAAAGTATTAACTTAAGGGGGCTGAATAATTTTGCACGCCTAATTTTTCAGTTTTTTATTTGTTAAAAAAGTTTGAAATATCCAATAAATTTCGTTCCACTTCATGATTGTGTCCCACTTGTTGATTCTTCAAAAAAATTTACAGTTTTATATCTTTATGTTTGAAGCCTGAAATGTGGCAAAAGGTCAAAAAGTTCAAGGGGGCTGACACCAACCCTGTCCAGGTTTAAAAAAAATGTAAAAATGACTAAAACCCAGCTTATGGATTGGATTATTGACTGTGCAGTGCTTGCTGAAAATGCGTGTTGCCTGGTTATGCCGGGGAAAGGGGACCCAAAATCCAGCTGCCCCTTAGTGAGTAGTGCTACATTTACGATACCCTTACAGCCACTAAAGGGAGCAGCCAGAGCTACCTAAAAATTTTTACTTAGGCCATCAATACAGAAAACCTCACCTCCTGTGTTTTTCTTGCCCCAACTTTTATCTTTTGTCTTTGGGCCTTCTGTCCTGACGACTTCAGTAAAACATTAGGGCTAATTTTTGGTGTGCTGGCTCATTCTTATAAAGCAATAAAAAAGTTTCTGGAGAATTTGTAATTAAAATTGGTTTTCTGTTTTCCTTCCCCTTTTAATATGTGTTCCTTCCATTGCAAAGCATGTTTTTCTTGCAAAATAATATTTCATCATCAGAGGTAGCTTTATTTTGAATTATAATTTTACTTGAATAACATTTTCAGTTCTCTCTTTTGACTTATTTTCCAGGCATGCAATCATTTATGTGAATTAATTCCAGATAAATTAAAACCACTTTCATACGGCTGAACGTCACATGGGGTCCTGGGCTTTCAGTGGGGATGTCCGGATGATGGGTGCAGCAGCAGGCAAAATTCAGACACCTTTTTTTTCTGCTAGCGATTAACTTTACCGTAAGAACAACCATAGCAGCAGTTCAGTCGCTTGATTGTTTTTACAGGCGGCAGGGTACAATCCCCCTCCCCCCCCCCACCGCCACCCTCCGGTGCTTCTCCCGGCTCGCCCATGCGATCGGTGAGCTGGAGAAGGAATCCGCCGGTAGCTGAAGTTCACCATAGAGCTGACCCGGTCATCTCTATGACTCTCGGAGGACGGACGCGACGTTATAAAGAAAAAAAATGAAAGCGCTCTGTCCCTTTGTGCTCGCAGAAGAGCTCAGATCCTGTAGAAGCTGCTTCTTTGAGCTCCTTTGAGCTGCAGTGTGCATTAGCCGTAAGACATGAGCATTAGTGATCGACCGATATCATTTTTTCATTGCCGATACCAATATTTTGGTCATCGCGTATCGGTATCGGCCGATATGGGACGATATTTTCGTACATTTAAAAAAAAAAATATTTATTTTATTTTTTTCCTTGACAGGTACTCTGGTAGAGGGATCTGGCGGTCTAAAAGACCCCAAATCCCTCCTCTGCACTTAAAAGCATTCAAAACACCAAGTTTGGCTGTTTTGAATGCTGTCATTTTTTTAAATCTGGCACCGAGTACCCGGAAGTGATGTCATGACCTCACTTCCAGGTTTTTGCATGGAGACCCGATCAGAGCTGAATGGAGGTTTGATCAGGTCTTCTGTGGCCGTGCAGGGTGGTTGGCCGGGTCTCCCGGAGTGGACGTCCCCTCCCGCTCCTTGTAATGACAGCCGTGAGGCTTCTCAGCTGCATCGGTTGTCATTTCAAGACAGCCGACCGTCGGCTATGGACGCCGGTACCGGGGTGATGCCTCTAGCTGCAGGTATCACTCTGGTACAGCACTTTCTGAAATATTGGTAAAATTGGTCAACTTGGTGGCCGATTCCGAAATATCAGGGAAAGTGCATATCGGCCCTCGATATATCGGCTTTGCCGATAATCGGTCGATCCCTAATGAGTATAATACCGCAAAGGCAAAAAGGATTATGATGAAATGTTGATAGCCTGACTTTATCTATATAAGTGTAAACACAGACCCCATTTGAAGCAATCCAAACTATTACGTATCTGTCTTTCACTCCCAGTGACGGTAAGTGCCGTCACAGGGATGTCCTCCTGTGTGGTATATATACTGTGTGAGTTTGTTCAATAAAGAGTTCCAGATCTCATACAAGCTAAGTTGTTGGCTAGTCTTGTATGCGGCTATAATATCTGATATCTATGTTCAGACTGTAGGAAGTGGTATACTGGCGGAAGCACTCAAGCACAGTGTGGGTCGGTTCCGTCACTCTATCTATCTATCTATCTATCTATCTATCTATCTATCTATCTATCTATCTATCTATCTATCTATCTATCTATCTATCTATCTATCTATCTATCTATCTATCTATCTATCTATCTATCTATCTATCTATCAGGCTGAACACCCCCTGTTCGGTTCGCAGCAGAACTCCCGAACAGAGGAAATGTTTTAACCCAAACGGTGAACCCCATTGAAGTCTATAGGAGCCAAACAGGAAAAATCAAAAATGCCCATTTTGAAGGCTTATATGCAAGTAATTGGCCCTAAAAGGGGTATGGGGGTCTGGGTACTGCCCTGGGGGACATGTATTAATAAAAAAAAAAATGAAAACAATAGTTTTTACAGGAGCAGTGATTTTAATTATTACTATTTTTATAATTACATTTTATTATTACTCGACATCAGAAGGGGGCGGTGCCACCAGGGGATGTAGACGAGTGGCCCCGCCCTTGCCTATATAGGAAATGTCAAAGAGCAGAGCGGGCATGTGGCGGAAGGCCTCCCAGGAGGCGAGAGCATTTTTTTTTCTATTTTTTCCGGTCCGGCGGGCATCACGATTAACGATAGATTTACATTTTTTTATTTTTATGTTTTTAAAAAGGACTCCTCAAAAACGGCCCCATGCGTGTTTTTTTTTTTTTTTCTTTATTTTTTTGATCCTGTGGCTATGTGAGTAGAAGTCCTCTGTGCTAAAGGAAAGTGACAGTTTGTACCTTTTAACTCTGGGAGGAGTACAGGTCACCAGCAGCATAGAGATCCTGTGGGACATTCATTGTGTCCAGTGCAGTCAGAAACGTTGTGCCGTGTAGCCAGGAATTAAGAAGTTCTCAAGGTATCAAATACAACAGTTTTTGGGGTATCTCAAGCTCTCCCTTCCCATTCCAGTTCATCGTTTCCAAAAAAAAATAGCCCCCTAGACTGTTTTCTGAGCGAATAGAAGAATGAAGTAAATGATGAACGCATGGCTGTGTGTTCTAAGGGGGGACATATGACTGTATTCTCCTGCAGCTTCCATGGGAGAGCCCTAATTAATGTGTGGAATTTCCATCCAATTAATTTTTGGAAACATTATTCAAAAAACCATCTCTAAATAAGGAAAACATTTATGTTTAGCAAACAGTGACCTTTGTTGGTCTACCTTTTCCTGCTTAATAGTTAGAAAGACAAACAGGAAAGCAGTTATCACTCCTCGGGAATGAGCCTAAACTTGTGCCCAATCAGCAGTTTTTATCAACCCGTGTGAACGCACTTCTAAATATTATATTTTAAAAGACGAACGTGATTTATTGATTGCTTCCTTCAATTTAACCTTGTAAGAGAATAATTTATAATGCTAACATCAAACTTTTCAAAATGCAGTCATTAGAAGGTCCTCTTCATTCTTTTCTTGTTAAATAGTTAGTTACATAGTTACATAGCCAGTAAGGTTGAAAAAAAACACCAGTCCACCCAGTTCAACGTATGATGAATGTGTGTATGCTATGTCAATAGTACACCGTATACCCCTGTATGTTGTGGTCATTAACCACTTGCCGACCGCCGCCCGACTATATACGGCGGCGGTCAGCCCCTCCCAGGCAAAGTGACGTACCGGTACGTCACTAGCCTGGGAGCGAATAGGGGGCAAGCGTGCGCCGCCGGAGGCTCGCTCCCGCCCCCGCTCGTACCCGACGAAGCCGGCGCGTGTGACCGGTGGAACCGATGTCCGCCGGTCACTCGCGATCGTCGGGTAGAGAGGGAGAAAGGCAGGCGGCTAATGTAAACAAAGCCGCCTGTCATTCTCCCCTGTGTAAAAGCACAGATCACTCGGTCCTGCTATGTAGGACCGTTGATCTGTGATGTTACACACACAGCCACATCCATTGACAGTTAGAATCACGCCCCTAGGGACACACTTAACCCCTCCCTCTCCAATAAAGTTAACCCCTTCCCTCCCAGTGTCATTTTTACAGTAACTGTGCATATGTATAGCACTGATTACTGTAGTAATGTCACTGGTAACCCCAAAAGTGTCAGAAATGTCAGTCAAGGGTCCGATCTGTCCGCCGCAATGTCGCAGTCCCGCAAAAAAAATCGCAGATCGCCGCCATTACGCGTTTAAAAAAAAACAACAAAAATGAAAAAAATCTTTCCCTTTGTTAGTAAACGCAATAACTTTTGCGCAAACCAATCAAAATACGCTTATTGTGATTTTTTTTTACCAAACATAGGTAGCAGAAAACAAATTGGCCAAAATTTTAAAAAAATATTAATTTTTGCATTTTTTGGGGGGGGGGGGGAATTTCATATTAAAAAATGTAAAAATTATTGTCATTTTTGCAAAATTGTTGCTTTTTTTTGTTTATAGCGCATGATCAAAAAATCGCACAGGTGATCAAATACCACCAAAAGAAAGCTCTGTTTGTGGGAAAAAAAGGACGCCAAATTTGTTTAGGTACAGTGTCGCACGACCGCGCAATTGTCCGTTAAAGTCACGCAGTGCCGAATCGCAAAATACCCCCTGGTCAGGAAGGGGGGGTAAAATATTCCGGGGCTTAAGTGGTTAAGGTGCCCATCTAATAGTTTTTTGAAACTATTGACACTCTCTGCTGATATCACTGCTTATGGAAGAGAATTCCACATCCTTACCGCTCTGACAGGGGTAAGGTTAAACCGCTTCTCTTCTCATTTCAGTGAATGGCCGCGTGTCTTTTTAAATTCCCTTTCAACTGAAAAGTTTTGTTCCCTATGCTAAGATCACCAGTACGGTATTTGCAGGGCCATTTCTAACACGGGGCAAAAGGGGCAGCTGCCCCAGTCATTGCTGCGGGGCCCGGGGACAAGGACACAGGCAGGCCCAGTGGAGATGTGTGGCTGTTGTAGCCAAGGTGGGAGGTCAGAGCAGAGGAGGGCATTATGGGAGACATATATATGGTCAGTGTTGCTGGTTCTCAGGACTGGTGGGATTGGTGGAGCGGGGAGAGGTGAGGCTCCGGACATGTATATACAGAGTGTAGTAAACACACACAAGTGCTGGGAATTCTGGTACCTCACTGGGCTCCAGCGACAGCTTCTGCCTCTGCCCCAGTGGTTGGTTCCAAACAGGATAAGTAGAGTTGGTTGCTTTCAGCTGCCCCCGGCGGGTGTCTCAACCATTGGTCACCTGGGCTTTACCTTGTGCTCACCAATGCCCCCACAGTTAATTGAGAACTTCAAAAAAGCCCCAAGAAAATGTTTGCCCAGGGTCCAATCAATATTAAAGATGGCCCTGAGTATTTGCACATTGATATCATATCCCCTCTCAAGCATCCCCTCTCCATAGAGAATAGGGTTCAATGCTTGTAGTCTTTCCTCCATTCCCTTTATTAGCTTTGTTGTCCTTTTATGGACTCTCTTCAGATCCATCACAGCCTTCCTGAAGATCGGCACCCAGAACCAGACGGCATACTCGAGATGTGGCTGGACCAGAGTCATGTAGAGTGGGAGAATTATCATTTTATCTCTGAAGTAAATCCCCTTTTTAATGCAATATCCTGTTGGCTTTGCTGTCAGCAGCTTGGCATTGCATACCATTGCTGAGTCTGCCGTCTACTAGGATCCCCCAGGTCCTTTTCCATCCTGCATTTCCCTGAAGTTCTCCCCCTAGTGAGTAACTTGCGTTCGTATTTTTAGCACCCAAATGCATTATCTTACATTTGGTGAAAGCCAATAGACCGCAAGGTGCCATACAGTACGGAAGCACGTACCCCAATTACAACATAATGTGGTGTCAAGCTGAGGCTTTTCAGCCTAGCAGTTATCATAGCAGCCTAGCCCTGAGGAAGGGAGTGCGCCCCTGAAACACACCAGCTTGGCACCACATTATGGTGTAATTGGAGTATGTGCTTCTGCACTGTATGGCATCTTGCGGTTTATTGGCTTTTACCATTTGCAATTTTTTGTAGACATGTGCACTGCCATAAAATTTGCTTCATTTTCGTCTCATTAATTTTTAAATTTTTTTATTTATAAAAAGATTTGTTATGATAGGCATTCGTAACTTCGTATGCATTTGTTTTGTTCCATTTGTTTAGATGCGGCATTCGGAACTTCAGATCATTTGTAACTTTGGATACATTTGTATTCATTCCATTCCATTTGTTTAAATGTGGCATTCGTTACTTCAGATAATTACTAACTTTGGTTGCATTCGTATTCGTTCCGTTCCATTTGTTTAGATGCAGCATTCGTTAATTTAGATAATTAGTAACTTCGAATGCATTCTAATTCCTTTGTTACATTCGTTTAGATGCAGCTTTTGTTACTTTAGATCATTCATTACTTTGGATGCATTAGTATTCTTTCACTCCATTCGTTTAGATGCGGCATTCGTTATTTCAGATCGTTTGTGACTTTGGATGCATTCGTGTTCGTTTCATTCCATTCATTTAGATGCAGCATTCATTACTTCGGATCAATTGCAACTTCGGGAACATTTGTATTAGTTTCGTCCATTCTTTTAGATGCGGCATTCGTTACTTCGGATCATTCATAACTTCGGATGCATTCGTGTACATTTAATTCCATTAGTTTAGATGCGGCATTTGTTACTTCGGACTCGGACCCTTCTCTACACGGGCCCAAATCATTTGGTGGAGGGGGGATTATGGTGTGGGGTTGTTTTTCAGGGGTTGGCCCCTTAGTCCCAGTGAAGGGAACTCTTAAGGCGTCAGCATACCAAGACATTTTGGACAATTTCATGCTCCCAACTTTGTGGGAACACTTTTGGGATGGCCCCTTCCTGTTCCAACATGACTGCACACCAGTGCACAAAGCAAGGTCCATAAAGACATGGATGAGCGAGTTTGGGGTGGAAGAACTTGACTGGCCCGCACCTCAACTCGACAGACCACTACTCGTTCAACTTGAGTGACTGACTTCACAAATGTGCTTCTGGAAGAATGGTGAAACATTCCCATAGACACTCCTAAACCTTGTGGACAGCCTTCCCAGAAGAGTTGAAGCTGTTATAGCTGCAAAGGGTGGGCCAACTCAATATTGAGACTAGGATGCCATTAAAGTGCATGTAAAGGCAGGCGTCCCAATTCTTTTGCAACATAGTGTATATTCTCAGTATAGTCAGTTATAAATGATAATTAACAGCAAGAAAAAAAGTGAAAAAGAGCTATAGGAACATGTTTACCAGCAATGCGTTGTGCTAGTTAAATCTATATAAATCATATACCACAATATATTTGGAAAATACAAAAAATTCTACCAAAAAAAGGTCCCTGAGTGGTTTAAACAAATATATCCACTTGTGAGATCCACCATTCAAAGGTTGCCTTCACCATCCACCTTGTTGCCACCACTGCAGATGGTGAAGGCAACCTTTGAATGGTGGATCTCACAAGGCTGACGCCTTAAGAGTTCCCTTCCCTGGAACTAAGGAGCCAATACATAACTGCACACCAGTGCACAAAGAAAGGTCCATAAAGACATGGATGAGCAAGTTTGGGGTGGAAGAACTTGACTGGCCTGCACAGAGTCCTGACCTCAACCCGGCAGACCACCACTCGTCCAACATCAGTGCCTGACCTCACAAATGCGCTTCTGGAAGAATGGTCAAACATTCCCGTAGACCAGCTATGTCCAAACTTTGGCCCCCCAGCTGTTCAGGAACTACAATTCCCATCATGCCTAGTTATGTCTCTTAATGTCAGAGATTTACAATGCTTCATGGGAACTATAGCTCCTGAACAGCTTGAGGGTCATAGTTTGGACACCCCTGCCGTAGACACACTCCTAAACCTTGTGGACAGCCTTCCGAGAAGAGTTGAAGCTGTTATAGCTGCAAAGGGTGGGCCAACTCAATATTGAACCCTACGGACTAAGACTGGGATGCCATTAAAGTGTGTATCTATATAAATCTATATAAATCATATGCCACAATATCTTTGGAAAAAACAAAATATATCCACTTGTGAGATCCACCATTCGAAGATTGCCTTCACCACCCACCTTGTTGCCACCACTGCAGATGGTGAAGGCAACCTTCGAATGGTGGATCCCACAAGTGGATATATTTGTTTAAACCACTCAGGGACCTTTTTTTTGGTAGAATTTTTTGTTTTTTACAAATATATTGTGGTCTATGATTTATGTAGATTTAACAGCACAACACATTGCTGGTATATGTTAGTTGGATATCAAAGTATTGAGATATTTGTGAGTGTTACTGTGTATCCAATTGCACTGATTTAACCACTTAAGCCCCGGAGGATTTGGCTGCTGAAAGACCAGGGGGTATTTTGCGATTCGGCACTGCGTGACTTTAACGGACAATTGCGCGGTCGTGCGACGCTGTACCTAAACGAATTTGACGTCCTTTTTTTCCCACAAACAGAGCTTTCTTTTGGTGGTATTTGATCACCTGTGCGATTTTTTGATCATGCGCTATAAACAAAAAAAGAACATCAATTTTGCAAAAATAACAATATTTTTCACATTTTTTTAATATAAAATTCCCCCCCCCAAAAAAATGTAAAAATCAAAATTTTTTAACATTTTCGGCCAATTTGTTTTATGCTACATATGTTTGGTAAAAAAAGTCGCAAAAAGCATATTTTGATTGGTTTGCACAAAAGTTATCGCGTTTACTAACAAAGGGAAAGATTTTTGTCATTTTTGGTGGGTTTTTTTTTAACGCGTAATGGCGGCGATCTGAGATTTTTTTTGCGGTACTGCGACATTGCGGCGGACAGATCGGACCCTTGACTGACATTTTTGACACTTTTGGGGTTACCAGTGACATTTCTACAGTAATCAGTGCTATACATATGCACTGTTACTGTAAAATGACACTGGCAGGGAAGGGGTTAACTTTATTTGAGAGGGAGGGGCTGTGTGTGTCCCTAGGGGCGTGGGTCTAACTGTGATTGGCTGTGGCTTGAGCTGTAGGAACAGTGATCAACGGTCCTACATAGTAGAACCGTATGATCATTGTTTCTACACAGGTGAAAATGACAGGCGGCTTGTTTACATCAGCCGCCTGCCTTTCTCCCTCTCCCCCGACGATCGCTGAGTGAGCGGCGACATCGGGTCCGCCGGTCACACGCGCGGGGGGGTCCGTGACCACGCGGGAGCGGGAGCGCGCCACCCGCGGCGCGCGCTCGCTCCCCAGAACCTCACAGGCTAGTGACGTACTGGTACGTCACTCTGCCTGTGAGGGGCTGACCGCCGCAGTATATGAACTTGCGGCGGTCGGCAAGTGGTTAAACTATGCACAGATTTCAAATGTAAATATACTGTATATTTATTATTTATAATCTTTTTTTTAATGATTTTAATTTTTCCCACCTACTTTAGCGTAGTTATCTAAAAAAAAAACAAAAAAAACGAATATATAAACAATTAATACATTTAGCAGCTTCTCCTATCAGACCATTTGACTAAGCAGTTATTATTACAACATTCCGAAAAATAATAATTTGCAGTTTGCAACTTTGATAAAATCATGTGAGTTTTCAGTAACTGAATGGCAAAATTCTACAATTCAGGAACATTATTTTCCTGCAAAACAGGAAACCAAAATTCAATTGTATCTTTGCTTTCTGAAGCAGGAACAAATTCATTCTGCATTGCGCTTGTTATGTGAGACATGTCTCCCTTATTTCTGGTGATTTTAGCTTGTAAGTACAATTTTTTTTTTTTTTTTTTGTGTATTTTTATGTGTTTATTTGCCTTAGTTATTTTTTTATCTAGCATTCTGAGATATTTTGCATTTTTATGTTGTTTAGGTTTAAAAAATTATATATATTTTTTATTTTTTTATTTATTTTACATAAAAAAAAATATTTTATTTATTGAAATTTTTTTAAAATTTTGTTTTTTAAATTGCTTTATTTGTTGGTTTATTTGTGCTGGAAATTCTATCTGTTTGATGTTCTAGTTAAAGGGCAGCCACATTTTGTAATAGGAATTGGTGTCAAAGATGCTGGCTGGGTCAAAGTTTCAGTGACAAATCCGATGTCTACAGTATTTGCTAAAATTATCATGAACTCAAATGTCACGTTAACCTACAGATAATCATTGTACCCACAGTGATCATCCTTATTATCCACCCTACATACACCTTTTATTGCCACATTGCTTTTTTCCATTGAGTCCCCTATATACTGTATATTCTCTAAATCCACACTGATACTTCCCATGTGAGGCCAGGTGCTGATGGTGGATGTGAAGACCTTGGTCACAATTGACATTACAACTCATCCCAACAGTGTGCAGTAGGGTTGAGGTCATGGCTCTATACCGACCAGTTGAGTTCCTCCACACCAAATTGGTCAAAGATGTTCAGTAGGGTTGAGGTCAGGGTTCTGTGCAGGACAGTTGAGTTCCTCCATACCAAACTGGTCAAACTATGTCTTCATGGAGCTGGTCACTATTTACAAAGTCAGGTATGGATGTTGAATGAGATTATCTGAGTCCCCTATATACTGTATATTCCCTAAGTCCACACTGATATTTCCCATGTGAGGTCAGGTGCTGATGGTGGATGTGAAGACCTTGGTCACAATTGACATTACAACTCATCCCAACAGTGTGCAGTAGGGTTGAGGTCATGGCTCTATACCGACCAGTTGAGTTCCTCCACACCAAACTGGTCAAAGATGTTCAGTAGGGTTGAAGTCAGGTTTCTGTGCAGGACAGTTGAGTTCCTCCATACCAAACTGGTCAAACTATGTCTTCATGGAGCTGGCCACTATTTACAAATTCAGGTACGGATGTTGAATGAGATTATCTGGTTCACCATCAGCATTCCAAATCACCCAGAGGTGCTCAGTAGGGTGGAGGTCAGGGTTCTGTGCAGGACTGTTGAGTTCCTCCATGCCAAACTGGTCAAACTATGTCTTCGTGGAGCTGGCCAATATTTACAAAGTCAGGTACGGATGTTGAATGAGATTATCTGGTTCAGTAGGGTTGAGGTCAGGTTTCTGTGCAGGACAGTTGAGTTCCTCCACACCAAGCTGGTCAAACTATGTCTTCGTGGAGCTGGCCACTATTTACAAAGTCAGGTATGGATGTTGAATGAGATTATCTGGTTCACCATCAGCAATCCAAATCACCCCAGAGGTTCTCAGTCATGGCTCTATACAGACCAGTTGAGTTCCTCCACACCAAACTGGTCAAAGGTGTTCAGTAGGGTTGAGGTCAGGTTTCTGTGCAGGACAGTTGAGTTCCTTAACACCAAACTGGTCAAACTATGTCTTCATGGAGCTGGCCAATATTTACAAAGTCAGGTACGGATATTGAATGAGAATATCTTGTTCACTATCAGCATTCCAAATCACCCTAGATTTGCTCAGTTGGGTGGAGTTCAGGGATCTGTGCAGAATATTTTAGTTCCTCCTTACAAAACTGGTCTAACCAGTTTATGTATGGAGCTGGCTTTGTACACAAGGGCACAATCATTCTGGAACAGAAAAGGGTCTTCACCAAACTGTTACCACGTTGTTGGAAGGGCGTAATTGTCTCAAATTTCTTTGTATGCCGTGGATTGTACAGGACCCTTCTGGAGACACCTTAACTCAATAATATAACAATAGGTATACATTTGGCCATAGAGTGTATTCTTTATTGTTTGTTTCTTTTACCCCATGTATCAAACTACATATACAGTGGGTACGGAAAGTATTCAGACCCCCTTAAATTTTTCACTCTTTGTTATATTGCAGCCATTTGCTAAAATCATTTAAGTTCATTCTTCTTCCTCATGAATGTACACATAGCACCCCATACTGACAGAAAAACACAGAATTGTTGACATTGTTGCAGATTTATTAAAAAAGAAAAACTGAAATATCACATGGTCCTAAGTATTCAGACCCTTTGCTCAGTATTTAGTAGAAGCCCCCTTTTGATCTAATACAGCCAGGAGTCTTTTTGGGAAAGATGCAACAAGTCTTTCACACCTGGATTTGGGGATCCTCTGCCATTCCTCCTTGCAGATCCTCTCCAGTTCTGTCAGGTTGGATGGTAAACGTTGGTGGACAGCCATTTTTAGGTCTCTCCAGAGATGCTCAATTGGGTTTAAGTCAGGGCTCTGGCTGGGCCATTCAAGAACAGTCACGGAGTTGTTGTGAAGCCACTCCTTCATTATTTTAGCTGTGTGCTTAGGGTCATTGTCTTGTTGGAAGGTAAACCTTCGGCCCAGTCTGAGGTCCAAAGCACTCTGGAGAAGGCTTTTGTCCAGGATATCCCTGTACTTGGCCACATTCATCTTTCCCTCGATTGCAACCAGTCGTCCTGTCCCTGCAGCTGAAAAACACCCCCACAGCATGATGCTGCCACCACCATGCTTCACTGTTGGGACTGTATTGGACAGGTGATGAGCAGTGCCTGGTTTTCTCCACACATACCGCTTAGAATTAAGGCCAAAAAGTTCTATTTTGGTCTCATCAGACCAGAGAATCTTATTTCTCACCATCTTGGAGTCCTTCAGGTGTTTTTTAGCAAACTCCATGCAGGCTTTCATGTGTATTACACTGAGGAGAGGCTTCCGTCGGGCCACTCTGCCATAAAGCCCAGACTGGTGGAGGGCTGCAGTGATGGTTGACTTTCTACAACTTTCTCCCATCTCCTGACTGCATCTCTGGAGCTCAGCCACAGTGATCTTTGGGTTCTTCTTTACCTCTCTCACCAAGGCTCTTCTCCCCCGATAGCTCAGTTTGGCCGGACGGCCAGCTCTAGGAAGGGTTCTGGTCATCCCAAACGTCTTCCATTTGAGGATTATGGAGGCCACTGTGCTCTTAGGAACCTTAAGTGCAGCAGAAATATTTTTGTAACCTTGGCCAGATCTGTGCCTTGCCACAATTCTGTCTCTGAGCTCTTCAGGCAGTTCCTTTGACCTCATGATTCTCATTTGCTCTGACATGCATTGTGATCTGGAAGGTCTTATATAGACAGGTGTGTGGCTTTCCTAATCAAGTCCAATCAGTATAATCAAACACAGCTGGACTAAAATGAAGGTGTAGAACCATCTCAAGGATGATCAGAAGAAATGGAAAGCACCTGAGTTAAATATATGAGTGTCACAGCAAAGGGTCTGAATACTTAGGACCATGTGATATTTCAGTTTTTCTTTTTTTAATAAATCTGCAACAATGTCAACAATTCTGTGTTTTTCTGTCAGTATGGGGTGCTATGTGTACATTCATGAGGAAGAAGAATGAACCTAAATGATTTTAGCAAATGGCTGCAATATAACAAAGAGTGAAAAATTTAAGGGGGTCTGAATACTTTCCGTACCCACTGTATACCCTGTAATGCCGTAGTAATTATCCCCGTATGCCACATTGCTTCAACTTTTACATAGCACAGTGGCAACTACATGTACACAGGACTTATTAGGTGTCAAAATTATTATCATCACTCAGCAATACAGTCATAAAAACTCTCATTGTTTATTGTAGACATATGAAAGTATCATTGCATCAAAGATGCAGAGTCCCCAACTAATACACAAGCAAAAAAAAACAATACACCTTAAAGTATAACTAAAGGCAAAACTAGTTTTGGATGGAGTGGAGATGGATTAGAACATTTATTAGCTTTTCATTGTTGTCTGTGCCCCCCGTTAAAGAGATTCAACCTCTTTATTTCTCCTGTTTACCATTATCATTGCAATTGAACATAAAAGAAAATCCTGAATTTTGGGTTGTCTTTAGAAAACTTCCAATGGGAACACTAGTTCTGGTGACCTAGGGGTATCCAAGAATTCCTTCAATTTGCAGGGATTTCCTCCCACTTCCTGTTTGGCTATGGAACAGGGAGTGAAGGAAATCTCTGCAATGGTGAAAAATATCTGATGGGTTATAACCCTCCCTTGCTCTATCCAAAATAAAACATTTTGCCTATAGTTTTACTTTAATATCACAGATATCCTATTGAGGTAAATCATTTTCCAGTCACTGCTAAACTCTACAGCATACATATCTAATAGGAAAATGTTATGGGGGTTGCAAGTGGGTGGTGGAAGGTTCTTTGACGTGTTTTGGGGATAGATTGCAATTTCCTTCCTCAAAAGCCCTATGAAGAGGAAGTCTTGAGGTAACATCAAAATTAAATAAAGCATAAAAGAAGCCTTGATCACATAATTTCTAAATGTGCCATGGGTACTCATATGATATTATAGTATCTCACAAAAGTGAGTACACCGCTCACGTTTTTGTAAATATTTTATTCTATCTATTCATGTGACAACACTAAAGAAATTACACTTTGCTACAATGTAAAGTAGTGAGTGTACAGCTTGTATAACAATGTCAATTTGCTGTCCCCTCAAAATAACTCAACACACAGCCATTAATGTCTAAACCGCTGGCAACAAAAGTGAGTACACCCCTAAGTGAAAAGGTCCAAATTGGGCCCAAAGTGTCAATATTTTGTGTGGCCACCATTATTTTCCAGCACTGCCTTAACCCTCTTGGGCATGGAGATCACCAGAGCTTCACAGGTTGTCACTGGAGTCTTCTTCCACCCTCCACGACGACATTACGGAGCTTGTGAATATTAGAGACCTTGCACTCCTCCCACAGATGCTCAATAGGATTCAGGTCTGGAGACATGTTTGGCCAGTCCATCACCTTTACCCTCAGCTTCTTTAGCAAGGCAGAGGTCATCTTGGAGGTGTGTTTTGGGTCGTTATCATGTTGGAATACTGCCCTGTGGCCCAGTCTCTGAAGGGAGGGGATCATGCTCTGCTTCAGTATGTCACAGTACATGTTGGCATTCATGGTTCCCTCAATGAACTGTAGCTCCCCAGTTCCGGCAGCACTCATGCAGCCCCAGACCATGACACTCCCACCACCATGCTTGACTGTAGGAAGACACACTTGTCTTTGTACTCCTCACCTGGTTGCCGCCACACACACTTGACACCATCTAAACCAAATACGTTTATCTTGGTCTCATCAGACCACAGGACATGGTTCCAGTAATTCATGTCCTTAGACTGCTAGTCTTCAGCAAACTATTTTCAGGCTTTCTTGTCCATCATCTTTAGAAGAGGCTTTCTTCTGGGACGACAGCCATGTGGACCAATTTGATGCAGTGTGCGGCGTATGGTCTGAGCACTGACAGGCTGACCCCCCACCCCTTCAACCTTCACAGCAATGCTGGCAGCACTCATACGTCTATTTCCCAAAGACAGCCTCTGGATATGAAGCTGAGCAAGTGCACTCAACTTCTTTTGTCAACCATGGCAAAACCTGTTATGAGTGGAACCTGTTCTGTTAAACCGCTGTATGGTCTTGGCCACCGTGCTGCAGCTCAGTTTCAGGGTCTTGGCAATCTTCTTATAGCCTAGGCCATCTTTATGTAGAGCAACAATTCTTTTTTTTCAGATCCTCAGAGAGTTCTTTGCCATGAGGTGCCATGTTGAACTTGCAGTGACCAGTATGAGAGAGTGAGAGCGATAACACCAAATTTAACACACCTGCTCCCCATTCACACCTGAGACCTTGTAACACTAACGAGTCACATGACACCGGGGAGGGAAAATGGCTAATTGGGCCCGATTTGGATATTTTCACTTAGGGGTGTACTCATTTTTGTT
Organism: Pelophylax lessonae; assembly: GCF_965119305.1. Taxonomy (NCBI): domain Eukaryota; kingdom Metazoa; phylum Chordata; class Amphibia; order Anura; family Ranidae; genus Pelophylax; species Pelophylax lessonae. The sequence continues at coordinate 7,599,803 of NC_138780.1, forward strand.
GCCAGCGGTTTAGACATTAATGGCTGTATATATATATATATATATTAATATCACACTGAATTTTTTTCACTGGTACTACAAGTTTAAAAATGGCTAATGACTTATGTATGAATAGCCTATCAGATAATAGGGTTTAACTCATTTTAACCGTTTTCCTTTAATTTTTTACAGCCCTGGTTTTGCATGTTTTAAGTAAGTATTGTGTTGTGGTTTTATTCATTTTTGCTTACCTAATCACATAATTCATAGTTCAGGCAGGGAAAAGTAGAACTTTTAGATGGACAGAAACAGAATGTGGAATAATTTCAGAACGATTCTACTGTTGGAGCATCCAAGACATGTAAAACGAAAGGTGCCAGACTCCATCTATATATAAAATATCAATTGTAGGAGGACTAACTATATATGTGTTAGCTGGAGGTTTAAATGTTAGTGTCACATACCTGTATGGGGAGCTCGAAATGACGAGGGTGGCTTCTTGTACAATTCCTGTCTGAGCAACCATGAAGGTTGAGACAGGGACTACTAGAGCGATGGAAGGGCACAGGTGCAAGGAAGCCCCAACTGCAGGCCTAAACTTGGGTGCGCTGGTGTTAGGTAAACAGAAGCACAGCAATAAGGACACCCTGACTTCACCCAGACCAATATAGAGTAGAGCCAGGTCAAAAGTCGAGTTTGGTAACAGTTGAGCGAGAAAGCGCCAAATCACGAGCAGGTTCAAGGTCAGAGATGAGTAGAGGTTGGCAATGTGCAAGCAATGAAGTTGAGAAATGACCACCAGAATCTTGGTCAAGAGTCCAGGCTGAGATTGGTAACCAGGGGAGGACTGGGCCAGGGGGCAGGGGGGCAATTGCCCCCTGGGCCACTCTGATGTCCTGTAAAAAGGCTGCACTGCTTCTGCCAAAGACATGCCTAAAAGATTCCTGGTGGAGAGAAGAAAAAATTCTCTGCCGCTGACCTAATGAGTGCGGGATGAAGGTAAGGACAGAGCGCAGCCCTCCCCCACCCAGCATGGATGGTTTGAACAACTGTGTCTGAGCAGAGGCCGGTTCCTCTCCAGTGACTTGGCCCCCCTCCCACTCTCCCTCTTTCCGGCCCCCTCCTGACCCCCATTCCAGGCTGAAGCTCCATTCCAGGTACTCTCTACTCACCGGCTGAATCCATGAATCCAGGTTTCTTACCTGGCCAGCCCCAACCGAGCTCCCCCAGCTCCCCAACCGCCCCCTGCTGGCCAGGTCAGGAACCTGAATTCAGCCGGTGAGTAGAGAGTACCTGGAATGGAGCTTCAGTCTGGAATGGGGGTCAGGAGGAGACCGGAAAGCGGTTGAGAAGGAGGGGGCCAAGCCGCTGCACTATGGGCCTCTGGTTTGTACTTGCTGAAAGTCGCCAGTCTGCCCCTGTTGGTAACACAGGTAGGTGGCAGACATAAACAGGCAGGGGTTATCCAGAGACAGATCCAATGAAAGCTGGGTCAATAACAATCAAGCAGAGTCAGCATCAAGGATAACAGAGACACAAGCTGAAAGACTATCAGCAATGATCCCATGCAAAGCCCAGGTTTAAAAAGGCCACTAGGCGTTAATACCTGTGGTAGATATGCTATTGCAGCCATGGGCACACCTTTGTGTGCATGTTCCTGGCAGCTGGCACAATCTCTCTGACAGCTGATGTGATGATCCTGACAATTAGTGGAAGTTCTGTGTCCTAGAATGGTTCTATTATGTGGTGAGGTTAGGACACCATTCTTGGACCATTGGAGGTAGAATAGATATTTAATAATAAAGAAATAAATTAAAATGTCGGTATTTAGTCATAAAATAAGTGAACTTGTTTGTCACAACCATCATTTGACCTCCATCAAATAAAACTGCAAGTAGCAGATACCCAAAAATGTTCAATTTCTCGTAGGTGGACCAATGAATTTGGTGTACAGGACTCTTAGAGATCTGAACTGTTGTAGGGTTCCAAAGGACCCTTTTACCTGTTTACTTTGGGAAAAGGGGTAGTTTAAAATATTTAATATACAGTATGTAAAATGTGGGAAATATATTTTTAATGTGCCAATGGACTTATACATTTTATCATCATAAGATTCTGAATTTCAACTCTAACGCTGCATTTAAGTTGTACGTTGTTTGTTAAAATATTAAAATTGAAAACTGCTTATATTCAGGCAGTGTTTGCTGTGATGGAATAATACATTTATATATTCACTATGTTCATCACTTTCTATCTTCCAGCAGCAGCTCCGGACAATCCAGGTAAGGCCTTTTTCCTGAAAAATTGGTAATCAGCTATTTTAAATTAGAATTTTTAATTTTAAATTTAATTAAGTCACATAGGGCAGCCTACACGAGCAAGGTTTACAAAGAGAAAAGTAGAATTTCCTTTATACATTATGCATTAAAAAAATAAATAAATAAATAAAAAATAAAACTTCTAATAGACCAAACTAAATATTAAAGCGGAGTTCCACCCTGGATTTTTTTTTTTTTTTTAAAATACCCCCGGGACAGTCAGGGCTAGTGCATTCCACAATGGCTAGCCTCTGATCTGTCCCGGGTTGCACTTACCTGTTAGGACAAATACTTACCTTGAAAAAGTCTTGTCCAGCGCTGCCATCTCAGATGTGGGCAGCTTGAAGCCAGCGCGATCCTCTTCGGCGTCCTCTTCCGCCTTCTTCGGTCCCACGATGCCCTGCGCCGGCCCCGCCGTCACTTCCGGGCGCGGAACTGACGTCAGGGCCGGTGCAGGTGCAATGATTCCTGGGAGCGATGACGTTCAGCTCCCAGGAATCATTGCAGAGCCAGGAAGTGACGACCGAGGAAGGAGGAAGAAGGAAGTAAGGTGGGTATATTTTCTTCGCTACGAGGTAAGTAAAAAAAAAAAAAAAAAATGCGATTAGCCATTTGTTTTTCAGGTGACCCGGAGCGAGAAGATGGAGGTAAGTATAAAATTAGGGTGGAACTCCACTTTAAGTTTACTTATTTTTACTTTGTTCTTCAAACATCCAAATATATTAAAATTGTTGAATATCCGCGCTCTCAAAGATTAGCAGCCAGCATTAACCACAATGTGATAAAAAACTATAGACAAAAAATGCAGCGCTCATAGAATAACATATGGTGTAAATGAATATATGAAAGTCCACTTCAAGCTGTCGAAATGAGTTGTATGGTCCACCAACAACACCCTTAATGTGTGACAATCCGTCTATGAAATCACAGGGACAGTGAAGACCTCCACCACACACAAAGTAGCCTGCTGGCTTCTTACCAGATGGGTATGACCACCGCTCTCACAATGGTCACACAACGCTTGTTGTTATAAAGCTTGATAATCGACCCTGAAAGCCTTCCAATAGGTGCTCCCAATTCAAATGTCGGATCCCAAAGTAGAAGTAGCCAGGTACAGTCACTCCCAAAAGTTAAAAAACAGGGGGAAGACCATGGTGAAGTACGTTTTCACAGGTGTATGTTTATTGAAAGATCCAAATATATTAAACCTGTTGCAGTCTTATAGCTGACCTGTGGGCTATTTCACGCCTTCCCTATTAAACTTTACCTATCCACCTCTAGCTAATCTTACAATTAAATAAAAAAGATAAATTGACCCCATACTTGCCCAAAATTTGTGGTCAAAAGACACAGGGGTCCCGGGTCTTTCTTTTTCTTCACTGAAGCGTTGAGTGGTTCTCCTTTGAGGGGCCAAGTCTGACACCCGTCCACTGACTCTACACTCTGGAGTGGTCCCCTTCCTGGGCAGACCCCTTGGCAAGTTCCTCTGTACTCACGGACACTGTGTTTCCAGATTCTCCTTTGCCCCAACTCCTGTAGTCAGCTTCTCCTGGACCTCTGGGTTCAGACTCACGCCCCTGGTACACCAGGCCGACTGCCTGTGACCACCTTCAACTGCTGCAGAAGAAAAGGCAGCCACCACCCTCCTTCTGGGACCTGGCTTCCCACCCAAAGACCTCTACCTCATTTGCCTGTGGCTTTTTATACCGTGTCCCATAATGCACCATTATTTGTGCCAACCCCTGGGACAGTACTAAAAGCCTGTGTGTCACTGGTCAGATTTCCTCCAGCATCCGACATGCCTCCCCATTGGATCAGCTGGGACACTCCCTGAGACCAGATAAATCACACACTGGGTACACTGAGTAGACCTAACTAAATCCTGCTCCCTGATAAGCAGAGAGCACATATTTTTTACCTGCTGCTCAGGAGTGGCATACCAACAGGGGGTGCAGGGGGGGGGATCCGGGGGGGGGTCAGAACACCTCCCCTGCTCTTAACACCCCCTAGTGCTCTTAACACCCCCTGCTCTTAACCCCCCCAGTGCTCTTAACCCCCCCAGTGCTCTTAACCCCCCGTGCTCCTTAGCCCCCCCAGTGCTCTTTAGCCCCCCCAGTGATCTTAACACCCCCAGTGCTCTTAACACCCCCCTGCTCTTAACACCCCCCAGTGCTCTTAACACCCCCCTGCTCTTAACCCCCATGCTCTTTAGCCCCCCCATTGCTCTTTAGCCCCCCTCCCCCAGTACTCTTTAGCCCCCCCTAGTGCTCTTCAGCTCCCCACAGTACTTTTCATCTCCCCCCCTATGCTCTCTGGCTCCCCCAGTTCTCTCCACCCCCCTGTGCTCCCTGGCTCCCCCCTCAGTGATTTCCAGTTCCCCTCCTCCCCCCATGCTCTCCATCCCCCTGGTTTTCCCTGCCCCCCCCAGTGCTCTCCACCCCCTGCGCCTTCCAACCCCCCTGCAATGCTTTTCAAACCCCTCTTAATTCTCTCCAGTCCCCCCCCCCTGCCCTTCAGCTCCTCCAGTGCTCTCTGCTTGCCCTGTGCACCTGACTAGGAGGGTGCTGCACTTAAAAAGATATTGTCTAAAGATATACTTGAACTCTTATTAGTATGTGGAAAGTTGCTCTGGTGAATCTAAAAATGAAACTTCTACTGTAATTAAAGTATTTATTTCTTTAACTTTTTTTTTTTTATATAAAACTGAACTGCTGTGTTGTAGGAGATGGAGATGGAGATAAGCCATTCATCACCTTCATACCGGATTACAGAAAAATGTTCTACAATGAGACCCTGACTATAGCATGTCTTGGGGGAAAAGGACAGCAAACATATACTTGGTATCGGAATACTAATAAACTGGATTCAAACCAGCAGAACTTTACCATAGCTTCCATTCAGTTGTATGATCGTGCAAACTACCAATGCCAAGTCAGCAACAGTGCTATAAGTGAACCAGACCGACAGCATGTCATTACTGGTGAGTTCATTGGTACTATTCACAAAAATATGTTAGCAAATAATCTGTTCACATCCTATTTGTATACAAGGAATACATTTACTATAATTCATTTTAAAGATGAAGTTTAGGTAATTTTTTGAACCTACTGCTGCAGTCAAATATTTTACCTGTAATGAGAAATGTGCAGGGCTTTTTTTCAGCGGGAACGTGGGGGAACGCAGTTCTGGCACCTCCAATGGGTGCTGGAGGGTCTACTGATGCTGGCTGCTGGGAGATCTATTGTTGCTGGAGGGGATCTATTTTTGAATGGAAATCTATTGCTGCTGGTGGAGGATCTTTTGATACGGAGGGTTAATTGTTGCTAGAAGGGATCTACTGTTTAGGGAGGGGTCCATTGTTGCTGGCTGCTAGATAGTCTATTGATGCTGGCTCTGGGGGATCTTTTGCTGCTGCTGGAGGTCTATTGCTGCTGGAGGGTGGGGGGTCTATTGCTGCTGGCTGTGGGGGATCTATTTTATTGCTATCTTGTTATCATAACCTAATCCTATACATTCCAATACAAAATTATATTTGGCTCTATATTCTCTAAAAGGGGCTGTACTGGAAGCTGGGGAAGGGGTGGAACCAAGAGTTAGTGGTCAGAGGTTGGAAGGGGTGGAACCAAGGGTTAGTGCTCAGAGGTTGGAAGGGGTGGAACCAAGAGTTAGTGCTCGGAGGTTGGAAGGGGTGGAACCAAGGGTTAGTGCTCGGAGGTTGGAAGGGGTGGAACCAAGGGTCAGTGCTCAGAGGTTGGAAGGGGTGGAACCAAGGGTCAGTGCTCGGAGGTTGGAAGGGGTGGAACCAAGGGTCAGTGCTCGGAGGTTGGAAGGGGTGGAACCAAGGGTTAGTGCTCGGAGGTTGGAAGGGGTGGAACCAAGGGTTAGTGCTCGGAGGTTGGAAGGGGTGGAACCAAGGGTTAGTGCTCGGAGGTTGGAAGGGGTGGAACCAAGGGTTAGTGCTCGGAGGTTGGAAGGGGTGGAACCAAGGGTTAGTGCTCGGATGTTGGAAGGGGTGGAACCAAGGGTTAGTGCTCGGAGGTTGGAAGGGGTGGAACCAAGGGTTAGTGCTCAGAAATGGGTAGGGGGCAGAGACACAAAGTAACTTTGAAGGGGGAGTTCCTGCACCTATTCCCTGAGAAAAAAGCCCTGGAAATATGTAACAATAAGAGGAGTTGGAGAGGAGTAAGTGGAGTTGTAAGTGACACTGAAGGTGCAGTGAGATAGGTAGGATTCCAACCGATGGAGAGTGTAGCCACTGAGACCAAGAAAATTGAGTTTTCTGAGGAGAAGGGGGTGGTCAACTATATCAAAGGCAGTGGAGAGGTCCAAGAGTAAGAGTAAGGAATAGTGATCGTTGGTTTTAGCTGTTAGTAAGTAATTTATGAGTTTTAGGAGAGAAGTTTCTGTGGAGTGCGGCCGGCAATATCCAGACTGAAGGGGATCAAGAAGGTTATTCTCAATGAGGTGATTGCTCAGTCGGTTGTAGACTAGAGGTTCAAGGAGTTTGGAGGCAAAAGGGAGTAAAGAGATGGGTCTTAGGTTTTTAAGATTGGTGGGGTCTAGTAAGGCCTTCTTTGTATGGGAGTGGCTTGTGCATGTTTTAGAGGGTTGGGGAAGATGTCAGTGGAGGGGGAGAGGTGACCATAGTATTTGAGAAGGAACGGGGTCCTGGGGGCAGAAAGTTAGGTGGGTGTTAGCAAAAGGTTTAGTGACTTCCTCTATAGTAGCTGGGTTAAACAAGGGAAGTATTGATTGTGCAGGAGAACAAGGAGTGTAAGGTGAGGGAGATGTCTGTAGAGTAGAGATCGCATCACAAATTGTATCAATCTTATTTTTTAAGCTATTGGCAATCTCCTGGGCAGTAAATAAGTTAGTGGATGGAGGATGAAGTAGAGCGTTAAAGGTTGAAAAGGGTTGAAGGGGACTGTGTGAGAGGGTGTTAAAGAGAGTGATAAAATTGGTTTGTTGAGTGGTGTGGAGGCAGGAATTTTATTTTTTGAGGGAACATTGATATTGGCTGAAATCTAGCTGTGACTTAGTCGTACGCCACAGACGCTCAAGAGCGCGGCTACGTTTTTTCAGGCTTCTGGTATAGTCTGTCTGCCAGGGTTGTAGCGGTAAGGGCCTGATTCTGTGTGTAGTGAGGGGGGCCAAGGTATCCAGGGTAGATGACAGTGAACTGTTGTAGACAGAAGTGGCCAGGTTGGGGCAGGACAGGGATGAAATTTTGTCGTAGAGACAATCTGTAGCAGAAAAAAGAAGTGAAGGGTTAAGATTGTGAAGGTTCCTGTTGGTAATTAGTTGGAAAGCAAGGAGGAGGAAGACAAGGAGAGAGTAAAACTAATAAGGTGTCGATCAGAGAGAAGGAAAGAAATGTTGGAGAGGTTGCGAGAATTGCATAGGTAGGAGAAAATCAGGTCAAGGCAGTTGCTATCAGAGTGAGTGGAAGCGTGAGTTCATTGTTTTAAGTAAAAAATGGAGGTTAGGTTCAGAAGTTTAGAAGTAGCGGGAGTGTTAAGATTGAACTCACCAAGAATGATTGTGGGAATTTCAGAAGAGAGAAAGTAGGGTAGCCAGGCAGAGAAGTCATCAAGGAAGCCTGATACTGGTCCAGGATCAGAGCAATTAATTCAACGAAACTGGAGAAAATAGACGAATACAATGAGCTTCAAATACGGAGAGGGACAGATAGGGGGGTGGATGAAGAACCTGAAAAGTGCTTGGAGGGGAAAGGAGGATTACAACCCTGATCCTTTCCATCCACTAGTCCTGAGAGAGTGAGTCCACAGGAGGCCACATGAGAGAGGGCAATAGGAGAAGGAAAGGCAGATTCTTGAAGCCAGGTCTCAGTAATTGTAAGTAGGTTGAAGGAGTTTGTGGTAAATAGGTCATGGACAGAGGTGAGTTTGTTGCAAACAGAGCGGGCATTCCAAAGGGCCAAAGAGAAGGGGAGGCTGGTTCTAGGTAGAAGAGGAATAGAAATCAAATTGTATGGATTTTGGCTGCTGTCAGAGGATAGGGGGTGCCGAGTATGTTGGCCAAAGGTAAATAATGGTGGTCCAGGATTTGGGGAAATATCTCTAGAGGTTAGGAGAAGTAGAAGGGTGAGAGAGGTGATATGGGACTGTGCCTTTTGTGGGGGGGGGGGGGGGGGACATGTCCCAGTGTCCTGGAGGTTTTATTGGTGTGTGGGTTCAAAATTAGCAGGAGTTGATGAGTGCAGTAATAAGGTGAGGACAGGAGTGAGGGTGATATATATATAAGCTGTGGGGTGGAGGAGAGGGGTGAAGAAGAGAAAGTTTAAGGAGAGAGGGTGCAAAGGAGAAATAGGGAATGCATAATACAGAGTGGTGAGATTGAGAGGTTGGCTAAATGAGAGATGAAAAAGTTGTATAGAGAATTAGGTCACCTGTAGTCTGTTTAGTGACTTGAAGTTGTTTGCTGCATTTGTGGAAGTGCTGAGCCGAAGTGTAATACTTAATACAAGATGATAGTTGCCAATGCAATCCCTGCCTGTGCATCCCCTGGAAAGGGCCTACATTTATACTGAGTTGGGTGGGGGTATTGCCAATTAAACAATTAGGACTGCATAGGAGGGTCACATGGCTACCAGAACAAACTTCTTACACCAAAGGCAGATTACAAGAAACGGCAAGAGAGCAGCAGGGCAGGGTTATAATGATAAGATCAGCTCAGTGTTATATGGACAGAGGTAAAGCAGCATAGATTACCATTAAGCAAATTAGAAACAATGATTCAGTTGCAGTTAAAGGTGGATTTTGAAAGCAGCAAAGATTGCCTGTGGAGGGATAGAGTTTTTTAGATTATGCTGAGCCAAAGTGTAATACTTAATCCAATTATAATACTTTATCCAAGATAATAGTTGCCAATGCAATCCCTGCCTGTGCAACCCCTGCCTGATGTCACTGGGAATCTTTGGCAACATAATTATTATTATACAGGATTTATATAGCGCCAATAGTTTGTGCAGCACTTTACAGTATAAATGGGGACAGTAAAATGACAAAACATTTCAATACAGAAGGAATACAGGGGCCCTGCTCATGGAGCTTACAATCTAAAGGGAGGTGGAGGTGGTACAAAAGGTAATAGCTGCAGAGGATGATTTGATGGAGGTGAGCCAAGTACAGTTTGAAGGTGGAGGTGGGGTAGGCTTTCCTGAATAAATGAGTTTTCAAGGACCGCCTAAAGGTGGACAGGGTAGAAGCTAACCTGGCATACTGGGGTAGAGAGTTCCAGAAGATCAGGGAGGTTCTGGTAAAGTCCTAAAGGCAAGCATGGTAGGAGGTAGCAAGGGAGCTAGAGAGCAAGATGTCTGGGGAGGAGTGGAAAGAACAATTTGGGCAATATTGTGACATTTGGGGGGGGGGTGACATCACTGCTCAAATATGGCCAATGTCCAGTGCTTTTTTTTCCATTTTCCTCATAGGTTTGCTACACGCAGATGGAAGCCCGTGATCACTTAGACAGTTAATTATAACTTTGTAGCAAATTTGCGATATGCACTTATGAATGCAGTCAAGAACTTCAATGACACCAGTTTTTTCATTAATGAAAAGAAATGGCTGCACACATCTTAGTGTGTGAAACGGGTCTACCTTGCCACTTTTTTGCCACATTGGGATGTCCAATAAACCTGGATTTTGACCACATCTGAGTGCAGCCATTTCTTTTCATTATTGACTGTCCACGGAGGCGAGCCGGGGCGAGCACCGCTGTTGGTCATCAAGCTTCCCATTACCTTGAGCAGTGTATCTCTTTCCTTTGTAACCAGTTTTCTCATGCCTCCATCACCCTTGACCCTCTTAATCAGTCGAGGATGTAGGTTGTGACTCTGAATGATATTGAATACACCTCTTTTTTAAGGTAATTCTTCACGTATGATCTTTGATGTCTCTGTTCACAGCTATGCCATTATCTCTTCCTCAGATCTTACCATTTTGCGAGTGCCTCGTTATGTGTTCGAAGGCGATGCCCTCAACTTGAAATGCGACAGCCGCCTTGACGTGAATACCACCAAAGCCAAAGTGTCATTCTACAAGGACTTTAAATACCTAAAAGGCCAAAGCACAGAGACTTCTTTATTTATTGGAAAAGTTGATAAGAGCATGTCTGGAAAGTATAAATGCTCAAAGGAAGCCTACTTAAACGATGTTCAGAAGACTAGTGACGATGAGGACAACATTGAGATTACAGGTAATATTGCCTTTACCCTAATTAATGTTGGTCTACTTTTGTTTTTTGATGTGCCTGCTAATGTTATCAGAAAAAGCCCCGTTAATATAACCCTTATAACAACTACAATGTACTACATAACCATAAGTACTTCTAAATTGAATACATAATAATAAACTAATCATAGAGATAGCTTTTTTTTCTTTTGCTATCTGATTTGATTGCCCAACTGGAGCCCAGTCCTCCCTACAATTTAACTATTGTTTGTTCTTTTTTAAGTGTGGGAATTGCAGCCAGGTCTTAAAACCTCATAAGTGCTGTCCTTCAATTCCACCGTCTCTTTCCTCTGCAAAATCTCCACTCCACTTTCTCACATACAGACACACAATAGAGGTTGGCAGGACAACCAAACATTTTAACTTTCAAATTGACCACAATTGACCTACTTGAGTCAATAGGAAGAAAAGAGCTTGTTTCTTTGCAGGAAAGTAAAAAGAAATTAATCTATATTTGTTGGTTCTTCTTACGTTGTCCCCATAAAAGTAAAAAGTACAATGCACTAGAGTGAATGGGTATCCCCCAGCAATCCTCAATATGAGTCTAACATATACTGGTGGCCATGTGTCAGAACTATGGACGCAATGGGATAAAAAGTCCAACCATGGGGATGTAGCCAAGCACTTGGGCATCTCGCCAAGAGTGGAAGCAGGATCTGTAATTAACGAAAGCAAAAAAAGAAGGCATATGAGTAAAAACACTTACAAGAAAGGAGGTAGTTTAGGCTCACAAACATCCTTCTGTGTAGCTGGTAAAAGCATTCAGCTGGAGACTAGGATGTTCTGTGCTGACCCGCAACAGAAGGAACCACCCACCAATAAGATGGCCACCACACTTTCAGGACCAGTGTGGAGCACAAGCCAAGGGAGTGACGTCTCGTGGTAGGGGGCCGCTGGGCATCAGATTGACAAAGGACTATGTCAGAACTATGGACACAATGAGATAAAAAGTCCAACCATGGGGATGAAGCCAAGCACTTGGGCATCTCACCAAGAGTGAAAGCAGCCTCTGCAATCAACGAAAGCAAAAAAAAAAGGCATATGAGTAAAAACACTTACAAGAAAGGAGGTAGTATAGGCTCACAAACATCCTTCTGTGTAGCTGGTAAAAGCATTCAGCTGGAGACTAGGATGTTCTGTGCTGACCCGCAACAGAAGGAACCACCCACCAATAAGATGGCCACCACACTTTCAGGACCAGTGTGGAGCACAAGCCAAGGGAGTGACGTCTCGTGGTAGGGGGCCGCTGGGCATCAGATTGACAAAGGACTATGTCAGAACTATGGACGCAATGGGATAAAAAGTCCAACCATGGGGAAGTAGCCAAGCACTGGGGCATCTCGCCAAGAAAGGAAGCAGCCTCTGCAATCAACGAAAGCAAAAAAAGAAGGCATATGAGTAAAAACACTTACAAGAAATGAGGTATTATAGGCTCACAAACATCCTTCTGTGTAGCTGGTAAAAGCATTCAGCTGGAGACTAGGAGGTTCTGTGCTGACCCGCAAAACAAGGAACCACCCACCAATAAGATGGCCACCACACTTTCAGGACCAGTGTGGAGCACAAGCCAAGGGAGTGACGTCTCGTGGTAGGGAGCCCCTGGGCATCAGATTGACAAAGGAGCGCATGCTCTTAAACTTTTAATGGTCCCCTGCTGCGTGACATCATCCCATTGGCTTGCGCTCCACGCTGGTCCTGGAAGCAAGGCGACAATCTTACTTAGCTTGCCCCCATGTCTAAGGCATATGTAAAACCAGGTGCATGCTGGCCTTACTTTCAAGGCACCTCCGTGTTCTTCGCATTTACATTCCTATTGATCAGTGAAGCTACTTACTTCATTTAAAGGCCAATAAGGAGGAACACTTGTGGAAGGACCAAACTTTTGGCCAATATTTGAATAGTAGAGCAATAGGATTTTGGGGGATGCATAACCTCTCTGAAGATTAAGGCAATATGAGGTAACTGTTCTATGGACCTGGAACCACCTTTCAAGATAAAGGTATAGGACACCTTACCAACTATGACATAAGGATATGGGAGGTCTAAAATTTGCCCCTGAGATTTCTTACCTTTTTATTGTGTCAAAATAACACATTTTGCTTTATTTTCTCTTCCAGAGTTGTTTTCCCTACCCGAACTTAAGATATACCCAAACCCCATCCAGATGGGTTCCAACATGACTCTGACTTGTGTCACTGTTCTTCACCCTCTCAGAGCAGCTACAGAATTGCAATTTGCTTTCTATAGGAACGGATGGCATGTTAGAGGATTCGGCTCCTCAAATACTTTCACCATCCGCTCTGTAAGCCAGAAGGATTCTGGTGATTATGCCTGTGAAGTGCAAACCTCAACCAACAGCGTTAGGAAGATGAGCAAATTGGTCTTTATCCAGGTACAAGGTAAGAATGAAACATACAGCACAATCAATGCAAATGAATAAAATGTTAAAGCATCCACTACCACCTGTGTATTCCCCTTGGCATCAAACTATCAAAAAGTTCCAATAATGAGAGCTGTCATGACTTCTGCATGAAGTTCTGAATGCCATATTCAGTGCTTTATTAGTGAAGTACAGACGGCCGCGTTATACGTGACACATTAAAATTTCATGAAAGTGAAATAACAACTTTGAATGACAATAATATAAATATACAAAGAATAGCCATGCAAAAATAAAAAAATGAAGTAATGTCTATCGGTCCCTATAGTGCAGGAATCAACCACAGTGCTGATATGAAGACTGTGTTAATCCAATGCTTGTAAACCCAGGGTGCACCATCACCTCAAGTAAAAAGGACTCTTACCAGAGACTTTGGACCCTGTTACAGAGTCAAATCCTCATGTAGATCATAATTTCATCCTGAGGTATCTATATATAGTATGTCACCAAAAGTATTGGGGCGCCTGCCCTTATACCCACATGAATTTAACCACTTTACCACCGGAGGATTTTGCTGTCTTACGTCCAGGCCACTTTTTGCGATTCGGCTCTGTGCGACTTTAACTGACAATTGCGCGGTCGTGCGACACCATACCCAAAAGAAATTTACGTCCTTTTTTTCCCACAAACAGAGCTTTCTTTTGGTGGTATTTGATCACCTATGCGATTTTTACTTTTTGCGCTATAAACAAAAAAAGAGAGTTTATTTTGAAAAAATAACAATATTTTTAACATTTTTTTATATGAAATCCCCCCCCCCCCCAAAAAAAATGTAAAAATCAAATTTTTTTTAAATTTTTGGCCAATTTGTTTTCTGCTACCTATGTTTGGTAGAAAAAAATCACGTTAGCGCATTTTGATTGGTTTGCGCAAAAGTTATTGCGTTTACTAACTAAGGGAAAGATTTTTGTCATTTTTGGTGTTTTTTTTTTTTTAACGAGTAATGGCGGGGAACTGCGATTTTTTTTGCGGGACTGCGACATTGCGGAGGACAGATCGGACCCCTGACTGCCATTTTTGACACTTTTGGGGGTACCAGTGACATTACTACAGTAATCAGTGCTATAAATATGCTCTGTTACTGTAAAAATTACACTGGCAGGGAAGGGGTTCATTTTATTGGAGAGGGAGGGGTTAATGTATGCCTGGTGCTTACTAACGTGTGTGGAGGGAGGTGATTGAGTGACACAGTGACAGATCGCAGGTCCAGCTATGCTGAACACTGCAATCTGTCACTGTTTTTCACTTAGGAGATTCGCCCGCTCTGTTTAGACAAGCGGACGGATCTCCAAACTCGATTCCTTGACGATCGGGGAAGAGCAGCGGCGATCGCTGCCGCCCCTCCCCTGGCCCAACTCCCGCTGTGACTGAAAACAGCGGGAGCGCGACTCCGGCGGCGCGCGAGCGCCGCCTACAGGGGGAGGAGTCCAGCGATGTAGGTCTACGTCGCTGGATGGAATCGAACCACTTTGACGCAGTACAGTCCCAGTGACTGGTCGGCAAGTGGTTAATGTCATCCCGGTCTTAGTCCATAGGGTTTAATATTGAGTTGCCCCCCCCCCTTTTCAGCTATAACAGCTTCAGCTCTTCTGGGATGGCTGTCCACAAGGTTTAGGAGTGTGTCTATGGGAATGTTTGACCATTCTTCCAGAAGCGCATTTGTGAGGTCAGGCACTGGTTTTGGAGAGAAGGCCTGGCTGACAGTCTGCGCTCAAATTCATCCCAAAAGTGTTCTATCAGGACCAGTCAAGTTCCTCCATCCCAAACTTGCTCATTCATGTCTTTATGGACCTTGCTTTGTGCACTGGTGCACAGTCGTGTTGAAGAAGGAAGAGGGCATCCCCAAACTGTTCCCACAAAGCTTGGAGCATGAAAGATTGTCCAAAATATCTTGATATGCTGACACCTTAGGAGTTCCCTTCACTGGAACTAAGGGGCCAAGCCCAACACCTGAAAAACAACCCACTTCATAATCCCACCTCCACCAAATGATTTGGACCAATGCACAAAGCATGCTGGACGGCCCCGGCTCCTTTTAGCCTGTCACTGAATTATGCAGGCTAAGTGGCTGCCACTGATCTTAACACGGCATTATACTTGCCGAACCATGGATTATTTAGAACCTGTGAATGGCTCCTTACACAACTTGCATTAAAACAAATTCCATGAAATGATGTATTAATGATTAAAGAGCTGCGTTCATATATGTCTACAGTTTAGCTTTAATTCAATTCATCCATGATTAAAAATAGTTGTGGGCCCTCCCTCCTCTATTGACAATTAATCCTCCCTTTCTAGGAAGGTGGCAGGTGATCAGACCTGCTAACAGCCAACCAAATCTGGAATTTTTAATTGTTTTCTTTTGCTTTTGTTTTGGTAGTGGTTGAAAAGCCATTGGTGGTTTTCTCGAATAACTGGGACAAGATTTTGAGAACGGAATCGATTACAATACAGTGTGTCAGTTCGGGGTCAATCAGATTCGGCCAAAGATATACCTGGTACAAAAATAATAATGTGATGTTCAAAACTCAGCAGTCATTTAATATATATTCTGCAGGTGATAGTGACATTGGAAATTACCAGTGCCAAACCGGTTCTGGAGAAAAAAGTGATCCGGTGCACCTGGATGTTTTTTTTGGTAAGTCAAAATCAGAAAATGTGAAGATGATAAAATAAGTAATGGGAAAACAGTTTAAGTTAAAATTAATCGATTTGTATAACACGAAAATGTTGACCATGGAAGTGTTTTGGGATACTCTTCTTATTTAGGCTAATTGCAAATTTTTTTTGTAAGCTCTAAAGCATGGGTGTCCAACCTATTGGCTTCTCTGGGCCACATTGAGTGTAGAGAAATTTTCTCGGGCCGCATATAAAATATATACTATAGTTAAGGTATGTAATAAAATGCCGCTGCGCCTTTCCCGCGCCGCCGCGCCCCCACCCCCCCACACTAATTTAACACAACTAGAGGATGATCAAATGAAATGGAATCAATATACAGAGGTTTACTTCTTCTGAGAGATAATAAAGGACACTCTAACCATGACCACTTCAGTGAAGTGGTCATGGTGGTAGGAGTCAGAAACCCTGAACATGCTGGCCTCCCCCCGTCCCCTCCGAGGCAGCCTCTGCCTACCATTAGTTGGAAGCTGCTGTGGCCGTGCCCCCGACCCAACTTCCTTCTTCCCCAGCAAAAAAAATTGTCAGGGGGCAGTGGGCCGCATTGCCTGCGGCTCTGGGCCGCAGGTTGGACATGCCTGCTCTAAAGAGAACTACCCTCTTGGCCATGTCAATCAGTGCTCATTGGCAATGGCTCCCATGCTGGACTAATGTTTGGGTCTACATCCCCATTTACACTTAGATACACCCATGACTCCCATCCATCTATTCTCTAGCTTTTCAAAGCCTACCAATTATACCAAGCCAACTACTAATCTCCGCCCACCAAGCGCAAGCCAAAAATAAAATAAAAAAGATTAAAAGAAATAGCCCATAAAAGATAAAATAACAAAACCAGTTTTTTTCAATATTCATCTTCAAGCCAGAGATCTTTTCCACAGTACTTTTCCTGCCACTAGATATGCTTGATCTGATGCACGGAACTCACTTCCTTCAAGCCCAGGTCATCGTGGACCGCCCCCACCTATGACTGGACAGTGAAAGAGGAAACAGCACAGTGATTATCCCATCTCCCTGTCCCCCTGCTCTCTTCTCCCATCCACATTTTCCTTATCAGCACATGACCTGATTGGCTTCTTGTACTGTTTCTTCCTCTTGCAGTCCAGGCCCTGATGCACTTAACTCACTTTTTTTTTCTGCCACTAGATGTCCTCATTCTGATGCACTCAACTCACTTCCTTTGAGCCCAGGTTATCCCAGACTGGCCCCCACCTGTGACTGAACAGTGAAAGGGGAAGCAGCACAGTGATGAGCTCATCTCCCTGCTCTCTTCTCCCATCAGGGAGCTCTGATGTCCTTGAAAGTTCCCTCAGGGTGTAACAATCCTACAGGCTCACCTGAGTCAGAGGACTGCTGGCCGGAGGTAGGAGTGGAGCCCAGTGGCAAGGACCGCAGGCAGGTAGTAGATGCAGGAAGACTGGCAGAGGCGTGGTCAGACAATCCGGGTTGGTAGTACTCTGACGAGGACACGGGTTCACCTGAGGTGTGGAAACAAAGTGCTAGCTGGTTTTCACTAGAGCCCCTGATGGTGGGGATTGACTGCGCTGCAAGCTAACACCGGGTCGCGGTCCTCAGGATCACCCAGCCAGGCAGAGTGCAGGTTCGGTCCGGAGGCAGAGGAGCAGACAAGGGATAACCAGAGAGAAGTCAGACGAGCCAAAGGTCGGGGCAGGCAGCAGTAAGCGTAATCAGACAATCTGGACCGGCAACAGAGGTAGCAGTTCAGTAGGTAGGGACAAAGCAGAAGAGTAGTCGGTAGTCAATTCCTGGTCAGCAGTGGATTTGTGGTAGTAGACAAAAGCAGCAGGTGAGGAGATGCTTGATCAAGGCTCAGGAGCTCAATAATCAGCAAGCCTCAGTGCAAGGGGCTGGAATTATATAGGGAAGTACCAGGTGTGGGGAATCAAGGGTGATGAGCAAGGCTTGGCAAGACTAAAGTTGAAATAATAGGCTTAAGGTAGGAATGTCCAGAGAGGAATGTCCAGAGAGGATTGTCCAGAGAGGATTGTCCAGAGAGGATTGTCCAGAGAGGACGGTAGCCTAGTAAGCAGGGCTACCGCCTGGGATGTGGCTGGTCACGGGTTCGAATCCCGACACAGGGATTGATACAAGAGGCCTTTGATTCACACGGAATACCCTTATGCCAAAATATGAAAACGATATCATCAAATGAAGAATATCAACACAGTTAGTTTCTCACAACTTATAATGATCAATATAAATCGATCTTCAAAATCATTCATAAACACTTTAATATTTTAAAGTTAGATCGAAGACTAGGCCCTACCTTACCATCTGTACCACAGGTCACTTTTCGGAGAGCAAGAACGATAAAGAATATTCTGGTCCCGAGTAAACTCAAAATCACCAAAGACAGACCCATTTTAGACATTAGATCCTTTACTTTACCTTACTTTGACAATAGGACAGGTGTATTCCAATGCAGGAAAAGGGGCTGCCTTACGTGCCAATTAGTAGTGCATGGACGCTCTACCATCAGAGATAATAAAGGCAACAGTTTTTACATCAACCAATTTATTATATGCTTGAATAAATATGTTATTTATGTTCTCGAATGTTCATGAAACCTACCATACGCACGTAAACGAATAGGCGAGCATCAAAGATTTATTCAAAAGGGTTGTGATAAATAAACAAACAATATGAGACTATAAATAAACTATAAACATTGTGTTCCCCACCACTTCCTACAGGCACACAAGAAGGACATCAGTTGCCTGGAGGTCATGGCAATTGAGGCCATGCCCAAGAGCACATTGACCGCAAATGAAAGGTTCTCCCTCTTGTGCAAGAGGGAGACGTTCTGGATTTTCAAATTCAGTTCTCTGTCCCCTTGTGGCCTCAATGAGGGCCTTGAAGTGCATACCATCATGTAAATATGGTCTACACTTGTGAACATGGGGCTTTAATTGGTTACAGTTTTTTCAACCAATTTCCTCCCCCCCCCCCCCATCAATATTAATTTTGATATACACAGGTTTTTTTCTTGTACTAATGGTTTTTATAATTATTATTATTATTATTTCAGGTACTTATAGAGCGCTGTCAATTTATGCAGTGCTTTTACATATACATTGTACATTCATATCAGTAATGATCTGTGTAATATATAAGTGCTAAAGTTATAAGTAAAAAGTTCTAGTATTTTACTGTTACTAGTATTATTATTACTGCTATTCCTTTTATATTTATTATTATTATTATTATTATTAATAATAATAATAATAATAATAATACTATTTTACTGTAAATTATTATTATTATTATCTTTAAAATATTACTCATATTGCCCTTTTTTTTTTTTAGTTTGGCTCATCTTGCAAGCCCCAAACTTTATCCATGAAGGGGACTTCGTCACACTGAAATGTCACATGTGGCGTACCGGTGTAGCCAAAAACACAACATTTTACAAAGATGACAAGATGATAAAATTTGTGGACACTCTTTCGGATTTAAACCTTGGCATTGTGTCCAAAGATACAAGTGGAAAATACAAATGCACACGATTTATAAACACCGGCTCAGCTTCAAAGGTTTATACTGCTGAGGAATTTATTTCAGTAGCAGGTACGGTTTTGAGAACTTTCTCCCACTGTTTTTGTTTCAATCTGTGCTCAATTGGTGAGCATGGAGCTGTTTATCCAATAGACATGTGCAATTCCTTTTTAGTTACAAAATCGAAATTCAGATGAAATTTCATGTTATTTAGGAATTCGGATGTATCCAAATTTGCGAATTACAATAGTAATAAATTTCTATGAATACGAAATAAAATTTTAATGAAACAAATTATAAAAATTTAAATTTTAAAATGAATTTGAATTCGAAAATACATTTTAATTTGAAATGAAAACATATTGTAATAAACACAGTAAGGTATAAAAGTGAAATAATGGAAAAGATAAGCCGGAAACTCAATAGCTTCATTCAAAGGACTTTATTTTTTTTGCACAATACAGGATCCAATAAAACTCTACCGCATTTCAGTCGAAGCCTTCCTTAGAGCATACACTGGTAACATTAAAATTAAACTTATATAATAGAGCAGCCCCATTGAAAAGAGCACATTCTTATTTAAGAATCATTACGTTGATTGGTATTATTGGGGATAAACCAACTGAGGGAAGAGATCATGTGGGGAAGAGACATTCAGGAAAAAAAAAGAAGTTGTTAACCCTATAAATACCAAATAAAACATAAAAAAAAAAAAAAAAAGGTTCACATCCATCCTAGTTTTCATTCCAAATGGGGTTCTGGTATTATGAGTATAAATCCACTAAATTTCCCTCTAGAACAGGGAAAAGAGTACATTCTTATTTAAGAATCATTACGTTGATTGGTATTATTGGGGATAAACCAACTGAGGGAAAGAGATCATGTGGGGAAAAGACATTCAGGGAAAAAAAAAGTTGTTAACCCTATAAATACCAAATAAAATATAATCATTTAAAAAAAAGAAAAGGTTCACATCCATCCTAGTTTTCATTCCAAATGGGGTTCTGGTATTATGAGTATAAATCCACTATATTTCCCTCTAGAACAGGAAAATAACATGATGATTCCTATTTAGGCTGCTTTATAGAATAAAATAGAAACAAAAAATGCAAATATTTTAAAGTGAAATATATCTCAACTAGCCGTGCACTTCACCTATAAATAAGTAAGTGAGTAAATAAATAAATAAATCCATTTAAGACTTAAATTAATTAATCAGTAAAAAGTGACAATAAATGAACAGGGATTGATCAAATATTGTGCACAAAAAAACAAAAGTGCAACAAAAAGTCCAGGATTCCCCTGAACACAACGGTGGTTCAAATTGCGCTTTTAGCCCTAGCCATGAATATGGGGGGGGGGGGGGGGGGGGGGCAATATTATGGGGTGAGTTGCCAGCTGATGGGAGTGGAATCACGGAGGTGGTGGGTTTGGCGGTGACCCAATATTCAGTACAGGACTCCTATTATCTGATCACCAGTGGATAGAATATGGACTTTTTGTTGCACTTTTGCTTTTTGTGCACGATTTGATCAAACCCTGTTCATTTATTGTCACTTTTTACTGATTAATTTATTTAAGTCTTATATGGATTTTTTTTATTTATTTACTCACTTACTTATTTATAGGTGATGTGCGAGGTTAGTTGAGATATATTTTCACTTTAAGATATTTGTAGGAAGAAAGGCCTGATGCGCTACCACTGAAGTATTGATTGGGGATCTAATGCGTAAAAGATATGTAAAATGTCTAAAAGAAGAGTGGGGAGGGGATGAGATCCACAGAGATCCACAGAAAAAACAACGCAATGATGGTAAGAATGAACCTGCCAATTATAGTAGTGTCACCACATACGTAAACAAATATAAATAAATAAAATAAATCAGCGCTAAATTCAAAAGAGTCTACATAAAAACACCATAAAACATAAATCGCAAAAATAGATATAATAATTCAAAAATTCCGTGCAAGTATAAAATGCTATAGTAGAGATAGTGACAAAAAAAAAATAAATAAATAAATAAATAAATAAAAAAAAAAAAATATATATATATATATATATATACATATATATACATATATATATATATATATATATATATATATATACATATATATATATATATATATATATATATATATATATATATATATATATATATATATATATATTTATAAAAAATAAAATAAAAATATCCCTTAGTTTGTGGACACTTTAACCTTTATGCAAACCTATCAATTTAGGCTTATTGGGATTTTTTTTACCAAATATATATATATATATATATTTTTTTTTTTTTATAAAAATAAATAGCAGAATACTTGTTGGTAAAAATTGATGAATAAATTAGATTTTACATTTTTTTTTCTTTTATTGGATGTATTTTACAAAAAGTAAAAATATATATATATTTTTAAAATTGTTTTTAGCACAAAAAATAAAAATCGCACAGGTGATCAAATACCATCAAAAGAAAGCTCTGTTTGTGGGATTTTTTTTTTTTTTTAGGTATAGCATTGCACCCCAGCGCAATTGTCGGTTGAAGTAACACAGTGTCGTATCGCGAAAAATGGCCGGGTCATGAAGGTGGGGTCAATCTTACACAGGTTAAGTGGCTAATTACAACTCTTACCTTTATCTCCATTGTTTTCTAGAACTTTTTTCTACCCCGGAAGTACTAGTCAGCCCATACTCAATGATTGAAGGTGCAGACATGACTCTCACCTGCCACACCGTCCTCAGTCCCCGGAGACAGGATACAGAACTGGTTTTTACTTTCTACAAAGATGGACAGCAAGTGCAGAACCCCGGTGCATCAGAGAAGTATGAGATTCAGTCAGTGCAGCCAAAAGATTCTGGAGATTATACCTGTAAAGTGTCCAATAAACAAGGAATTGTGACCAAGACAAGCAAAGCAACCTCTGTTCAAATACAAGGTGTGTATAGAACATGGTATATTATTTAGAAGGCTGTTTATGATCATTATTAGAAGGTCAGCTCTACCCAAGAGCTTTGTGAACTTTTTGGTGGATGAGATTGCCCGTTGGCTTATTGTATGTCTCAGATGCTTCACTGGCAGAATATTCCAACTGAAACGTTAGGTTCTAAAGGTTCTACCCAATCTTTACAGTAAGCAATACCTTTAGGCATAGGGGATCATTCAGTAAAGGCAAATATGCTGTTAATGTTGCAAAAATTTAGGCAATTTTAAGCTAATTTTGCTCACCCCTTGACTTTATCCTACAAACTTTATCATGGTCCAAGGATCCAAGAAAATGTCAGTCTCAATCCAAGAGATGACCCCACAATCAGCTTTTTTTCCATAGCACAGCCCTCACAAACTCCTCTCACTTATTATCATCTTATAGGATGAGCCACAACTAAGGGGATTAAGGCTGCAGTTAAGGTACTTGCTTTCCCCTTTCACCATACAGCCCACCAGATCCCTGGCAAAAATGGGGTAGGGAAGGTTGCACACCCTCAGTGCCCCCCAAATCAATGCTTGTTGCCTGATTGGCCAGTTGTTGGCCATAGGCACTGTAAAATAGTGATAGGTTAGGGCAGTAATGGCCAACCTTGGAACCGCACATGTTTTGGAACTACGTTTCCCATAATGCTCATGCACTCTGCAGTGTAGTTGAGCATCATGGGAAATGTAGTTCCAAAACATCTGGGGTGCCAAGATTCGCCATCACTGGGCTAGGGCTTGAAGACTTTTTCAGATATTATCCGGAAAGCTACATTTCAAGGCATCAGGAGCTACATCAAGTGGTGGAGGGATTCTGAAAATGTTCAAATAGATTCCTGTTACCAAACTGAAGTTTAACTTTTTTTTTATTTGTGATTCAGTACAGAATCACTTTAATGGTGACGTGTATCTGGCAGTTTTGTTGCTTTCCATTAGACCAAACGATCAAACTTGATATAGAAGAAAATAGAAAATGCCTTTTTTGCTTTTGCCAACTTTTTCGGCAATATACCCAAGTCTCCTGACCAACGACTCACGTCACCTAGCCAATTCATTTACATGGCCTGGAATCCCCAGTCAGATAAGCACGGGATCATAGACAGGGGTGATATTATTGCCTAAATATGTCCACAAGGCCATTTGGGCAATATCTGAGCAATGATGTCACCCTTTTCACCTGGCCCCTGCTCTTTTACCAAGAGTTTTTTCAAGTTTTCAAAGAAACAAAACTGCAAACATGCCTCAAAAGACAATGGTGCCAAAGGTAACAGGTGCCAATGAGGCAATAAGAGACAAAGAGAAGAAGGAAATGGGCCGATAGGCCTACTGTTACAAAGGCAGTACAAAGGCAGATGGGCGATACAACAGTAACCGCCAATGTCCCCAATACATCTAGAACATAATATGCATGCAATGCAAAAAAGTGCTCAAGTACGTGGGATTTTCAAGTCATGCATGACCAGAACCACCCACAACCTAGGGGAGAGGGTGGCCCAGGCTTTCTGCACAAGCCAGCAAAAGTCAGGGGCTTAGGAAAGCCCAAAACAAAAAAAAACAAAAAAAAAAAGGAACAGCCTCTAAAAAAAAGGAGGAAAAAAGAGAGAGAAAGAGGGAGAAAGAGAAGAACAAATGAGGAGTAGAGGGGGGAGTGGAATCTCACTGGATACAACAGCAGGTCCAAGTTGGAGAGCAATGACATCATGTCGACAGCAAGCAGCAGTCCATGTTCAAGTTGTAATAATAGGCTACCCATGGTTCTCAAACCTTCAGGAATTGGGCGTTCATGGCAATCAGAATAGAGATAACCTTCTCATGGACCATGGTCCTCATGAGGCAATGTTTAAGGATGAAGGAATTGCTGACATCAGGCCTTCGCTAGCATCTGGATGGCTGCTAGGAAAACAAAGCCCGTCCACTTCCGCTGGTGTTTAGACACCGTCCCTTCTCTTATATTGCTGATGACAACTTTGGGAGCTTTTCAAAAATGTTTTTTTTTTTTGTGTTTTTATTTAGTTTATGTTATTTAGTAATATATAAAAACATTTTCTGCACTGGTACATGTTCCCCAGGGCAGTGCCCACCCTCAAATGTAAACTCTTTGCCTATACACCCAGAAAATTAGCATTTTTCTTTTCACACATTTGGCTTTCAGTGATTTCAATGGGGCTCAGGTTTGGCATTCAAACTTCTTGGAAGTTAAAAATGAGGTTGAAGGATTATAAGAGGTGCATGAAAGTCAGCCAGCCCCCAGTCTGATGTACTCACCCTCCAGTCTGTCACCAACCAAGTAGACCTATCTCATGGTACAAAGAACAGGGGTTTAGTTGACACACTTTTGCAAATGCATGTGTAAGCTGCAGAGCCACTACACGGCACCCTGTTTTATTTGCAGTCCTAACACTTCCTAATTTAGTGTCTCCACACTGGGAGCACATGGCTGCTAATGGATGGATGGGGGGACAGGTGGGAGGGAGACAGCCCAACCTCCCCCAACCCACCCCCATCCATAACTGGTCTGTTGTCTCAAAACTCAAATAACTAAGTTGTAACGATGGTACAAACTGGAAAGGACCGGCTGAGAAGCATTACACCTCCATCCCCTTGGTGGATGCAGTATAAAGACAAATAGGGATTTTATATATGGGGCATGGCCTGTAAAGCACAATGCCTTTCAATCCCTAATTTCCTTGGGACTTTGTGTGAGACAAGCAGGTCATGCTATTGGTCTCCATCCCCGTTTATGGAAAAAATAAGGTCAATTCAGACTGCATCCACCAAAAACGCATGAAAATCGCACGGTGGGACTTTATATGAGGCACCAAGCTGTAGGCAAGGCGTCTCCATCCCTGGTTGCTTAAACACAATAGGCTAGGTGGGACTTTAAGTGAGACCCCAGCAGGTAGTGCCCGGCGTCTCCATCCCTGTATCAAGAAAAAAATGAGGTTGAAGGACTATAAGAGGTGCATGAAAGTCAGCCAGCCCCCAGTCTGATGTACTCACCCTCCAGTCTGTCACCAACTAAGTAGACCTTCATTTCTACTGGTACCTTTAAAGTCCCACCCTATTGGTTTTTCCAAGCCCTCACTCACCCCGCCTAGGCGAGAGCTCTGTAATTTCAGAGATATACTCTATACAACTAAGTAGACCTGTCTCATGATACAAAGAACAGGGGTTTAGTTGACACACATTTGCAAACGCATGTGTAAGCTGCCGAGCCACTACGCGGCACCCTGTTTTATCTGCAGTCCTAACACTTCCTAATTTAGTGTCTCCACACTGGGAGCACATGGCTGCTAATGGATGGATAGTTTTCCGAATCCTGCTTGAACCGAACTCAGGTACGTTCAACTTCTCACTGCTAAAAACCAGAAAACAATAAAAAAAATAATTTTCAGCAAAACAGATAAAAACAAACAATCAATCAAAAAAAAAAAAGATACTTGCTGAAGTTTTTGTGTCTTTTTTAGGTATGGCCGTGGTGGGTTTCACACCAAACGTTGGGAAAATTATTACTGGGGAATCCATGTCTTTCATGTGTAATGTGGACTCTAACATGAAAGGAGATCAGACATTTTACTGGTACAAAGACAATGAAAAGATAAAGGAGACCCAACAGAGATTTTCAATTCAATCTGCAAGCGTGAATGACAGCGGATATTACCAATGCCGGTCCAGCGTAACTCATTTAAGTGACCCTGTCAGGTTGGATGTTTCCAACAGTAAGTAAAAAGTACAAAATAATCAATTACCTCTCTACTAGACGAAAAATCAGTTTTTAGTTACAAAACTCAAGTCAAAACTTTTCTTAGCTTTTAATGGAATGGGGAAGGGTTACCACTTCCATCTGGGTGCCCGTGTGCCACCGTTCTAGGATACTTCCCTTCACTTCCTGTTATGTCCTCTGACAGGAAGTTAGGAAAAACTCTCAAAAGAAGACCTAGACAGCAATGAAGCCCTTTCAGTAGAATCATGAAGAGTCTGGTAGGTTTTCTTGTTTTTGTGTCCGTTCTGAAGACTCCCTTCACTTTCTGTGCTATTGCCTGGACAGTTAATCCAGTTGGACAGTCCATTTGGCACAAGCCAATCTGGGTTAGCCAATAGAAAAAAATAAAAAAATGTAAAACCTCCATATACAAAACTCTATAATAACAGCTGATCCAGAGGAAGGCAAAAAAAAATCTATGTAAAGCATGGTCCAATTTGCTCCAGGGGGGAACAAAATCCTTTAAAATCCCCTGAAGGCAATTGGATGTTCCCTGGATCAGCAATCTCTAGTGTTATACCTTTAAATGTTAATATTCCATTCATTCACTTATGTTTTGTGCATTTAGAAATTAATCCAGCTCTTTTTTTAAAACAGAACTAGTTCTTGAGGGAGTCTATGTCACATTTTTTTCACATTAAAGATTTCCTCCAGATGTAAAGAGGGCCATCTTGTCTATTGTAATGACCCTTAAGTGAATAACAAAATGGTGGTGCGAAAATTCCCCAATGAGGGCTTAGACATAAAGGGTTATGAACTTCCTCCTCCCAACTCTATCCAAAACTATCCAGTTTAATTGAAAAAAAGAAAAAAAAAAAGAATGTAACATCCAGTGGCGGCTGGTGCATTGGGGGCGCAGGGGCGCCGCCCTCCCATCCATGCGTCCGGACCCCTAATCTACATGCAGGGCACCAGACGCATGGAGTTCAATGGGGCTTTTTTTTTTAACCATGTGATTAGAGCCAGAGGCTTTAATAGGCTAAAAAAAAAAAAGGGTGGGCTCGGGGCGCAGAGCACTGCGCCCCGGGCCCACCCAGTTGTGTGACAATATGAATGAATATTCGCTATTGTCACATGGATCCTCCTCCTGGCCAATCAGGAAGTGGGTCCTGAGACCAGTTTCCTGATTGGCCGAAAGGAGAAGCCATGCCATTGGGCATGGAGGAGGAGGGAGGAGACGCAGAAGACTGAGAGGGAAGAAGCTGAAGCCGCCGCCATCGCCATTTGCTGCTAATGTCACCACTGGTAACATCTAAAAGTTTAGATTCTGTATGACACTGTCATTGAAGCCCAGGGGGTAAAAATTCTTTTCTTATTGTTTTATCCACACCAAGGGGTCTAGTTATAAAACATTCATTAGATCAGCCTTTCTCAACACAGAGGAACCCTTGAAATAAATTTCTGGTCTCGGGGAACCCCTGCTAAAAATTTAAAACTACAACTAATGACACATTAGTGTGACAGTCAGTGGGAAGAATGCTCCTTACTCTTGTCATCATTGGGAAGAATTACCCCCTTACAGGGAGCTAAAAGGAACAATGGTGTCATTGGAAACTTATCTGAGTGGCAGAAATTGCCCATTGCTCAACGAACCCCTAGCAATCTCAGGAGGAACCCTAAGGTTCCACGAAACCCTGGTTGAGAAACCCTGCATTAGATGAACATCACAAGCATTGGTTCAGCCTGCATGAATTTTCCCTACTATGAATACTTCCTAGGTCGTCAGCTCCGTCTAGTGGCCAAAATACAGATTTTTTTTCTGAAATACCTCAGTCAGAAAAAAATACAGCATTTCAGCCACTAGATTGAGCTGACGTTCCTACAAAATAATCATATTAGAGAACATATGGGAAAATTTGTGCAGGCTGGGCCAATGCTTGTGACTTTCATCAATGAAATGTGTTATAACTATACCCCTTGGTTTGAAGAATACAATAAGAAAAACATCTTAAGGAAAATTCCTCCAGGCTGGGCCAATGCTTTTAACATTTGTCCAACAAATGTTTTACTAATAGACCACCAAGTGTACCTAAAGAGAGATAAGCTCAAAATAAACAGGCTCTCCAAGCTACTGACACTAGAGTAGCTCATTCCTGCCTTCTACGAGACTAACTTTTAGGAAAACTAGAGGTTAATGTTAAACCTTTAAGATATTGTCAGTCGTTGTCTGAATTGGGCTCCCAGGTTTTACACATTCATGATCTTGATCATCAAGATTTTTTTCCAGTTCCATGCCCACCTTCCTCTGTGAATAATGTTGGACATAGACATTACTTTCTACGAAATATGGGAGAGGTTAATGATTTACCCCACAGTTTTTACCCTAAATCAAAAATATATTTTTTGGATGGGCTGACTAGTTAACATTGGCAGCAAGTATGGTACTCAAAAATGACTTAGGGTAATGTTTTACATTTCAGGTGACCTCATCCTACAAGCTCCTCCTATTATCAATGAAGGTGATGATCTGATCCTGGGATGCCACCATCGGTCTGGTATGGACTTTAAACAGGTGGAATTTTACAAGAACGGAGTTTTTATGAAAATTTTGGACAGTGAGTCCTACTTGCGGCTTGGAAAAGCCTACAAGAATATAACTGGGGCCTATCGCTGCACAAAAAGAAGGACCCTGTCTTTTAATAGTAACACCTACAATGCAGAAGTGTTTGTTTCAGTCACAGGTAAAATCATGTTTGTAGTTTATTATTGATTTTTATTTTTTTAAATTGGGCAGCAGGTAGGTTAGCCATAATCTTGGCATATTAAATATGGCTATATGATTAGAACACTCCTGTCACTTGAAGTGTGTTCATGGCCAAAAGTTTATTTTTGGATGGAGCAGGAAAGGTTTGGAAATTCTGTGAGATATTTAATGCTGTCTTCTTCCCCATTAAGGAGAGTCATCTTTTTACCATTGTGGTCAATATATGCAAACCTTACAATTTTCACCTGAACGAAACAGAGAGAAAATCTTCCAATAGGGACACCCAATCCAGTGTCCAAGAGGGGGCTTCATTTTACAGAGATTTCCTCCTCCCATTATATTCTCTAGGTTTGACAATGAAGAGGATTCTCCCCAATGGGACACATGTAGGCAGGTGCAGTCTACTTTCTCCACTGCAGGCGGCACTGCAGTTGGAGAGGATGTCAAAAAGAACAGGGTTCCTCTATAGATTTTCTGGATCACGGGGGAAACTATCCGATTGGATGTTGCCACCCCATTCGACTGTGGATACCTCTGGTTGGAGGCTCTGCGGCTCGTCTACACTGCTTCGGTGCGAGCAGCCACACTATCGGGTGGGAGGAAGCCACGCCACCCTACCGGCTGGTCTGGTCTGCTTTTGGCACATAAGATCTTTCTCCCTTATGCCTGGTTCCCTGTTGTGATCATCTACACAGTTCCGTCTCACCCAGCGGCTCGGTCATCCTGTGACCCCCAGCAACGCCACAGATCTTGTTTGGAACACATTCTACTATGTTTTAATCATCACTATATATATTTTTTATAAATAAACTTTTCAAGGTTTTGCATCAAGTCTGCCTGAGTTACATTGTAGACTATGTACCGTGGGATAGCGCTGCTGCCCCTCCCCCCCCATTCACTGACTTATGCTGAAGCAGCATTAATTAGCAGCAGCACCACATGGTAATTTGACTTTATTCATTCCTGAAAGTGAGAGATATCACAGTTAGCGCTGGAAGTCCCTTTGTTGTTCGATTTACAACAGCTGGTCCCACTGGGTGTTGAACTACCTCACCTGGGGCTTTACCCTATTAAGAGCCCTTAGTCAGTTGCTGACTACATCCACATTGCTCTGGGGTGTTTAGCTTCCATGTACCAATTCACTACCTCCCCACCCCATCCTGGCATCTATATGGGCACTAACTCCAACCATTACATGACTAAAGGAAGGGTTTCTCTTTTTAAGGGGCCTAACACCCAAATACTCCTTGCCCTTTACCAGACTGTATTGAAAACAGAGCAACCTAGTGACAATCAAGCTAACTGCACATGCTAACAGAGAGATAGTCCTTAGTCCTGAGTGTGTGGCCAGATCCCGGCCCCCAGCACTGTCATATGGGAATGGGGAGAATTCTTAACCCCGAGAAAGTGGCCAACCACCGGACCTCATCATGGTCACATGGGGGTAGAAATACAGTCCTTAGCCCTGAGTAAGTGGTCAGTCCCCAGGTCCCAGCACTGTCATGTGGGAGTTGGGAGAGTTCTTAGCTTTTAAGAATTGTCCAGCCACCATACCTCATTAATCTTATATGAGGGTGGAGAGATAGTCCTTAGCTCTGAGTAAATGGCCATTCCCCGGGCCCCAGCCCTGTTATGTGGAGATGAGAAGAGTTTTTATCCTTGAGGAAGTGACCAGCCACCTGTCTTCATCAGGGTCACCTTGAGGCAGAAAAATAGTCATTAACTCTAATAAAATGGCCCATTAATATCACATAGGGCAGAAAGATAGTCATTCGTTTTACGCAAGTGGCTATTCTCCTAGGGGTGGGAGAGTTATTAGCCTTGTTGAAGTGTCCACACCCTATCAATGTTGCATTGGGGTAGAGTCATGTAGTGGTGGGGGACATGACCATCCATCAAACCTCATCAATGTCACATAGGGGTGAAGAGAGTTTTTAGCTCTGAGTAGGTAGTCAGTCTCCAGGCTCTAGCACTGTCACATGAGGATTGGGAGAGTTCTTAGGCTTGTGGAAATGGCCAACCACCAGACTTCACCAATGTGACAGTACTCACTGTCACTGGGAATGAAAGACAGACAATATGCTAATATCATCAGCTCAACCACCTGTCTTCCAGACATCGTTGAATATGCTGATGTACTCACCTGTAATCTACAATAGGTTCTGTATTTACACCTATTGTTTGTGTATTGTATTGCAGGAGCTCGAGGACGGCCGTCTGCTACTTAAAGCGGAGTTCCACCCTAAAAATGATTTTTGCCTTGTCCGGTGGCTTTAAAGTACCTGAAAAAGAATTGGATAATGTTAATTTTTTTTTCTTTTCACTTACCTTGTTTTTAATGCAAATATACTTACTTTCCTTCCTCATCCTCCCTCTGCGGACACGTCCCACGACGTCACTTTCTCCTTCGCATTGAGTCCTGGGAGATGAGCGTCATCAATCCCATGATGCAATGGGAACGGCCGGCCGCTATTCGGAATGCCGATCGCAATCTACAGCACATGCGCGAGATTGTGATCGGCATTCTGGGTAGCCAGTTCCAGGAAGAAGGACACAGCGGGGGACACAGCGGCATCAGACACCCACAAAGGAGATGGCCGCACTCTGCAATCAATTTTAAAGGTAAGTATCTATCTTTATTTCTTTACTGTAATGACCTGTAATATGGGGTTCGTGTTAGGGTAATTAGGGATAGATTAGGATTAGTGGGGTATTTTTATCTCAAAAAGTTGTATGTCGCCGGAACTCCGCTTTAATTGGCTCAGGTTGATTGAATCACTGTCGTCTATTAGTTGCTGAGTGGAAATATACTGTTTGTTACATATTACATAGTTACATAGTAGGTGAGGTTGAATAAAGACAATAGTCCATCCAGTTCAACCTGTGTAGGTGTGTGTGGCTGTAATCATCTCACATACCCCTGAATGTTCTGATCCTTGAGATGTAAGTCTAAGAGTCTTTTGAAAGCCACCATACTACCCGCAGAAACCACCTCTTGTGGTAGAGAATTCCACAATCTTGTAGCCCTAACAGTAAAGAACCCCCCACGTTGCCTGAGGTTAAAACGCTTCTCCTCTAATCGCATTGTATGCCCTCGAGTCCTCATGCAATCCCTTCGAATGAACAGCTTTTTTTCTAAGCTGGGATCCCCATTACGTATATTTATAAATTGCTATCATGTCCCCCCTCAGACGTCTCTTCTCCAGGGAGAATAAATCGAGCGATTGTAGACGCTCTTCATAGTCAAGGTCCTCCAATCCCCTAATTAGTTTAGTTGCCCTTCTCTGGACTCTCTCCAGCTCCAACACATCCCTCCTGAGGACTGGCGACCAGAACTGGACAGAATACTCCAGATGCGGTCGGACCAGAGTTTTATAAAGTGGAAGGATTATAGTCTTATCTCTGGAATACATCCCTTTCTTTATGCATGCCAATATTCTGCTGCTTTGTGTCGGTTATTCTTTAGATATGTTAATTTTTATTTCTGTATACAATTTTATCTGCATAGGATAATGTAAACAGGTAGCCCCTGACCTGTGTGTGGTATTTTGATCAGGAGGGGGGTGTGCTCATGTGTGTATAAATTGAGTGTGAAACTGTTCAATAATGGAGAAGGTTGCAAAACTTTTACAAGCTAAGTTGTTGGCTAGCTTTGTATGGTATATTTGTTCATAACTGCAAGGAAGCCGTATACTGATGGAAGACCACAAGTACAGTGTGGGTCGGTGGTTCCGTTACAATCAATATCATATGGGGTTGAAGAGATAGTCATTAGTCCTGAGTAAGTGGCCAGTTCCCAGCCCAAGCACTGTCACATGGGGATAGGAAGAGTTCTTAGTCTTGAGAAAGTGACCAGTCACCAGACATCATCAATGTTGCATGGGGCAGAGAAATAATCCTTAGCTCTGAGTAAGTATCCAATCCTCTGCTCCCAACAATCTCCTGTGGTCTCGGGAAGAGAGTCCTTCTTCCTGAGTAAGCTTCTACCTTTGAGCAGTGGGGAAGCAAACAGCGTAAAAGGATAACTAGCTGGTGGTTATAACCAGCAGGCAACCCGCTGCTTTGCCCTGCCTGAACTGTATGAAAAACATTTTGTAAAAATTAAAAATTAGGTTTTCAAAAGTCATTTATCTATTGGTTTTAACGTCTCTTTCAGAGCTCTTCCCTTACATACAACTAAAGGCAAGTCAAGATCCTATAATAGAGGGGGACAGTGTAGTCCTGTCATGTCAAACAGCTTTAAACTCAGCCCTGAGCCCCCTCCGTGGCAAGACAGAGTTACAGTTTGCTTTCTACAGAGATGGAGTGAATGTTCAGCCATTCAGCACGTCTGACACATGCAAAATTGAATCAGCTCAGCAGAAGGACTCCGGAAACTACACTTGTGAAGTTAAGAGTTCAATAAACAGCGTGACGAAAATGAGCCAAGCACTTTCTGTTGATGTACAAGGTGATGGGGCCAAAAATGTTGGCGGGCATTATCCCATTTTATTGTCTCAGAAATTTTTTATTTTTTTATTTTAATTTATCAAAAAGTGATTAGTTCAGCAAATTTTCAAGAGAACATGCCTGTATTATGTTAAGAAGGAGCCAAAATGAAATTTACAGGTGGCGCTCAAGGCTCCACCGCCGGGTCTTCTTGTGTAGCAACCGCTTGGAGTTCAGACATGGACAGAGCTCGTCCCAGCTCTAGACATCTAATGGAAAAGGGAAAAGTCCTGGAGGTCGCACTTCACAAAACCCCATAAGCAGGGCTTTTTTTCCTCAGAGAATAGGTGCAGGAACTCTCTCTCTTTCAGAGGTACCCCTTTTCTCCGCCCCCTACCCACCTCTGAGCACCGTTCCTTGGTTCCATCCCTTACCCACCTCCCAATACTTCCCTTTTAGACAATGCAGAACCAAATTTTGTGGTGTTAAGTCATTTGTATGGAATTTGAGAATGAAAACAAGAAAAGAAGTAAAATAGATCCCCTGCAGCCAGCAACAATATATATACCTCTAACAACAATGGACCACTCGCAACAAAATTTCCCCCTCAGAAACAATAGACTCCCAGCAGCAACAACAGATTTCCCTACAGTCAGCATCAATAGTATGATCAGATAGTAGATCTCTCCCAGCAACAACTGACTCCCCCCAGCAACATAAGACCCACCCCCAGCGACAATAGATCCCCACCAGCAACAATAGACCCCCCTGCAAAAATATATCCCCTCCAGTTAGAATAGATCCCTCAGCAGCGAGCATCAATAGACCCTGCAGCACACCCAGCACCCTTTGCCATTACATACAGTCAGTCCTGGAGGTGCCGGAACTGCGTTCCCCCGCGTTCCCGCTGAAAAAATGCCCTGCCCATAAGAACATATATGACAGCCTCAGCCCGGGCTCCAACCAGGCCACACCATCAACATATTTCACTCCACCCATGGAATATAGTCATGGGGAATTATTGACTAAGCTCCGTTGGTGGAATGAAACGCATGGGGGTGTGGCCTGGTTGGAGCCCGGGCTAGGGCTGTCATACACCTTCCTACAGGATTTTGCAGAAATGTGTTACTTCCAGGACTTTTTCCTTTTTCCCAGAAGAGTTGAAGCTGTTATAGCTGCAAAGGGTGGGCCAACTCAATATTGTACCCTACGGACGGAGACTGGGATGCCAATAAAGTTCATGTGCGTGTAAAGGCAGGTGTCCCAATACTTTTGGTAATATAGTGTATATGTAGGCTAAACATGGAATTAACAATCATGGAAGTAAATTTCTTTTCTCAGGTTCAAACTATTTAAGAGAAAATCGTGGGTTCCGCTTATTTCACGGAAGGGTATCTACAGACTTTTCCATGTCTGTAGCGCCTCCCTGCCTTTTATAGTGATAGCAGCTTTCCACACTAGATATACAAACTAGTGTGTCCTTTTCAAGTTAGTCTGGAGTGCACCGGCTCTTCACATGTCTATCAACACTGCATATTTACTTTGGCAAGGGTGGCAAATGTAATGGAGTCTGGATTTAACCTTTGCGTTATTGAACAACATCCAAGAGATAGTCGTGGAGGGGTGCAGGACATGGAATTTCACAAGTTTTCAAAATGTGGACAAAGTCATTACCAGAGCCCAATTGGCCTGTATTCTGCAGTTCACCACAAAGACGGGGATCCCCCAGGAGGGGATATATACCCAAGTTGAGAAATCCAAGTCTAATAGGTCAAAGAGAGCCCCAAATTAAAAATCCTTAGGAGTCCAAAATCTCTATTGTTCAACTAATTACAACAAGCAGGGCCATGAAATGGGTAACCCTCAAAACATGTTGGCGCCTTTTGCCCTGCTTGCTGTAACCAGCTGAACAATTAAGACTTTGGACTTCTAAGGGTTTCTCACTTGGTGCTCTCTTTGACTACACCTACTGAGCAACATGGCTTCCATAGCTACTGTATAATTACGCCCCTGGTTAGGCAGAAATGCATTTTATGATGTAAAACTTTTTAATGATGAGCTTTCTTTTTTTTTCATATTCTAGATTTTTTTTCTCCTCCAAACCTTATTGTGAATTTGAACCCGATTACACAAGGGAATTATTTGGTTCTAACATGTGACACAACCGTAAACCCGAACAAGCAAACCTCAAACTTGGAGTTTACATTTTATAAAAATGGAAAAGCTTTACAAAGAATTCGATTCTCCTCTAAATTCCGCACTGATCAAGTCAACGAGGAGAATTCTGGAGAGTATTCCTGTGAAGTTTCCTTTTCCGCCAACAAATTGGTCAAGAGGAGCAATACAACATATATTCTGGTTCAAGGTGGGCAGGGAATGGCTTCCATTTTTATTGTTTGTTTCTCAAATCTCCGTGATAGAAAGCTTACGATAACCTTTTCCTATAATAGTCAGGGCCGGTGCTAGACTATTTTGCGCTCTAGGCAAAACCAGCCACTTTCACCCCCCCCCCCCAAAGAAATTGTACACATTGCTCCCCTTCCTGCACATGATGCCCCCCTCTTTATCCCTACTCTCCCCTTCCTGTATACACTGCCCCTTTAACCCTACACCACCTTCCTATACACACTGCCCCCCTTTAAAACTATACCTCGCCCCTGCACACACTGTCCCCCTTTAATGCTACACCCCCTTCCTATACACACTGCCCCCTTTAACGCTACACCCCCTTCCTGCACACATTGCCCCCCTTTAACCCTACACCCCCTTCCTACACACACTGCCCCCCTTTAACTCTACACCCCCCTTCCTATACTCACTGTCCCCCGTTATCCCTACACCCCCTTCCTGTACACACTGCCCCCCTCTCTAGAGGTGACACCTACCGGGGATGAGGAGGTGACAGGAGAGTAATGTGGCAGTGCACCCTAGGCGGCTGCCTAGTTCACCTAGTGGTAGCACCGGCCCTGATAATAGTTATTACTATATGGTGGTCAGGGGAGGACTGGGCCAGGGGGCAGGGGGGAAATTGCCCCCTGGGCCGCTCTGATGTCCTGTAAAAAGGCTGCACCACTTCTGCCACAGACATGTCTAAAAGATTCCTGGTGGAGAGAAGTAAAAAGTCCCCACCACTGACCTACTGAGTGCGGGTTGAAGACAAGGACAGAGCGCAGGCCTCCCTCCCAGCATGGATGGCGTAAACTGTGTCTGAGCAGAGGCCGGTTCCATGCCCCACTGGAAATTCTCTTCCCCTAGCCAGCCCCAACCAAGCTGTTCCAGCTCCCCCCCAACCGCCCCCTGCTGGCCAGGTTGGGAACCCGGATTCAGCCGGTGAGTAGAGAGGACCTGGAGCAGGGCTTCAGCCTTGAATGAGGGTCAGCAGGAGGACAGGAAGAGGGAGAGTGGGAGGGGGGCCAAGTCACTGCACCATGGGCCTCTGGTTTGTACTTGTCCCCTGGGCCGAAAGTTGCCAGTCTGCCCCTGATGGTGGTTGAGTTTGTAATCCTGTTTGGACAACCTGGAGCATACTTTTTTCTCGAATAGCTTTACGGTCATCTGTAATCTCAATCAGGGACACAATTGGGAGACAGGGACACACTGCTGTCATTCCATAACAGAACAAGGACTTTTAAGGCAGGACCACCAGTTATTCTTTTAATAGAAACCCCAGGTTTAAAAAAAATTAAAGCAACTTTTGAAATTTTATTAACATGTTAAAGCTGACGTTTAGGTATGGCAATTTTTAAGTAGATCCATTGATCCAGCTTGGACCAATGTAAATATCTATGTGTCATACCGGGCCAATCACTGTGGGGTCTGAAATCACTGTAGTATGCAGAGATACTACAGTGAATGTGGTTAGCTTCCAGGTCCAGGGCTGGCTTGCTGCTTATTAAACATAAGACTTCACCCTCTTGGCATTGGAAACTTTATGTTTTCTCAATAAATGCAAATTGTTTTCTAAAGGGATGAGGTGGAGACCTTGACATCAGGGCCCCACCGGTCCACCTTGTCCAATCAGGAGACGCTTTGCATTCATTGAGAAAATGTAATGGCACCTGTGTCAAGCAAGAGACCTCATATGTTCATTATACAACTCGGCATGGGACTCAGAAGCTAGTGGAGATCACTGGAGTAACAGTGCCTACCACAATGATTTCCAGCTTCCACAGGGATCCCACAGATATGGCACATACAGTATTTATACCCCTTGAAATTTTCCACATTTTTCATGTTACAACCAAAATGTATTTTATTTGGATTTTATTGTGATAAACCAACACAGTGTGGCACATAATTGTGAAGTGGAAGGAAAATTATAAATGGTTTTCAAAATGTTTTACAAATAAATAGCTGAATAGTGTGGACCTCCATTTTGTATTCAGCCCTTTAACAACCATTTAATACCATTATAAAGCTTTCGCGGGAATTTAGGTATTTGGTTTAGATCTACTCAAAAATAGACCTTGTTTGAAAATTCAAGACCCTAACCTAGGTACTGCATGTGGAATCCCGATGATCCTAAATGACTTTTTCCAAGATCCTTAGCTTTCTCAGGAGCCCATGGTTAGGCCAATTGAGGCCACTAGCACCAGAAGTGGGTGGAATTTGATGCAATATTTTTATCCCAATTTTCTTCCAAAGTTAATTTTTTTTCTATATTTAACTTAACCTAGCTTTTTTTTTATTTAGCAAGGGTGAAAGTTTTAAAGATAAGCTGACCTTACCTTAAAGTTTAGAAATTGCTAAAAAGTCTACAGACTTTTCTGCATAGTAACATTGCTGCCAACGTAAATATTTATGTGTCATGCCTGGCCGATCCCTGTGGAAGCTGAAAATCACAGAATGCCTTACATTTTTTTTTCCTCAATGAATGCAATGCATTATCTTAATGGAAAAGGTGGAGATTGTGGTGTCCCCTCCCCACCTCTCCAACTCATCCAATCAGAGAACATCCTTCTTTCATTGAGAACATGCAAAACATTTTCGAGCAAACTCAGATGTTCATCATACAGCAGAGAAGCCACCCGGCACAGGATCCCAGATGCAAGCGGTGATCACTGTAGTAGAATTGTCTACTGCAATGATTTCCAACTTTTACGGGGATCTCACTGGTATGGCACATACATACTGTACTTACATTGGCTCAAGCTGGACCAATGTAATTATGCAAAAAAGCCATACCTAAGCATCAAAAAACAATTATGGCTCGTTTCCACTGAGCTTTCTGGTACGGTTCGGTTCGGTTCGGTTCGGTACGGTATGCCGTTTCCATTGTAAATGGTATCCTAATTCCGAACCGTACCGTACCACTTTTTTGGGGTACCAAGCACATTAGTACCGTACCAACAGGGTGGAGCTACACTCTGCAGAACTTTGATTGGTTGAGAGAGAATCGTCTATCACAGCTTTCCTGCTACACCAATCCTATCATGAAAGGGTACTATTGGCAGTGGAAACGCAAGGTGTACCGTTCCGAACCGTACCGTACTGAACTGAACCGTACCGTACCACTCAGTGGAAACGAGGCATTAGTTGCCTAATGAACTTTTAATGAGAGGTCAAGGGAATGATATTGCCCAGACAAAATATAGGCCTCATATACGTAGACCTCAAAAGCATTTCCTCTTCTGTAAAGGAAAACCCACGACTAACCAATAAACACGATCCATTCCTAAACATTTACTAATCATACAAAAGTCTTCCTTGGCTGGTCGTTCTCTGACATTAGGTAACCTTTCTTTCTAACAGTGCCAGTACTTAATGCAAAAATTGCAATGGACCCCCAAAAAGCGGACATGACATCTGGGCTTAACGTGACTTTCAAATGTTCCGTGCAGCACGGCACTACTCCCTCATTCGTATGGCTCCACAATGGCAAGGACGTGGGTCAGAACTGCGCCCTATATGACATAACTCATGACGGAAAAGTTCTGTTTATAAACTCAACACATCTACATCATTCTGGAACCTATCAATGCCAGGCCAAAAACAGCTTCTCCGCTTCCATGAGCAATATCCTGAGGATTAATGTTACAGGTAAGATGTTGTAATATTTGTGGAAAAATTGGCCTAGTATTTAGTATTCATAGATATGTTTTGTTAGCGCTACACATATTCCAATCTTTGTATCTTGGGTTTTTTTCTATGAGTCCTATGTGTGCTGCTTTCTTATTGATCACCATACACTATTATACTCACATTAATCACATTTAGCGCGGAAATCCTTACCATTACAAATACTTGTGGAAAACCTGTTTTTTTTTTTATCTTGATGAAACATTGTATTTTGTTCCTAAATGTTTAGCTTTTCATGGCCAGTGGTCATTGAAGCCTAAATGCCTAAATATACTTAACGATAAATTTATACTGTAATTAATTGCCTACCAAAATAATTTTTACATTGTCTTTTAAAAACATCTAAATTATTTATTACTATTAGTATACAAGATTTATATAGCGCCAACCGTTTATGTAGTGCTTTACAACATAAGGACAGACAGTACAATTACAATACAGTTTAATACAGTAGAAATCAGAGGGCCGTGCTCGTTAGAGCTTACAATTGAAGACGGAGGGTCAAGGGATACAAAAGGTCAAAAAGATTTTATTTGGGTATAATTTTTTTTTCTAAATACACAATTGAGATTTATATATATATATATATATATATATATATATATATATATATATATATATTTTTTTTTTTTATTAATAAAGGCTAGCATATGTACAAACATGTAAAAAAAAATGTTTGTTTTTCTAGATAACAGTTTAAATTTGTAATAAATGATGACACTGTATAATAATTTGTTAATTTTTTTAATAAAAATTAATGATTAAATAATAATCTAAATTGTTTTTTAATACATTTAAAAAAAAAATATTTTCAGTAAATTCATTTTTAACACAATGTAATTCACAGTAGCATGTCACTGTGCATTTCACTGTATGATGCAAAGTTTACAATAGTTATCATATAATCATAATCATGATGATGATAATATTAACAACCCATTAGTAATAGTATAAAACGAATATTGAATATACTGATTATATATATATATATATATATATATATATATATATATATATATATATATATATTAAATAATAATGAATAATAATGAATAATAATTCAAAGCTAAATAATAGTTGAAATTGTTAATTTTTAATGTATTTAAAAAAACATTTTAAGGGCATCATTTTTTAACACAATGTAATCCACAGTGACAGCTATAGCCTACTGGCTTCAGCTGTCACTGTGCCTTTCACTGTATGATACAAAGTATACAATAGTTATCATATAATCATAATCATGATGATAATATTAATAAACCATTAGTAATAGTATAAAACTAATATTGAATCTATCTATCTATCTATCTATCTATCTATCTATCTATCTATCTATCTATCTATCTATCTATCTATCTATCTATCTATCTATCTATCTATCTATCTATCTATCTATCTATCTGTCTGTCTGTCTGTCTGTCTGTCTGTCTGTCTGTCTGTCTGTCTGTCTGTCTGTCTGTCTGTCTGTCTGTCTATCTATCTATCTATCTATCTATCTATCTATCTATCTATCTATCTATCTGTCTATCTATCTGTCTATCTATATTTATATATATATATATATATATATATATATATATATATACATAGATAGTAGTATCATATTCTGTCAGCATGGATAACTTTGTGTAAATCCAGCCATACATGAATCAAGTCTTCAGCAGGGACCAGCCAAGATTTGATCCATGTCTTCAGCAGGGACCAGCCAAGATTTGATCCATGTCTTCAGCAGGGACCAGCCAAGATTTGATCCATCTATGCACATGCTGATTGTACTGAAGTTGATCCATCGATCGATTTTAGAACAACCAGCCTGTCAGATTTTTTTTTTCGTGAGTTCATTGCCAGCGTCTATAGCCACCAGCAATGATCACTGTGTTCTTATGCGTCAGGAAAGACTCCCCATCAGTAGCAGTAGATAATGTTTTAATTGCATTATGTTTTGGATGCCACACGTTCTTGAATATATAGGGCATCGAATAATTTATGTCTAATACTATTCTCTTGTAGAACCTGCGATCACTGCAGCGCGCTCTGAGAGTTTGAAATGTTCCAGAACAGGTCTGGTATATGTACATCCTGTATATTATTGTATTTTATTTTGTATGTATTGCATACAGCAGTCATTGTGCACCCGGCACTAATAATGTTTTCATTATATGTTTGCATTCTTTCTAGTCCTGATAAGAATTATCCCCCCTATGTTACGCCCCTTGTTACCAAAAAAAGGGGGAAAGGGGCACACAGGGATCCAAGACAGCAGGGGGAAGAGGGCACAGATACTAGAATGGATCACCCTGCATTTCAGCCAGAGGAAGAAAAGACAAGTAGAAGCTGGCAGCACTGCACAATAGTCACAAGTGTCAGCAATAAGGCAGTACTGCCGGCCCTCCTGCTTGACAGGTGCCCAGGCCCCCCTTTTGAACTGATGAGGCCTGGGCCCAGTACAGGAGGGCTGGCTGTACTGCCTTATCAGCAGCCCTGAGCAGGGCCGTCTTTAAGGCAGGGCAAAAGGGGTAGCTGCCCCGGGCCCAGTCATCGTTGTGGGACCTAAAGCAGCTGCCCGGACCCCTGTTTTGAACTGATAAGGCCTGGGCCCAGGACAGGAGGGCTGGCTGTACTGCCGTATCAGCAGCCCTGAGCAGAGCCATCTTTAAGGCAGGGCAAAAGGGAAGCTGCTCCGGGCCCAGTCATTGTTGTGGGGCCTAAAGCAGCTGCCCTTTGAGCCTGCACTGCCTGAGAATAGTTGATAAGTGGATTTGGGAGGGCTCAAGAAAATGTTTGCCCAGGGTCCAATCAATATTGAAGCTGGCCCTGGCCCTGAGCATCAGAGCACACTTGGCAGGTTCTATCCAATAATCACAGCTCTCTATTAGGCAGACAGCTCCCAGATTTACCTGGCTGTCTCACTGTTAAGCAGAGAAACCAAAAACTATAAACGCCTACACTAGCACCTATCTAGAAGGTTGCTACACAAGCATTAGTAGGAAGATAGAAAAACCAGATCTGTGACAAATAAAAAGCTCTTCAGGCAATGTAAGTACTAATTATCTCAGTCTAGGATAGCTCCAAATGCCCTGGCCCTCACCCAATATAAGTACGCAAATTATAGGTAACCCTAAAGACTTGTCCGAAAATTTCAAGGACCAAGGTGCACTGACTTTATTGAAGAGTCAAGTGCTCCAGAGCTCATGGTAGGCCTTTTTGGATTACGCAAACATAAGGGGAGCCATTGACATCCTGATGTCCTGGAACACATGAACATCAGCACCTACCACCTGCCTCGTTAGGCTGAATATGTGAGTTAAGGTGTGCTATAGCTAGGACCGGTCATACATACAAGCCATATCTTCAGGTGATAGGACTCTCCCCCTTTGTGGATGCTGTGCCCTTTGGCTCTAGGAGGGGACCTTGTTACCTTGTAGAGTAATCCAATATCTGGATATTCGTGTTCTCCAGCTTTTCAGAGGTTCTATGGTGATTTATTCCCTATATACAGTGCCTTGCGAAAGTATTCGGCCCCCTTGAACTTTGCGACCTTTTGCCACATTTCAGGCTTCAAACATAAAGATATAAAACTGTAATTTTTTGTGAAGAATCAACAACAAGTGGGACACAATCATGAAGTGCAACGAAATTTATTGGATATTTCAAACTTTGTTAACAAATAAAAAACAGAAAAATAGGGCGTGCAAAATGATTCAGCCCCTTTACTTTCAGTGCAGCAAACTCTCTCCAGAAGTTCAGTGAGGATCTCTGAATGATCCAATGTTGACCTAAATGACTAATGATGATAAATAGAATCCACCTGTGTGTAATAAAGTCTCCGTATAAATGCACCTGCACTGTGATAGTCTCAGAGGTCCGTTTAAAGCACAGAGAGCCTCATGAAGAACAAGGAACACACCAGGCAGGTCCGAGATACTGTTGTGGAGAAGTTTAAAGCCGGATTTGGATACAAAAAGATTTCCCAAGCTTTAAACATCCCAAGGAGCACTGTACAGCTGAGGTGGGAGACTCTGTCCATAGGACAACAATCAGTCGTATACTGCACAAATCTGGCCTTTATGGAAGAGTGGCAAGAAGAAAGCCATTTCTTAAAGATATCCATAAAAATTGTTGTTTAAGGTTTGCCACAAGCCACCTGGGAGACACACCAAACATGTGGAAGAAGGTGCTCTGAAACCAAAATCAAACTTTTTGGCAACAATGCAAAACGTTATGTTTGGCGTAAAAGCAACACAGCTCATCACCCTGAACACACCATCCCCACTGTCAAACATGGTGGTGGCAGCATCATGGTTTGGGCCTGCTTTTCTTCAGCAGGGACAGGGAAGATGGTTAAAATTGATGGGAAGATGGATGGAGCCAAATACAGGACCATTCTGGAAGAAAAGCTTATGGAGTCTGCAAAAGACCTGAGACTGGGACGGAGATTTGTCTTCCAACAAGACAATGATCCAAAACATAAAGCAAAACGACAATGGAATGGTTCACAAATAAACATATCCAGGTGTTAGAATGGCCAAGTCAAAGTCCAAGTCCAAACAGGGTAGACCGCTCCAGGTGAGGCTAGGATCAGGTGCCGGTCGGATCCGCAATCCAGGATAGCTTCAGACAAAAAAGAATGACCGCACTTCTGATGGATTTTCAAGGAAAGGAGTATCTTTATTCCACATCAATCAAATGGCAGGTACAGGTACACACTGTGATTGCAGGACAATCGGTGGACGCGTTTCACGACTGGATATGTCGCTTATTCATCACTGATGAATAAGCGACATATCCAGTCGTGAAACGCATCCACCGATTGTCCTGCAATCACAGTGTGTACCTGTACCTGCCATTTGATTGATGTGGAATAAAGATACTCCTTTCCTTGAAAATCCATCAGAAGTGCGGTCATTCTTTTTTGTCTCAAGTCAAAGTCCAGACCTGAATCCAATCGAGAATCTGTGGAAAGAACTGAAAACTGCTGTTCACAAACGCTCTCCATCCAACCTCACTGAGCTCGAGCTGTTTTGCAATGTGCAAAACTGATAGAGAC
Organism: Pelophylax lessonae; assembly: GCF_965119305.1. Taxonomy (NCBI): domain Eukaryota; kingdom Metazoa; phylum Chordata; class Amphibia; order Anura; family Ranidae; genus Pelophylax; species Pelophylax lessonae. The sequence goes on from NC_138780.1 coordinate 7,643,976, forward strand.
ATACCCCAAGCGACTTACAGCTGTAATCTCAGTAAAAGGTGGTGCTACAAAGTATTAACTTAAGATGGCTGAATAATTTTAAACGCCCAATTTTTCAGTTTTTTATTTGTTAAAAAAGTTTGAAATATCCAATAAATTTCGTTCCACTTCATGATTGTGTCCCACTTGTTGTTGATTCTTCACAAAAAATTACAGTTTTATATCTTTATGTTTGAAGCCTGAAATGTGGCAAAATGTTGCAAAGTTCAAGGGGGCCGAATACTTTCTCAAGGCACTGTATATACTATTTGATAGTGATCGCCCCTGCCTTACATAGCCCCGACGCCTGCCCCGGGACATGATATGCTGTGCCCATGACTTCATGGAAACAATGGTCTTTAAGGTCTCTTTGGCCCTGAGGAAGCCTTGGTGCGAAACCCGTTGTCTTATAGGGGACCTATAGACTGTGCTCAACAGAGACCACTGTTACCCACTTGGTATACTGTATCAGCGTCTCCACAGGGAGCATGTTCTTACACATGTTTTTATATATGTTTATATGTAAATTTTCTTTTACTTTTGTGATTTAATAAATATGTTTTTAATATGAAAATATTTTGGCCCTATTTGTGACCATCCCTCCTCCCACATTGGCCCTTTAAAGTCCCACTATCCTTTGGGATTGTGTTTTGAGAAATAACAGATCTGTGACAAATAATAAGCTCTCCAGGCAATGTAAGTACTAATTATCTCAGTGTAGGATAGCTCCAAATGCCCTGGTCCTCACCCAATATAAGTAGGCAGATTATAGGCAACCCTAAAGACTTGTTGTCCAAAAATGTCAAGGACCAAGGTGCATTGACTTTACTGAAGAGTCAAGTGCTCAAGAGCTCATTGATCTATAGCAGGGGTCTTCAAACGGTGGCCCTCCAGTTGTCCTCACCCAATATAAGTAGGCAGATTATAGGCAACCCTAAAGACTTGTTGTCCGAAAATTTCGAGGACCAAGGTGCATTGACTTTACTGAAGAGTCAAGTGCTCCAGAGCTCATTGATCTATAGTATTTAAAATGTGCTGGCTTTAATCTCTGCACCAAAATGCCATCCTTTTCATTTTATCACCAGTAGTGTGCAATCATTCAACTGGAAGGATGGGAAAAATTACACTAATAAAGAAATAGAAACTTTCTTTCAGAAGTGCTTTTGAGAATTCATGAACCCTGACATATTCCTTCTTTTTTTTTTTAGAATCCTCTAATCCATATGTGGTTCCAGCGCTCATCGTGGTGGCATTGGTAGTTATTCTTACTTTAGCCATAATCTACCGATATCGACACAGGCTACCTATACTAAGGGTCAAGTATCATCAAGAGCCACTCAGTGGTAAGCCAATAATAATTTGTAATTTTCGTTTACTGATTGTAATTCCTATGGCCACTTCTTGAAGTCCCCAATTTAGGGGGGGGGGGACCTCTAGGGGAATCAAAAATGGAGAAAGATCTGGGAGTCTTAGTAGAAGATAGACTTAGCAAAAGCATGCAATGTCAAGCTGCAGCTGCCAAAGCCGGCAGAATATTAGCATGCATAAAGAAGGGGTTGTATTCCAGACATAAAACTATAATCCTTCCACTTTATAAAACTCTGGTCCGACCACATCTGGAGTATTCTGTCCAGTTCTGGTCGCCAGTCCTCAGAAGGGATGTGATGGAGCTGGAGAGAGTCCAGAGAAGGGCAACTAAACTAATTAGGGGATTGGATGACCTTAATTATGAAGAGCGTTTTCAAGCGCTTGATTTATTCTTCCTTCCCCCTCCCCCTGGATCACACTGCTGCATTATACACACAATGCTCTGTCTCTCTGCCCCCCTCCCTTGGATCATAGCTCTGCCTTATATACACAATGCTCTCTGCCCCCCTCCCCTGGATCACAGTTTTGCCTTATACACACAATGCTCCAGCTCTCTGCCCCCTCCCCCTGGATCACACTGCTGCCTTATACACACAATGCTCCAGCTCTCTGCCCCTTCCCTTTGGTTTACACCACTTCCTTATACACACAATGCTCTGGCTTTCTGCCCCTCTCCCCTGGATCACAGCGCTGCCTTATACACACAATGCTCCAGCTCTCTAACACTTCCCCCTGGTTTACATAGCTGCCTTATACACAAAATGCTCTCTGCCCCCCCCCCCCCCCCACTCCCCTGGATCACAGTGCTGCCTTATACACACAATGCTCCGGCTCTCTGCCCCCCCTCCCTTGGATCACAGTGCTGCCTTATACACACAATGCTCTCTGTCCCCCACTCCCCTGGATCACAGTGCTGCATTATACACGCAATGCTCCGGCTCTCTGCCCCCCTCCCCTGGATCGCAGTTTTGCCTTATACACACACAATGCTCCAGCTCTCTGCCCCCTCCCCCTGGATCACACTGCTGCCTTATACACACAATGCTCAAGCTCTCTGCCTCTTCCCCCTGGTTTACATAGCTGCCTTTTACACACAATGCTCTCTGCCCCCCACTCCCCTGGATCACAGTGCTGCCTTATACACCCAATGCTCAAGCTCTCTGCCCCCCCCCCTTAGGATAACAGTGCTGCCTTATACACACAATGCTCTCTGCCCCCCACTCCCCTGGATCACAGTGTTTTGCCTTATACACCCAATGCTCAAGCTATCTGCCCCCCCTCCCTTAGGATAACAGTGCTGCCTTATACACACAATGCTCTCTGTCCCCCCACTCCCCTGGATCACAGTGCTGCCTTATACACACAATGCTCCGGATCTCTGCCCCCCTCCCCTGGATCACAGTTTTGCCTTATACACACAATGCTCCAGCTCTCTGCCCCCCCCCCCCGGATCACACTGCTGCCTTATACACACAATGCTCCAGCTCTCTGCCCCTTCCCTTTGGTTTACACTGCTGCCTTATACACACAATGCTCTGCTCCTCTCCCCTGGATCACAGTGATGCCTTGTACACACAATGCTCTCTGCCCCCCACCCCTGGATCACAGCGCTGCCTTATACACACAATGCTCCAGCTCTCTGTCTCCCTCCCCTGGATCACACTGCTGCCTTAGACACACAATGCTCTCTGCCCCTCTCTCCTGGATCACAGTGCTGCCTTATACACACAATGCTCTGGCTCTCTGCCCCCCTCCCCCTTGATCACACTGCTGCCTTATACACACAATTCATCCGGCTCTCTGCCCCCCTCCCCTGGATCACAGCACTGCCTTTTACACACAATTCATATGGCTATCTGCCCCCTCCCCCTGGATCACAGTGCTGCCTTATAAACACAATGCTCTGGCTCTCTGCACCCTCCCCTGGATCACACTGCTGCCTTTTACACACAATTTTCCGGCTCTCTGCCCCCTCCCCCTGGATCACAGTGCTGCCTTATTCACACAATGCTCCGGCTCTCTGCCCACTTCCCCTGGATCACACTACTGCCTTATACACACAACGCCCTGGCTCTCTGCCCCCTCCCCTGGATCACAGTGCTGCCTTTTACACACAATTCTCCGGCTCTCTCACCCCTCCCCCTGGATCACAGTGCTGCCTTATACACACAATGCTCTGGCTCTCTGCCCCCTCCCCCTGGATCACGCTGCTGCCTTATACACACAATGCTCTGGCTCTCTGCCCCCCTCCCCCTGGATCACAGCGCTGCCTTATTCACACAATGCTCTGACTTTCTGCCCCCCCCCCCAAAATAATTTGATCAGCGAAGAAACTAGCCTAGTAACATTCGTTTGTTTTGCTTTTTCTTTTTTTTTTTGCCTTATTCACACTTCACTGGGAACATTGCTATGTGTATTTTTTTGATAAATGCACCCCAAAGCATTGCTTCAACTGTCCCATATCCAGCTACCATATTGTTAGTGTGTAATAACTGTCCTGGTCTATTTTCAGTATCGGGAAAGCTGGATGAAGATAGTCTTTTGAGTTTGGAAAATGTTGACAACTTTGAAAGGTTGGTTGTCATCGATTACACTTTATTTCCTGGCTTGTAATGAAACAGCTAAACATGATCATTTTGTCATTCCAAAGCTAATTTCCTAAAAAGTAATTCTCGATACTTAACTTTTCTTTAGCAGGTTTTCCAATTCCACCCATTGAGGCATAATTGGCCACAAAACACCGGGCTCTCCGTGAAGGAACGTAGTCTGGAGATACACAGGGAGATCTCTAAAGATGTGAACGTTACTTGAATGAACGTTGAAAATGCTACAAGATTGCACATTGCTCAATATAACTACAAATTATTATTTTACATTTTATTGAAGTCTAATGTTTTATTAAAACTGACCCAGGGATCTATAAATAGAGAATTTATTTGAAGACTAGATTACAGCTTGGATTGATATGTTTTACTAGTTAGGAGCCATCACTTGTTTTATGCTTGTACAGGACTGGAGAATGGATATTCGGCTGGTTTGTTAGACCTTTTGGAAATTTGGAGTTTAGCGCACTTTTGTAATTTATGTTACATATGTTACAACCTTCCTCATCTTATTTCATTTTCAGTGCTGCTTTCTTTCACCTTTCCTTCACTTAAGGTTCGCGCACCTATTTTTTATCCCACATGGAAATTGTGTTTGTTGACTACTATTGAGCCAAGTTCCACATTGTTGAAGACGAATCCATGATTAGAGAATCCCTGAGTGTTAAACAAAAAAATATCAAGAAGACCCCCCAAGAAAACCCCAATGGGACCATATACCAATCCACCAATACACAGTAGTTGAGCACCTAATGGGCTTTTAGTGTTCTGGCCAAAAAAAACGATATTGGTTTTCCAGCAATATATTTATTGATCTCCTCTAATGTATAAACTTTCCTGTCTCTAGGTGGTAGAATAATTTACTCCTGCACGACGCCCCCTTAAACAAACACAAGCCAACACTTTGCTCAGCTAATACTTGTCAACCCTAGCAGTCACTGACAGCTTTGCACCAGTGCCGGGACAAGGTCATCCAGCGCCCAGGGCAAGGATGCCAAGCTGCACCCCCCCCTTCCCTTAGGGTTAGGGTCAAGGCGTCCCCCCCCATCCCTGCAATAAACAATTGCGTCCAGGGTAACCACCTTTCCTGCCCACCCCTCCTCCCGGCCCTGCTTTGCACCCCCGCCCCCCTCCTTCATCCTCACAATCACAGCGGTTCCCAATCATGTAATCCCAAGCTGAACACTTCATTCACAAAAAAATGGTTTTAGCTTGTAGAGGTCACTCTAGCGTGTAGATGGCTGTAATACTGTAAGTGTTCAATACAATCATTGTAATAAAAAAATAGAAATAAAAAATAAAGGAGAAAAACTATATATACTGTACATATATATACATATCTATCTATCTTATCTATCTATCTATCTATCTATCTATCTATCTATCTATCTATCTATCTATCTATCTATCTATCTATCTATCTATCTATCTATATCTATCTATCTATCTATCTATCTATCTATCTATCTATCTATCTATCTATCTATCTATATATATATATACACACACATATATATATATATACATATATATATATATATATATATATATATATATATATATATATATATATATATACATATATATATATATATATATATATATATATATATATATATCTATATATATATATATATATACTCTTACATTTTTGATTATTTTCTTAAAATTACTACTAATATTATTTGTACTAGATCACTATGATGTAAAAAAAGACAGTATGTATATATACAATAAGGTCTATAAATAAAGACATCTTTGGGCAAGAAACTTTTTGGGAGCATGTGACTAATTGGAATGGCATATATGTATTCATATATATTTATATATATATATATATATATATATATATATATATATATATATATATATACACACACTACTGTGTATTGCCAAAAGTATTGGGACGCCTGCCTTTACACACACATGAACTTTGATGGCATCCCAGTCTTAGTCCGTAGGGATCAATATTGAGTTGGCCCACCCTTTGCAGCTATGACAGCTTCAACCCTTCTGGGAGGGCTGTCCACAAGGTTAAGGAGTGTGTCTATGGGAATGTTTGATCATTCTTCCAGAATAGCATTTTTGAGATCAGACACCAATGTTGGACAAGAAGGTCTGGCCTGCAGTCTCCTCTCTAATTCATCCGAAAGGTGTCCTATCAGGTTGAGGTCAGGACTCAGGACTGTGCAGACTAGTGAAGTTCCTCCAACCCAAACTCGCTCATCCATGTCTTTATGGATCTTGCTTTGTGCACTGGTGCGCAGTCATGTTGGAACAGGAAGGGTCCGTCCCCAAACTCTTCCCACAAAGTTGGGAGCATGAAATTTTCCAAAATGTCTTGGTATGCTGACGCCTTAAGAGTTCCTTTCACTGAAACGAAGGGGCCAAGCCCAGCCCCTGAAAAAACCCCACACCATAATCCCCTCCTCTACCAAATTATTTGGACCAGTGAACAAAGCAAGGTCCAAAAAGTATGTAATGAGCAAGTTTGAGGTGGAGGAACTTGATTGGTCTGTGCAGAGTCCTAGCCTCAACCTGATAGAACACCTTTGGGATGACTGAGAGCTGAGACTGCGAACCAGACCTTCTCATCCATAACAGTTCCGGCCTCACAAATGTGTTTCTGGAAGAATGGTCAAACATCCCCATAGACACACTCCTAAACCTTGTGGACAGCCTTCCCAGAAGAGTTGAAGCTGTTATAGCTGTAAAGGGTGGACCAACTCAATATTGAACCCTACGGACTAAGACTGGGAGGCCATTAAAGTTCATGTGCGTGTAAAGGCAGGTGTCCCAATACTTTTGGTAATATACAATAGTGTGTGTGTGTATATATATATATATATATATATATATATATATATATGCCATTCCAATGAGTCACATGCTTCCAAAAAGTTTCTTGCCCAAAAATGTCTTTATTTGTAGACTTTATTGTAGGAAATCCAAGGTCCTATACCCCACCCTAGTAGGGGGGAGCTTGGCATTATATGTGTGATTCTCAGCCAATAGAACAAATCTGAATCTTTATGTTCGTTAAAAAAAAAAAAAATGTGATTATCCAAAATAAAATTTATTGTTGAATGTACCTAATTAACAAAACAATTCACTCACTTTTGTTCATACAGTTGTCTCTAAAATGTTCTTTATTTTACAATACTATAACAGATTGTCAAATCATTTCCCTTTTTCTTTGTTGATTGTATTTGAACCATTTAATTGCATTTTAATTCCTGATCATATGAGCATGGTGAATAATGGATGGACATCATGTAAAAGAATACCTGCCACACTTCACTTAGCTCCTCCTACCATCATATTTAATTGTCAATAATGTGACTGCATACAGCAATGTCTCCATCCAAGATCCAACCTTCCTTGATGCATTTCACTACTCCAGGCTTGCTCATAAGGATGGAAGAAAGTGCTTCACCTATCCTTGTGAGCAAGTCAGGAGTGGCGAAACGCGTCAAGGTAGGTTGGTTGCCTTGTTTGGCTATCTTCCACAGCACAGGTCCATTGCAATGTAGAGGTAACATTTTAACGTTGGCTACAAATGCTTTCACTGTGGTAACTAGCATTTTCTGGGTACAGCTTCCACACTACAGATTCTCTTCAAGAATAGCTTAGCTGCATCTTGCTTCAGTAATTTTCAGCTGGAGACCGGCATCAAGCATGCGACAGATGAAAGTCACAGAAAAGTCAGAGTTCCTATCCATATACTCCAGATATATGTCCCAGCAAGTATGTCAGCCAAAACATCAGTTTGACAGCCAGGCAAGTAGCATTTAGAAAAGGAGGTCAACCATAGAAGTGTATAAATATATATACAGTATCTTGCAAAAGTAAGTACCCCCCTCACATTTTTGTAAATCTTTTATTATATGTTTTTATGTGGCAACACTGAAGAAATGACACTTTGCTACAATGTAAAGTAGTGAGTGTACAGCTTGTATAACAGTGTAAATTTACTGTCCCCTCAAAATAACTCAACACACAGCCATTAATGTCTAAACCGCTGGCAACAAAAGTGAGTACACTCCCCCCTACCCCCCCCCGTGTCATGTGTTTTGTTAGTGTTACAAGGTCTCAGGTGTGAATGGGGAACAGGTGTGTAAAATTTGGTGTTATCGCTCTCACTCTCTCATACTGGTCACTGGAAGTTCAACATGGCACCCCATGGCAAAGAACTCTCTGAGGATCTGAAAAAAAGAAAATGTTGCTCTAAAAAAAGATGGCCTAGGCTATAAGAAGATTGACAAGACCCTGAAACTGAGCTGCAGCACGGAGGCCAAGACCATACAGAAGTTTAACAGGACAGGAGCTACTCAGAACAGGCCTCACCATGGTCGACCAAAGAAGTTGAGTGCACGTGCTCAGCGTCATATTAAGAGGTTGTCTTTTGGAAATAGACGTATGAGTGCTGCCAGCATTGCAGCAGAGGTTGAAGGGGTGGGGGGTCAGCCTGTCAGTGCTCAGACCATACGCCGCACACTGCATCAAATTGGTCTGCATGGCTGTCATCCCAGAAGGAAGCCTCTTCTAAAGATGATACAAAAGAAAGCTCGCAAAAATTTTGCTGAAGACAAGCAGACTAAGGACATGGATTACTGGAACCGTCTCCTGTGATCTGATGAGACCAAGATAAACTTATTTGGTTCAAATGGTGTCAAGCGTGTGTGGCGGCAACCAGTTGATTAGTACAAAGACAAGTGTGTCTTGTCTACAGTCAAGCATGGTGGTGGGAGTGTCATGGTCTGGGGCTGCATGAGTGTTGCCAACACTGGGGAGCTACAGTTCATTGAGGGAACCATGAATGCCAACATGTACTGTGACATACTGAAGCAGAGCATGATACCCTCCCTTCAGAGACTGGGCCACAGGGCAGTATTTCAACACACCTCCAAGATGACCACTGCCTTGCTAAAGAAGCTGAGGGTAAAAGTGATGGACTGGCCAAGCATGTCTCCACACCAAAACCCTATTGAACCTCTGTGGGACATCCTCAAATGGAAGGTGGAGGAGCTCAAGGTCTCTAAGATCCACCAGTTCCGTAAAGTCATCATGGAGGAGTGGAAGAGGACTCCAGTGGCAACCTGTAAAGCTCTGGAGAACTCCATGCCCAAGAGGGTTAAGGCAGTGCTGGAAAATAATGGTGGCCACACAAAATATTGACACTTTGGGCCCAGTTTTGCACATTTTTACTTAGGAGTGTACTCACTTTTGTTGCCAGCGGTTTAGACATTAATGGCAACAATTAGTGTGTTGAGTTATTTTGAGGGGACAGCAAATTTACACTGTTATACAAGCTCCTTGGGTATTTATAGGTGTTGGACAGTCTATATCCTCACAGCTGAAGACCATGGGGAAAGTCTCTGAGCACTGTAAGGCCTCATGGCTGAAGACCATAGGGCAAATCTCTTTGGCATCTGGTTACCTTGTGCCGATAAAGCAACTGTGCACTTTTGTTGCCAGCGGTTTAGACATTAATTGCTGTGAGTTGAGTTATTTTGAGGGGACAGCAAATTTACACTGTTAGAGTCCATTCACACTAAGGCGACTTTTTAGCCTGACAAGTCGCGGTCCTCCAGCTCCCACTGTGTAGTACAGGAGCCGTTCTAATAGGAGCGACACAAGTCGCTCCGACTTAGAAAAAGGGTCCTGTACTACTTTGGGGCAACCTGGAGGCGACTTGCACAGACTTGCATTATGTGAAGTCCGTGCAAGTTGCCCCGAAGTCGCGGTGCACGCGACTTCACAGGTCGCCCCCTAAGTCGGAGCGACCTAATGTGAACGGGGTCTTATACAAGCTGTACACTCACTACTTTACATTGTAGCAAAATGTCATTTCTTCAGTGTTATCACATGAAAAGATAGAATAAAATATTTACAAAAATGTGAGGGGTGTACTTACTTTTGTGAGATAATATATATTTATCCTTAAACATTGTCTTAGCCTTCCTGCTTGAAGGACTACTCTCAATAAATTCCACACCCATATTAATAGAAATAAAAACATTATTGTCCAAAAGATAACCCACAAAATGTAAAAGCTATGAATTTATAGGAACAAGGCAGCCATTGACCAAAAAAAAGGCTTTGACGGAGTTCTTCTTATCTATTGGGTGCTTGTTGCTTCTCAAGAAGCGAGGACCTCAAAAGAACTTCCAATGTCCTGAAGAGAACGCGCCAGAGTCAACTTCATCTGTTGTAGGTCCTAAGCTTTGTCATATATAGCTGAATACTTCTGTGTAGCATACGTAACGGTCAACTCATCCTGTAATAGAATTGCAACATGGTAAATTTGTGGCATAGGAAAGTTGATAAATGGCCTTGGGGCAATGCCCCCTAGGCCAGTTCTAATAGGACATATAGGGTTGGTGGCCCTGAGTGTAGACATTACCCTATTTAGATCTTAATCAGAGGTGGACCCAAAGTAATTTTTTTACCACCCTCCAACCACACCCTCCTAGGCTGCAAAGGCAGTGGAAAGGGGGGTGCACATGGCAGGCCTACCTAGAAATACTAGGGGCGTATTTTTCAAAGTGACTTTCCAACAATATAAAGCATGGAGACATGGAGGGATGGGGGGAGTTTGCTTTGAATATTAAAAATAAATGACCTAGTGTGATTGGTTTGTGGTGCTCAGATGCAGGTCCACTAAACAGGTCATGTTTTGGGAATTTCCCTTAGATAAAATAGCTGGCATAAATTCCAAACCATTGACATTGATCTAACCACTCCTGGACCAGAAGGTTTTACCCCCTTAATAAACAGCCCATATTTTGAGGCACTGCGTTACTTTCACTGACAATTGCGCGGTCGTGCGACGCTGTACCCAAATAAAATTGATGTCCTTTTTTTCCCACAAACAGAGCTTTCTTTTGGTGGTATTTGATCAACTGTGCGGTTTTTATTTTTTGCGCTATAAACAAAAAAGAGCGACAATTTTGGGGGAAAAAAAAGTTTCCATTATAAAACAGCCAATGAAAAAAAAATTTAAAAAATCAAATTTTTTTCATCAGTTTGGGCCAATATGTATTCTGCTACATATTGTTTGTAAAAAAAAAAAAAAGTATATATTGCACAAAAGTTATCGCATCTACAAACTTTGGGATATTTTTATGGGATTTTTATTTATTTTTTACTAGTAATGGCTGCGATCAGCGATTTTTAGCAGGACTGCGGTGGACAATTCTAAATGACACTCTTGACACTTTTTGGGGACCAGTGACACTAATACAGTGATCAGTGCTAAAAAAAATGCACTGTTACTGTACTAATGACACTGGCAGGGAAGGGGTTAACAGAAGGGGTGATCAAATGGTTAAGTGTGTCCCTAGGGCAGTGATGGCGAACCTTGGCACCCCAGATGTTTTGGAACTACATTTCCCATGATGCTCATGCACTCTGCAGTGTAGTTAAGCATGATGGGAAATGTAGTTCCAAAACATCTGGGGTGCCAAAGTTCACCATCACTGCCCTAGGGGGTGCTTACTAACTGTGGAGGGGGGGGGTTCACTGATTGGGGGAAGAGAGAGATCCAGGTTCCTTAGCAGGAACACAAGATTTCCGTCTTCTCCCCTTGCAGAAGGCCATTCTGCTTCTCCTGGGGATGATCGCGGACTTCAGGTCCCGTTGATTGACCTGTTGATTGACATACCCACTAAGCAATCACGGCGTGATGGTGCCATCTAGTGGCTATTGAACAAAACGACGTACAGATGGTATATACATGGCGGCTGGTCGGCAAGTGGTTAAAGCACTGAAAAGGTGAAAGAAATCCTAAAAACATGACCTGTTAGGGGTACTTGAGGACCGAGGTTGGGGACCACTTGCCTAGAGGGTATGCAGTTACAAAGTAGACCCTTCTGCATAACCATGAATCTTCCTCATATCACCACAATGCACTTCCAAAAAGCTTTTGTGCAGCTGTATAAATTAGTTTGGTTTGGGGTTATTTATTTTCGTACATCACGGGACACAGAGCCATAATCATAACATATGGGTTATATAGCCACCTATAGGTTAAGGACACTGGCAACCAATCAGAATTGATAACCCCCTATATAACCCCTCCCACACACGGAGTACCTCAGTTTTTTCGCCTGTGTCTAAAAGGTGAAGGTCGCTGTGGAGAGGGGCTCCACGTTTGTTATGTTTCAAGGAAGAAGAATGAAGATTATGTTAGCATACCCCAAACAAAGATCACTGGATCTAAGGGATTAGCTATCAGATCCGTCTATAGCAGTCAATGGACAAAAAAGATGGTGATACAAGGTTTTGCCTGTAATGCTGTCCTTTTTAGGCGCTGGACCCTGGGATCCGGACCATTTGGAATAACAAACCCCAAAGGCGCTCCAAGGTCATGGCCAAGGTCATGGCCCCTCTTATATAGGGGACCCAGTCCTTGAAGGTCTCCAAATCTATGCTCGCCGTGATGGGTGAAGATTGGATTCTTGCTTATAGCAGTTTCCTGCGGCAGGACTGGTGAGTCCATTTTAAATATTTACACAGCAAACAAAAACCCTAAAAGGTTAAAATTGCAAAATTGTAAATATTTTATGCACTGTTCCCTTTATTAGGATTACAGAGACTTGTGCCAAGTGCATTTCTGCTTGTAATTACCTTTAATGTAGCATGTTTTATGCAATGTATGTGTAAAGTATATTTAAAGCATATTGTTACACTGTTTCTTACCCTGAACTGATCACCTGAAAGGTATTAGCCGTGACAAACAAGATTCAGCCTAAGCTGCTCTCACCCCATGTTTGCTATTTTTGCCGTGGCATTTAAGAGTCCGCATGTTCGTCTCCTTCTTCCTGGCATGTCTGTGATGAAGGATTCCCTAATCTATGTCTTTCCTCTGGTACAGCTGATATCAACTGAAACCAGTAATTCTGGTAGCTCCGGCTTGGCCGAGGAGGATTTGGTATGCACAAATCCAGAGGTTGGCAGTGACGAGGCCCTGAGTTCTTCCACTGCTCTCTCAAGGTCCGATATTTCACCCTGCTATACAGTCTCTAAATTTGACGGCTTGGCTATTAAAGCCTTGATCTTGGGAGAACACGGTGGGTCTGGCCCTGCAGTTCATACACTGATAAATGCCAGGAAGCCAGTTACTAGAAATATTTATTACAGGGTCTGGAAATCCTACATTGCCTGGTGTGAAGCCAGGAAATGGCATCCCCGCGCATATATTATCAGGAGAGTTCTATCCTTTCTGCAAACAGGGGTAGATATGAAATTAGCCCTGAGCACGATTAAAGAGCAGATTTCAGCTCTATCATTTTTTTCCAGGAACCAATCGCTTCCCATTCATAGGTTCAAACCTTCGTCCGGGGAATATTGGGTTTGCTTCCTCCAGTGAAGCCACCATTGTGTCCTTGGGACTTAAATTTGATGTTGGCAGTTTTGCAAAAACAGCCTTTTGAACCTTTGGGGCAGGTTCCCCTTGTTCTTTTGACCAGAAAACTGGTCTTTTTGATCGCGATAACTTCGGCTAGAAGGGTATCGGAACTAGCAGCTCTTTGTTGTAAAGAGCCATTCATGATATTTTATCAAGATAGGGTGATTTTACGTCCTCACCCAGATTTTTTGCCCAAGGTGGTGTCCGCCTTTCATTTGAATCAGGACATTATACTACCGTCTTTTTTTCCAGATCCTCACTCAGAGGAGGAAAAGTTATTGCATTCCCTTTATATAATGCGTGCACTTAAATTTTATTTACAGGAAACAGCTCAGATTCATAAGACTAAGAACTTGTTTGTGCTGCCAGAAGGCCCCAGAAAGGGTTTGGCAGCATCTAAATCTACGATTTCCTGTTGGATTTGCCAGCTTATTACCCAGGCGTATGGTTTAGTAGGAAGGGTTCCAGCTTTTCCAGTAAAGGCACATTCTACCAGAGGAGTAGGAGCCTCTTGGGCCTCTATGGCTCAGATTTGCAAGGCTGCGACCTGGTCGTCGGTGCATACGTTCAGTCGTTTCTATAGAGTGGATGTTGGGAACCAGGAGGAACCTGCTTTTGGCCACAATGTGCTGCAGGTGGTGGTGTAATCCTTCTTTTAGGGTCAGGTGACGGCATTTTTTTGGTGTCCTCCTCCCCTCAGATGCATTGCTTTGGGACGTCCCATATGTTATGATTTTTGGCTCTGTGTCCCATGATGTACGAAAAGAAAAATTGATTTTTAATACATACTTACCTGTAAAATCAATTTCTTGTACACAGAGGTCCCTCCCCTCTTCTATGGGGTCTTTTATTGCTTGCTTCAAAACTGAGGCACTTCCTGTGTGGGAGGGGTTATATAGGGTGTCATCAATTCTGATTGGTTGCCAGTGTCCTTCACCTGTAGGTGGCTATATAACCCACATGTTATGATTTATGGCTCTGTGTCTCGTGATGTACTTCAAGAAATGGATTTTACAGGTGGGTATGAATTAAAAACTAATTTTTTCCTGCTTTCAAAAAGATCGGAAAATGCGTAGTACTTACCTTTTTTACTTTATTACCTACAGAAGATAAAATAAGAAAACATTTTAGAAGTTATTCCACCATAACACAATTTACCTACAATGTCATCCAATCTAAAGACACCTGCTGGAAAAAAATGTATGTATGTTTTTTTTTAAAAGCAGAACTAAACTCTCTGAATGCTGATATCATTAGTAAATAGATAGGAATATATATTATATTTACTTGTTTTACCCACAGATCGAACCCCTTACTGACATTTTTGACACAAAATCGCCTCCATAGTTCACAGTTGTTTTGATATATGTTTGATTAGGTCACCGACACATGCACTTTCCGTCCTTCGATTCACATAGTTACATAGTCAGTGAGGCAGAAAAAAGACACCAGTCCACCCAGTTCAACCTATGATGTGTGTGTGCTATCAATAGTACATCATATACCCCTGTATCTTGTGGTCTTTAAGGTGCCCATCTAATAGTTTTTTGAAACTATCGATGTTCTCTGCTGATATCACTGCTTGTGGAAGGGAATTCCACATCCTCACCACTCTGACAGTAAAGAACCCTTTACGCAGTTTAAGGTTAAACCGCTTCTCTTCTAATTTTAGTGACTTATTAAATTTCACTTTCACTGAAAAGTTTGTACCCTATGCTAAGGTCACCAGTACAGTATTTGTACATTGATATAATATCCCCTCCCAATCGTCTCTTCTCCAGAGAGAATACTGTAAGTTCAATGCTTGTAGCCTTTCCTCATAGCTGAGGTCCTCCAGTCCCTTTATTCGCTTTGTTGCCCTTCTCTGGATTCTCTCCAGTTCCAGCACATCCTTCCTGAGGACCGGTGCCCAGAACTGGACAGCATACTCCAGATGTGGCCGGACCAGAGTCTTGTAGAGTGGGTGAATTATCATTTTATCTCTGGAGTGAATCCCCTTTTTTATACATCCCAGTATTCTATTGGCTTTGCTTGCAGCAGCTTGGCATTGGATGTCATTGCTAACAGGGGAGGACAGGGCAATTGCCCCCCGGGCCGCTCTGATGCCCCATAAAAAGGCTGAACACTTCTGCCACAGACGTGCCTAAAGGATTCCTGGTAAAGAGAATTAAAAAGTCCCCACTGTCGACCTACTGAGTGCGGGATAAAGAAAAGGACAGAGCGCAGTCCCCCCCCCCCCCAGTATGGAAGGTGTAAACTATGTCTGAACAGAGACCAGTTGCATGCACCGCTGGAAACTTTCCTCCCTAGGCCAGACCCGATCCAGCTGTTCCAGCTTCCCCCAACCGCCCCCTGCTGGCCAGGTCAGGAACCCAGATTTGGCCAGTGAGTAGAGAGTACCTGGAGCGGAGCCTGTAATGGGGTTCAGAAGGAGGCCGGGAAGAGGGATAGTGGGAGCGATGCCGATTTTCTGCACCATGGGCTTCTGGTTTGTACTTGCCCCCCGGGCCGAAGGTTGCCAGTAAGCCCCTGATTGCTAATAAAGACAAGGACAGAGCACAGGCCTCCCCCCCCCCACCACAAACTGTGTCTGAACAGAGGCCAGTTCCATGCACCACTGGAGACTATCCCCCCTAGGCCAGACCCGATCGAGCTGTTCCAGCTTCCCCCAACTGCCCCCTGCTGGCCAGGTCATGGACCCAGATCTGGCCAGTAAATAGAGAGTACCTGGAGTGGAGCTTCAGCCTGGAATGGGGATCAGGAGGAGGCTGGGAAGAGGGATAGTGGGAGCGATGCCGATTTGCTCCACCATGGGCTTCTGGATTCTACTTGCCCCCCAAGCTGAAGGTTGCCAGTCAGCCCCTGATTGCTAAGCTTGTTGTCTACTAGGACCCCCAGGTCCTTTTCCATCATAGATTCACCTAGAGGCTGTGTGTGCAGTTCCCCCTTCAACGTCATGCCGTGTTGGAGATTTCCTGCTTTCTGCGACACAGCTTAGAAGACACGCAAGACTGGGCAGTCATTCCCATCTTCCAAGCTTGGCTGCCATGGTAAAGTAGAGCGAGAAGGACGCTTGCAAAATCACGATCGCGCATGTGCGATATTTAGGTAAGGGAAAACAAGGAAGGGTGGAAATGACATCCACAGGGGCTTCAGAAAACAATACTCAAGATGGTGCAGCCTAATCCCAAAAGAAGAATTTATTAAAAACGACTACAGTAAGTAACGAGCATTTCGGATACATTCGATTGGGAAATTATTGTAAGTAATGTTACATATGACATGACATGAAAAGGGCGATACAAAGTGCAGAGTTTACTTCCTCTTTAATGGCACCTCCACTCATCTGCAAATGCATGAAGGTGCCCTTTTTACCTTGATGAAGGTGGAAGACATATCTTTATATTTCACATCGATTTCACATTACTAGCAAATGGATTCCCATCATAGAATATTCCAACTAACCTTGGGACAGGTGACTTATATCGGGGTAAGAAGTGTAATAGCTGTCCTGTGGATGCGGATGCGGATCTGTATCAGTCACTAGAGGAAAAATAGAGTTAAAGTCTTGTAATTTCATAAAAGTGATTAAACATAAGGAAAATAATACGCTCACTAAATTAAAGCATTAGTGCAAAAAAGATGTTATCCTCCATATTGTCCATAATTAGCTAAACAACTTAAAACCATTAAAGGATTATTTTTTCTTTATATGTTTTTTATATATATACACACAGTATGTCACAAAAGTGAGTACACCCCTCACATTTTTGTAAATATTTTATTCTATATTTTCATGTGACAACACTGAAGAAATTACACTTTGCTACAATGTAAAGTAGTGAGTGTACAGTTTGTATAACAGTGTAAATTTACTGTGCCCTCAAAATAACTCAACACACAGCCAATAATGTCTAAACCACTGGCAACAAAAGTGAGTACACCCCTAAGTGAAAACATCCAAATTGGACCCAATTAGCCATTTTACCTCCTCGGTGTCATGTGAATCTTTAGTGTTACAAGGTCTCAGGTGTGAATGGGGAGAAGGTGTGTTAAATTTGGTGTTATCGCTCTCGCTTTCTCATACTGGTCACTGGAAGTTCAACCTGGCACCTCATGGCAAAGAACTCTCTGAGGATCTGAAAAAAATAATTGTTGCTCTACATAAAGATGGCCTAGGCTATAAAAAGATTGTGATGACCCTGAAACTGAGCTGCAGCACAGTGGCCAAGACCATACAGCTGTTTAACAAGACAGGGTCCACTCAGAACAGGACTCACCATGGTCGACCAAAGAACTTGAATACACGTGCTCAGCATCATATCCAGAGGTTGTCTTTGGGAAACAGACGTAGGAGTGCTGCCAGCATTGCTGCAGAGGTTGAAGGGGTGGGGGGTCAGCCTGTCAGTGCTCAGACCATACGCCGCACACTGCATCAAATTGGTCTGCATGGCTGTCGTCCCAGAAGGAAGCCTCTTCTAAAGATGATACACAAGAAAGCCCGCAAACAGTTTGCTGAAGACAAGCAGACTAAGGACATGGATTACTGGAACCATCTCCTATGGTCTGATGAGACCAAGATAAACTTATTTGGTTCAGATGGTGTCAAGCGTGTGTGACGGCAACCAGGTGAGGAGTACAAAGACAAGTGTGTCTTCCTACAGTCAAGCATGGTGGTGGGAGTGTCATGGTCTGGGGCTGCATGAGTGCTGCCGGCACTGGGGAGCTACAGTTCATTGAGGGAACCATGAATGCCAACATGTACTGTGACATCCTGAAGCAGAGCATGATCCCCTCCCTTCAGAGACTGGGCCGCAGGGCAGTATTCTAACATGATAACGACCCCAAACACACCTTCAAGATGACCACTGCCTTGCTAAAGAAGCTGAGGGTGAAAAGGATGGCCAAGCATGTCTCCAGACCTAAACCCTATTTAGCATCTGAGGGGCATCCTCAAAACAGAAGGTGGAGGAGCGCAAGGTCTCTAACATCCACCAGCTCTGTGATGTCATCATGGAGGAGGGGAAGAGGACTCCAGTGGCAACCTGTGAAGCTCTGGAGAACTCCATGCCCAAGAGGGTTAAGGCAGTGCTGGAAAATATTTACACTTTGGACCCAATTTGGACATTGTCACTTAGGGGTGTACTCACTTTTGTTGCCAGTGGTTTAGACATTAATGGCTGTGTGTTGAGTTATTTTGAGGGGACAGCAAATTTACACTGTTATACAAGCTGTACACTCACTACTTTACATTGTAGCAAAGTGTCATTTCTTCAGTGTTGTCACATGAAAAGATAGAATAAAATATTTACAAAAATGTGAGGGGTGTACTCACTTCTGTGAGATACTGCATATCTATTCAAATGTGCTACCAGTTTTAGCAGTGGCAGTAATCAGCATTTGCAAATCTGTGTTAAATTTTAAATATTCTCAAATTTGTAGAACATTACAATGTGTGAATGATTTTGAACGTTGCTGCAATGTGCTGAAGGCAACAAAGAGGAGCGTTGATATGCAGAATCCTGCATGGATCTTTTATGACTAGTAGGAATATAATGACATTGTTACCTGTTACAGTTATTGACAGGCTATGCTTTGGACATAGGCAAGGACAAGAACAACATTTATTTCTGTATTTCCAGATGAGGACAGCAGAGATGATCAAAACCATCATACTCCCAACTATAGCCACAGGAAGTATCTTTAGAAGAAATTCTGTTTGTAGCAAAACAAGAAAAGCATTAATGAGTTTGTAACATTAAAGTAAAGCATGTAAGTAACACAAATAGAGAAACTTCTAAGATGGTACGTAGACGATATGCCGAAACTTGCTCCAGAAGATTTGATGTAACTCATTGTTTGTGGTATGGCTCTATCTGTTTAGACTCACCAAAGTGTTCATCAGAGGTTTAACTCTCTGGCGTCAACCAGAGACATAACTAGAACCTTCAGGGCACCAGTGCAAGAAACCATGAAGGGCCCCCCCTGGAACCCTGGCCGGGGTCCCCCTCTCTCTCACATTCCCATTGGCTGCAGCTGCCATCGTGTCCCTCTCTATCTTGCTTTCCCAGTGGCTTCAGCTGCCACCGTGCCCCTCTATCTCGCTTTCCCAGTGGCTGTAGCTGCCACTGTGCCCCTCCCCATCTAATTTTCTCAGTGCCTGCAGCTGTTACTGTGTTCCTCTCTCTCTCACTTTCCTTGTGGCTACAGCTGCCTTTGTGTCATTTTTCTCTCTCTCTGGCTGCAGTTGTCACTGTGTCTCTCTCTGGGGCTCCAGCTGTCACTATGCCTTTCTCTTTCTGTCTGCACTGTTACTGCAGCACCACTCTTCCTGTGGCATCAGCTATCACTGCAACCCTCTGTCTTTCTTTTTCTGGCTGCAGCTGTCACTCTGCCCCCCTACTCTCAATGACTGCAGTTTTCTCTGTGTTCCCCTTTCTCTGTGGCTGCAGTTATCACTGTGCCCCCCCCTCTCTCTCTCTCAATGGCTGCAGCTGTCACTGTTCCCCCTTCTATCTCCCTTTCTTAGTGGCTACAGCTGTCACTGTGCCTTCCTCTCTTTCTCAGTGGCTGCAGCTGCCACTGTGCCTCTTTCGCGCTCTTTCTTAAAGGCTGCAGCTGCCACTGTGTCCCTCTCTATCTCGCCTTCCCAATGGCTGCCGTTGCCACTCTACCCCTCCCTATCTTGCTTTTCCAGTGGCTGCAGCTGCCACTGTGTCCCTTTCTATCTCATTTTCTCAGTGGCTACAGCTGTGCCCCTCTCTCTCTCTATCTCTCTCACATTCTCGGTGGCTGCAGCTGTCATTGTGCCTCTCTCTTTCTCAGTGGCTGCATCTGTCACTGTGCCTCTTTCTCATTGACTGCAGCTGCCACTGTGCCTCTTTATCAGTGGCTGCAGCTGTCACTGTGCCTCTTTCTCAGTGGCTGCATTTGTCACTGTGCCTCTCTCTCTTTCTCAGTGGCTTCAGCTGTCACTGTGCCTCTCTCTCTTTCTCAGTCGCTGCAGCTGTCACTCTGCCTCTCTCTCTCTCATTTTCTCAGTGGCTGCAGCTGTCACTCTGCCTCTTTCGCTCTCTCTTTCTGGATGGCAGCAGCTGCCACTGTGCCCTTCTCTATCTTACTTTCCCAGTGACTACAGCTGCCACTGTGCCTCTCTCTATCTCGCTTTTCCAGTGACTGCAGCTGCAACTCTTCTCCTCTCTATCTCGCTTTCCCAGGGGCTGCAGCTGTTACTGTGCCCCTTTCTCGCTCACTTTCTCAGTAGCTGCAGCTGTCACTGTGCCTCTTTCTCTTTCTCTGTGGCTGCATCAGTCACTGTGCCCTTTTCTCTTTCTCAGTGGCTGCAGCGGTCACTGTGCCTCTTTCTCAATGGCTGCAGCTGCCACTTTGCCTCTTTCTCTTTCTCTGTGGCTGCAGCTGTCACTGTGCCTCTTTCACTTACTCTGTGGCTGCAGATGTCACTGTGCCCCCTTCTCTCTCTCTTTCTCAATGCCTGCCTCTCTTTGTCTCTCTCTTTGGCTGCAGCCGTCTCTGTCCTCTGTCTCTGTCTCTGTCCTCTGTCTCTGTCCTCTGTCTCTGTCTCATAGGCTGCAGCTGTCACTGTGCCTTTCTCTTTTTCTCTATTTCTCTGTGGATGAAGTTGTTACTGTTCATTACAGTGTGTAAAAATAAATATATTAAGTTAAACATTTACTAACATTGACTAAAAACTGCACTACTACATTTTCGTTCATTTATCAGGTTGTAAAAAAAAAAAGACAACAAAAACATGAGGGTAGGATCAATTTTAGGCACTTACCTTTCATTATCTGGATATAGATCCCATCACTCATCTTCCCCACAGTGTCAGACGCCATTCTCACTTCACAGGTATAATTCCCAGAATCCTCCAGCTGAGCTGACGGCACTCTGTATGTATCAGATACACTGAAATCCTGCACAGTCCGTCCATCTCTGTAGAAGGCAAAGTGCAGCTCTGTGCCGCCACTGAGCGGATCCAGTCTGGTGTCACATGTCACCGTCATTTCACGAAATTCTACTACCCAGTATGAGGCTTTTATTTCTGGAGGAGAGAAGAGCTCTGCAAGGGGTAAGAACAAAGACAATGATGTATTATTGGATATAGGCAGCTGCATGCTAGCTTAATTTCCTCTACTTTTGTTCAATTATTTAGGTTTGTAGACCCAACACATTACAAAGCACTTCACATAGAACACAGAACTACGTCACTCTCTGCCCCACTAGAACCTTTATGGTCCTACATATGGGTGGACACATCCTTCATCTATGAAGTCACTTAACATATTCTAATGTTAATGACTTGTGGCAACTGAAAGTAACTCATACTAAACCAAACCAAACGAAACCTAAGAGGAACATACAAATGGCATACAGCTCATAACCCAATAGGAACTAAACCCTACATACGGTCCTACATATGGATGGACACATGCTTCACCTATGAAGTCACTTAACACATTCTAATGTTATTGACTTGTGGTAACTGGAAGTAACTCACACTAAACCAAACCAAACCAAACCTAAGAGGAACATACAAATGGCATACAGCTCATAACCCAATAGGAACTAAACCCTACATATGGTCCTACATATGGATGGACACATCCTTCACCTATGGAGTCACTTAACATATTCTAATGTTATTGAATTGTGGCAACTGGAAGTAGCTCATACTAAACCAAACCAAACCAAACCAAACCAAAGAGGAACATACAAATGGCATACAGCTCATAAACCAATTGGAACTAAACCCAAGGCCTTCATACGTTGAGATATGGGAACACTTTTTTAGTTTTGTATGAAGGTTTAGAACCCCTGTTAGGTTATTATTACTGTCTGTGACCCTGTTGGGTAGACTCAGCCTTTCTTTTTGTCCCAGTTACCATTGTCACCCATACAGAAAGTGATGATAAATTCCAAAATGTTGAGTTGTTAGACATCTGCATGACAAAAAAAATTGTTTTGTTTAGTTTAGATTCATAAATCTAGTTATTTTGGTTTGTTAAATTTAGTTAATTCATTCAATTGGTATTCAGGATTCATATTCAGAATTCGTATTCGGAATTCCTTTTATGTCTTTTTAAATTTTTTCGAATTTACCAATTTTTTATTTATTTTTTTTATTCAAAGCGTTTGAATCAGTACATTGAATCGATCAAGTTGAAAACTTTAGATTTTTTTTTTTTCAATTCGAATGTGGCAAAGGGAAAAAACAAAATAAAAATCTTCATCAAATGATTACAATGACCCTTGAAATCATCTTTGGCTTTACACATGCTGTCCGTTTGTGCGTTTTTCATCCATCCATTGACGGATGAAAAACAGACATCAATGCATTCCTATGGAAAAACGGATGTAAATGGATGATCATTCGTTTTCATCCGCTTCTGTCAACATCCGTTTTTTTTTTTTTGAACGGATGAAAGCCCCATTTTTCATCCGTTAAAAAAACAGATCGGATGAAAAACGGATGTCAACGGATGGAAAATGGATGACCGGATAAAAAAGGGATGAAAAAGGGATGACAATGGATGACAACAGATGGAAAATGGATGACCGGATGAAAAACAGATGAAAAACAGATAACAATGGATGAAAAAGGGATGACAATGGCTGAAAAGGATGAGAACGGATGAAAAAGGGATGACAACGAGTGGAAGATGAATGACCGGATGACAATGAATGAAAAACGGATGAGAACAGATGAAAAATGGATGGAAAATGGAGGACAGGATTTTAAACAGATGACAACTGATGAAAAAGGGATGACAACAGATGGAGAACGATGACAACGGATAAAAAAGGCATGACAATGGATGACAACAAATGGAAAATGGATGACCGGATGAAAAATGGATGAAAAACAGATGACAACGGATGAAAAAAGGATGACAGCGGATGGAAAACGGATGACAATGGATAAAAAAGGGATAACAACTGATGACAACGAATGGAAAATGGATGTCTGGATGAAAAACGGATGAAAAAGGGAAGACAACGGATGACAACGGATGGAAGATGGATGACCGGATGGAAAACGGATGAAAAACAGATGACAACGGATGAAAAAGGGATGACAATGGATGGAAAACGACGACAACGGATAAAAAAGGGATGACAACGGATGACAACGGATGGAAAATGGATGACTGGATAGAAACGGATGAAAAACAGATGACAACGGATAAAAAAGGGATGACAACGGATAGAAAACGGGTGGCAACAGATAAAAAAGGGATGACAATGAATGGAAAATGGATGAGAATGGACGAAAAAGGGATAACAATGGATGGAAAATGGATGTCCGGATGAAAATGGATGAAAAACAGATGACAACACATGAAAAAGCGATGAGAACGGATGAAAAAGGGATGACAACGGATGACGAGTGGAAAATGGATGACTGGATGAGAACGGATGAAAAACAGATGAGAACAGATGAAAAATGGATGACAACGGATGAAAAATGGATGAAAAATGGATGACCGGATGAAAAACATGAAAAACAGATGACCGGATGAAAAACGGATGACCGGATGAGAACGGATGAAAAACGGATGAGAAAGGATGAGAAAGGGATGACAACGGATGAAAAATGGATGACAACAGATGAAAAATGGATGACAACAGATGAAAAACGGATGAAAAGTTGACGTTGACTGAAAAAAACTGATGACAAAAAAACGCGACTGAACTGATGAAGAGAAAAAGAGAAAGAGAGAATAGCTGTACAGGCGGGTTACAAACAAGATAGGGTCTGTAGGGTTGTTCTTAAGTTTAATTTGTTTGTAAGTCGGAACAGGTACATTTTTTAAGTGTATCCCCAGCCAAAATAATATATTTTTTAAGGTTTTTGATAGCATAGAGAAGGGTTGATACCCCTAAAACATTTGTTTGTTTTGACACATTGACAAGATGTGTCCTGGATTAAAGGGATGAGGTGGCAACCCTATGACTGCTTACCTTCAGGGTGCTTCTTCTGAGCTCCTCACAACCACCAGATGTTTGTAAGTCGGAACAGGTAAATTTTTTAAGTGAAGCCCCAGCCAAAATAATATTTTTTTAAGGTTTTTGATAGCATAGAGAAGGGTTGACACTAGTGTTGAGCGAACACGGACTGTATTATTCGTGCTCGTACCGAATAATTGGATTTTTGTTACCCGAACACGGACCCGAAAACTTTACTGTATGTTCGGGTTTAAAATCCGTGTTCGGTCATTTTATTTCCGGGTTTTTATGTAATGGCGCGCTTCTAATGGCGGGCTTTCAACAGCCAATCAACAAGCGTTTAACTGGTGTGCCTTAAGCCATCCCAGCCATGTCTACTAATGTATTAGTAGCTGTGATTGGCCATCTGAAGCATGTGACCATGTTTTTATAAGTTCGAGAGCCCCAGCGTGCCGCGTCATTCTGCTGTAGTTTAGGGACAGAGCACACATCATACGTGCTGGCTGCTGATTAGGGACGGACAGTGAAAATTTGTATTTTGTCCGAAAATAATGCAGGGACAGGTCGGAGTGCAGGCAGGGCGAGTTATTAGGGCATTTTAGGGCGAGGCTGGAGAATAGGCAGGGTCAGTGTTCTACATCGATTTTGCTGTGTGGGGGGTTGGTTGTGCAGTGCCAGTGAACGATCTTATCGATCATTTTAGGGCGAGGCTGGAGAATAGGCAGGGTCAGTGTTCTACATCGATTTTGCTGTGTGTCAACTTGACACCCCTAAAACGTTTGTTTGTTTTGACACATTGACAAGATGTGTCCTGGATTAAAAGGATGAGGTGGCAACCCTATGACTGCTTACCTTCAGGGTGCTTCTTCTGAGCTCCTCACAACCACCAGATACTGGGTCATGCACACTGCTACATTTACAAGGTGAGATGTCCGCAAAGATTTGAATTTTGTGGCTTGCGGTTACTGCTGAGGGAAGTGCCTACCCAAGTGGGTTGTATTTATGCTCCATAACACCAACCATCTGGTAAGAGGCTTATACTTTGTCTCCTACACGAGGGGGCATTGAGTGGGGTAGTTATTTCCATCTACTGGAATCCCACCACTTTACGTTCGAAATCATTGCACACTGTCAATCTATTTGTCTGGTAAGGAGCCACTCTCATAGGTGGTGGGATCAGGGCTTTTTTTCCAGCGGGAACGCGGGGGAACGCAGTTCCGGCACCTCCAGCACTAAATGTATGTAACGACAAGGGGTGCTGGGGTGTGCTACAGAATCTATTGATAGGGATCTATTTTTGCCTGAGGGGGAGGTCTGTTGTTGCTGTTGGGAATCTATTGTTGCTGGAGGTGGCTTTTCTGTTGCTCGGGGTCAGTTGTTGCTGGGAGGGATCTGGAGAGTCTATTGATGCTAGCTGCGGGTGGGATCTGTTTTTGCTGCTGGGGGTCTATTGTTGCTGGGGGGGTATTTTGTTGCCAGGGGAATCCATTGTTCCTGGCTGCAGGGGATCTAGTTTACTGCTTTTCTTGGTATCGTTAACCAATGTTATACAACAAATGTTCCTTGGTTCTATATTCTCTGAAAGGGGCAGTACTGGGAGGTGGGTGGGGGTTGGAACCAAGGAACGATGATTGGCGGTTGATAGGGCTGAGACAAGGGGGTACCCAGAAAGGAGGAGTTCCTGCACCTATTCTCTGTGAAAAAAAGCCCTGGGTGGGATTCACTAGACACAGTTGGTGTTTTGTCATCCTTTGGGACCTTTTTATTCGTTCACGACACTTGGACTGAATTTTGCCTTATTTCAATTTTGCACTTTTTGTATTCATACCCTGTTTGGGGGAATTTATTTTAATTTTCACGGTTTGAAACACCTTTGTTGGATACAACACTTTAGGACCTTTTGTTGAATATTCACTGTATCTGTTGATCTACATTGCCAAGGTCAATTTATAGTTTTGTCTATTTAAACCTTCACATTTAGCGCACCAGACAGATTTTTTCATTTAACATTTGTTTTGTTGTCTGCTGCTATGTTCAGAAGATTTCACCTCAATTTCTGTCCCGATGACAAATGGATTTTGAAAAATTTGGGTTGTTGTGGAAACAAGGATTGATGATAAAGCTGCAGTGGAGACTCCTTTTTCCCCATGGGAACTCTTATAGGAGTGAATTTTTTTCCTAGGGGGAGATTTCTACTGATTTCCTGTTGTCTCCCTCCATTTGTAAGTAGGAGTGGTTTGTAAGACGGATGTTTGTAACCCAGGGACCACCTGTAGTTGTCTGTTTTCAGACACAAGCTTTGACAATATGACCTGGAAGCTGATTGGTTTCTATACAGAGCTGCACCCCGATTTTACACTATCCAGTTTTAGTAAATCCCCCCTCTGTCTTTGAAAGCTCAAATGAATTGAATGAATCAAATGAATCCTTCAAATTGGGAGGGGGAGAAAGAGAAAGGGAGGAGTCACTGCTCTGACATTCAATCAATAGCTGACACACGTGTCCTTTTTGTATTGCAAGTAGTAGATTTTTTTTTTTTTTAGTTGTACTATATTTGTTATTTATAACACCTTGCTATGCCTCATGTACTCACCTGATTTTCCCATGTCTGTGGCTGAAAAAAATAAATCAAAGATTTTTTTTAGGAATTGAAGATATACATATTTATATCATTTTAATATTTCAAAAAATAATCTCTATTATTTTTACATTGGAATATACAGGTTTAAGAAGTAAGTATACTTGTGTGTGTATCCTCTTTGATATTTGTACAGAGCTTTGCGAGGAATGTTCGCTGCACTGCTTTGTATTGATTTAATTTTTTATTCTTGGAAAATAATTAGTAAAAACTATTGAAACGGATTCTAACTTTAGCTTGTTCAATTACGCTTTGACAGTAAAACCTGGAAGCTTATTAGTTATGATTCTGTATGCACTATTTTCTGTAAATCCCCCCTCCATGTGTTGAGTTAAGCTCTGGACAGGGCCGGATTAAGAGCATCATGGGCTTGGTGCTGAGGATTTTGAAGGGCCTTAAGGGCCGTGCCTTGGCATGCACCCAGAGGAGGAAGGGTGCAGCCATGCATGCCTAATTCAACATGGGATGCTGTCTCTGAAGCCCATAAACACATCCATGCATCGGCAACTGTCCCTCCTTGTCCGGCCTTCGCGCTGTGTGGGGAGGTTCTGAGGGTGCTGCCTGGGGAAACGAGCATAGAAGCCAGACTTCTGTGTTTACAAGTGACAGAAGAGCGGTAACAGTGAATATGGCCAACCCGGGGCCTATATAAAAGGTAGGGGCCTGGAGCTGCAGCTCCAATAGCCCCTACGTTAATCTGGCCCTGGCTCTGGACTCCTTTGAGTAGCTAGTTCAGACTCTTTTCAAAAATGGAGCCACAAAATTCCAAATGGAAATGGGAAGATAGAAGCAAGGTTCTAAGCTAAAATTTACCTAAAGCCGTTAGTGTGGTCATATTAATGACTTTATTTTTTGTGTGTAAGCTTTGCACTTCTTCAAGTGGCTAATTCAGACTTATTTCAAACATGGAACCACAACTTTTCAAATGGAAAGGAATGGTGGAAGCAAGGTTTGAAGTTGAAGATTACCAAAGATCGTAAGCGGTCAAGGTAATGGCGATGATCCCATGTGTTGAGTTAAGCTTGGTGCTCCTTTGAGTAGCTAGTTCAGACTCTTTTCAAACATGGAGCCACAAAATTCCAAATGGAAAGGGATGGTAGAAGCAAGGGTCTAAGCTAAAGTTTACCAAAAGCCGTAAGTGGTCATGGTAATGGTAATGACTCTATTTGTTGCGTGTAAGCTTTGCACTTCTTCGCGTGGCTAATTCAGGATCATTTCAAACATGGAACCACAATATTTCAAATGGAAAGAGATGGTTGAAGCAAGGTTCTAAAGCTAAAGTTCACCAAAGACCAAATAGCTAATTTGGACTCATTTCAAACATGGAATCTAGTGTAGGTGTGCAAGGTTGCCAATCAGATTCTAACTTCAGCTTGTTCAGTTAAGCTTTGACAATAAGTTCGCCAAAGAATGTAAGTGGTAATACCAATATGTGTTGCATGTGGGCTCTGCACTCCTTCAAGTGGCTAATTCAGACTCATTTCAAAATTGGAATCACAACATTATAAATGGAAAGGGATGTTAGAGCAAGGTTCCAAGTTAAAGTTCACCAAAGACTGTAAGTGGTCAATGTAATGGCAATGACCCCATGTGTTGAGTTAAGCTCTGCACTCCTTCGAGTGGCTAATTCAAACTAATTTCAAACATTGAACCACAACATTTCAAATGGAAAGGGTTGGTAGAAGCAAGGTTCCAAGTTATAGTTCACCAAAGACTGTAAGTGGTCAAGGTAATGGTGATGACCCCATGTGTTGAGTTAAGCTCTGCACTCCTTCCAGTATCTAATTCAAACTAATTTCAAACATAGAACCACAACATTTCAAATGGAAAGGGATGGCAGAAGCAAGGTTCCAAGCTAAAGTTTACCAAAAGCCGTTAGTGGTCATAGTAATGACTCTATTTGTTATGTGTAAGCTTTGCACTTCTTTGAGTGGCTAATTCAGACTCATTTCAAACATGGAACCACAACATTTCAAATGGAAAGGGATGGTGGAAGCAAGGTTCCAAGTTAAAGTTCACCAAAGACGGTAAGTGGTCAAGGTAATGGTGATGACCCCATGTGCTGAGTTAAGCTCTGCACTCCTTCGAGTAGCTAATTCAAACTAATTTCATACATAGAACCACAACATTTCAAATGGAAAGGGATGGCAGAAGCAAGGTTCCAAGTTAAAGTCCACCAAAGGCCGTAAGTGGTCAAGGTAATGGCGATGACCCCATGTGTTGAGTTAAGCTCTGTGCTCTTTGAGTAGCTAGTTCAGACTCTTTTCTAACATGGAACCACAACATTTCAAATGGAAAGGGATGGTAGAATCAAGGTTCCATGTTAAAGTTGACCAAAGACCAAGTAGCTAATTTGGACTCATTTCAAACATGGAATCTGGTGTAGGCATGCAAGCTTGCCATTTAGATTCTAACTTAAGCTTGTTCAGTTAAGCTTTGACAATAAGTTCACCAAAGAATGTAAGTGGCAATACCAATATGTGTTGCATGTAGGCTCTGCACTCCTTCGAGTGGCTAATTTAGACTCTTTTCAAACATAGAACCACAACATTTCAAATGGAAAGGGATGGTAGAAGCAAGGTTCCATGTTAAAGTTCACCAAAGACCGTAAGTGGTCAAGGTAATGGCGATGACCCAATGTGTTGAGTTAAGCTCTGTGCTCTTTGAGTAGCTAGTTCAGACTCTTTTCAAACATGGAACCACAACATTTCAAATGGAAAGGGTTGGTAGAAGCAAGGTTTCAAGTTAAAGTCCACCAAAGACCGTAAGTGGTCAAGGTAATGGTGATGACCTCATGTGTTGAGTTAAGCTCTGCACTCCTTCGAGTGGCTAATTCAAACTTATTTCAAACATTGAACCACAACATTTTAAATGGAAAGGGATGGTAGAAGCAAGGTTCCAAGTTACAGTTCACCAAGGACTGTAAGTGGTAAAGGTAATGGTGATGACCCCATGTGTTGAGTTAAGCTCTGCACTCCTTCCAGTAGCTAATTCAAATTAATTTCAAACATGGAACCACAACATTTCAAACGGAAAGGGATGGTAGAAGCAAGGTTCCAAGTTAAAGTTCACCAAAGACTGTAAGTGGTCACGGTAATGGTGATGACCCCATGTGTTGAGTTAAGCACTGCACTCCTTCCAGTAGCTAATTCAAATTAATTTCAAACATGGAACCACAACATTTCAAACGGAAAGGGATGGTAGAAGCAAGGTTCCAAGTTAAAGTCCACCAAAGACCATAAGTGGTCAAGGTAATGGTAATGATCCTATGCGAAGAGTCTAAGCTTTGAAGTTTGACCTCATTGTAGATGAATGGATGCTTTTTTCTATCCCTGTCTCTGGGCTGCTTTCTAAATTTAAAATGCCACCAGCTCACCAAACTGCAGGATGATAAATTAAACCACCCAATAGTCACAGCATGTGTTAAATTTTACATGACATGAACCAACATGAAAGGTTCCTAACAGACAATAACATTAGCAAGTAAAAAAAAAAATACAAATGAGGAACCCGACCTCCTCTAATCATCACATTTAATCATCTGTTTCTAAGTGAAATCTATAACTTGTGGTTTATAGTCTATGTCTGGCTTTGTTGGTGTAATACAAGCTCACAAAACGTCTCTCAGCTAAAAGTCCCATTCCATATATAATTTAAGATATTTGTACTTACACAGTAATATGGTAAAAATGAAGACAGACATGGTGGTCCCATCCAGTACCGCGAGTGGCAGGTATTTGTGTACAACAGAACTTATGACAGGTATTGCACTTCCTGAGCCATTTCTATGGAATATTTCACAACAGGTAAAACCGGTGAGAACACGGGCTGGGGATATTTAGTAAGACAACAAACAGATTTCACTTTAATGTAGTCAGTTTGGGTAAAGTCTAACTCCATCTAAACAAGTGTGTTTTAGTTGGGGTTTCAGTTTGAAAAGAGTTAAAATTGATTTAATTTTTTCTCTCTGTGATTCCATTGGGGGAGATTTTCCCTCACTTCCTGTCCCTGTGACAACACATAGAGAGATGCGGGCTTCATGGAGACAAAAAGGGACGGACCGCAGTTAATGGGCTAGTTCCCCTTTAACCACTTCAGCTCTGGAAGGTTTAACCCCCTTAATGACCAGGTCATTTCTTGCGCAGACGTCACTGCATTGCTTTAACTGACAATTGCGCGGTCATGCGACGCTGTACCTAAATAAAATTGATCTCTTTTTTTCCCACAAATAGAGCTTTCTTTTGGTGGTATTTGATTGCCTGTGCAGTTTTTATTTTTTGCGCTATAAACAAAAAAAGAACCACAATTTTGAAAAAAAAATAAAAAAAAATTTTTTTTTTTACTTTTTTACTTTCTGTTATAAAGCATTCCCAATAAAAAAAAAATTAAAAAAAATCTAAATTTTTTATCAAATTAGGCCAATATGTATTCTGCTACATATTTTTGGTAAAAAAAATCTTAATAAGCGTATATTAATTGGTTTGCGCACAAGTTATAGCGTCTACAAACTATGGGATACTATGGACTTTTTAATTTTTTTAATTGTTTTTACTAGTAATGGCGGTGATCACAGAATTTGAGTGGGACTGCAACATTGCAGTGGACAAATCTGACACTTTTTTGGGGACCAGTGACACCAATACAGTGATCAGTGCTAAAAAAATTCACTGCTACTGTATAAATGACACTGGCAGGGAAGGGGTTAACACTAAGGGCAATCGAGGGGTTAAGTGTGCTCCTAGGACAGACATATCTAGTTTACAACTGATAATCAGATCTGCCAGAATAGCTAAGACAAGGTTAATTATGGTAAACATTAACTCTCCAGCCTCGTCCTTAACATTACTTAGAAGAGTAAGGCTAAAGCAGAACTAAACTCATCTATTTAACAGTTTAAAAAACACAGTTACATTCCCGGCATGCTAAGAATGCAAACTGTCACATTTGCTTGTGCTCTAAATCATCAAATGGCTGCTGTCAGAACTGATCTCAACAGTCTCCTCCTGCCTGTCTAGATCCCCTCCTATATCTCAGCAGTTCCCTCCAGCCTTTGTAGAGCCCCTCCTATATCTCAACAGTCTCCTCCTGCCTGTCTAGATCCCCTCCTATATCTCAGCAGTTCCCTCCAGCCTTTGTAGAGCCCCTCCTATATCTCAGCAGTCACCTCCTGCCTGTCTTAACTGCTTGCCGACCGCTGCACGACTATTTACTGCGGCGGTCAGCCCCTTACAGGCAAAGCGACGTAGTACTACGTCGCTAGCCTGGGAGGGTCTAGGGAGCGAGCGCGCGCCCCCGGAGGCGCGCTCCCCCGCGGTCACTAACCCCCCCGCACGTGTGACCGGTGGACCCGATGTCCCCCGGGCACTCACGATCATCCACTGGAGAGGGAGAAAGGCAGGCGGCTAATGTAAACAAAGCCGCCTGTCATTCTCCCCTGTGTAAAAATAGTGATCATACGGTTCTACTATGTAGGACCGTTGATCTCTGTTCCTACACCTCAAGCCACAGCCAATCACAGTTAGAATCACGCCCCTAGGGACACACATAGCCCCTCCCTCTCAAAAAAAGTTAACCCCTTCACTACCAGTGTCATTTTACAGTAACAGTGCATATGTATAGCACTGATTACTGCAGTAATGTCACTGGTACCCCCAAAAGTGTCAAAAATGTCAGTCAAGGGTCCGATCTGTCCGCCGCAATGTCGCAGTACCGCAAAAAAAAATCACCGCCATTACGCGTTTAAAAAAAACAACAAAAATGACAAAAATCTTTCCCTTTGTTAGTAAACGCGATAACTTTTGCGCAAACCAATCAAAATACGCTTTTTTTGCGATTTTTTTACCAAACATATGTAGCATAAAACAAATTGGCCGAAAATGTTAAAAAATTTTGATTTTTACATTTTTTTGGGGGGATTTTTTATGTAAAAAATTTTGAAAAATATTGTTATTTTTGCAAAATTGACGCTCTATTTTTGTTTATAGCGCAAAAAGTAAAAATCGCACAGGTGATAAAATACCACCAAAAGAAAGCTCTGTTTGTGGGGAAAAAAAGGACGTCAAATTAGTTTAGGTACAGCATCGCACGACTGAGCAATTGTCCGTTAAAGTCACGCAGTGCCGAATCGCAAAATTGGCCCTGGTCAGGAAGGGGGTAAAATCTTCCGGGGCTTAAGTGGTTAAACCTCTCCTATAGTTTAAGACAGTGATTCCCAAACTACGGCCCTCCAGTGGTTCAGGAACTACAATTCCCATCATGCCTAGTCATGTATGTGAATGTCAGAGTTTTACAATGCCTCATGGGATGTGTAGTTCTGCAACAGCTGCAGGGTCATAGTTTGGGAATCCCTGGTTTAAGAAATGACCCCTGCGCTATCACTTAGAAACAGAGAAATCTCTTGAAGGAATCAGGTGTGAAGGACAGGATCTGCTGCAGCTCTCAACTCAGCCTTTCAATTAAAACCGAATCAATCAAAGTAGGTATATAATAATAAAGCCGCACTTATCCTAACATAATTTATATCTAAAATCAATAAATATAAGTGAATAAACAATAAATAATGTGCTTGATCAAATAATAAATGATTAATATATTCAAAGTGCTCCTAGTGCCATCTAATGTGTAAAAATAAAATATATAATAGCATAAATAGTCTGTGAAGTGCAAACTGCTGTGACAAAGGTGCTAAGTGCAAGAAGATTGTATATAAATCCAGGAACGTCAGTACATATACACTCTTCGTCCCAGTGTGACGGCTAACTGTACCTCCAAAATATATATAGTGAACAAAGTGACAAGTGCACAACAGCTGCGTAACAGTAGGATGATAATATGATGTATAAAACTAATAAACAGTGAAATAAAAAAAAATCCAATAAAACAAGTCCATTCAGTGACCTGTAGCAGCTTCAATCATCATGCAGTGAAAGTGGCATTAAATCAGGGTGTGTAAAATCAGGTGAGTGATTCCAGGAATCAACCAGTGAGGTGTAATAAGGAGATGTGCAAAGTTTCTGGGTGTGCTACACCCTTACCTTACTGCTGTAAGGTTACAGCATTTGGATGGTGTCAATCCCGTGTTCCTGTGTGTATCCAAAGGGGATGCTGGGAGGGGGTATTTAAATTGGATCCTATCTGATTTCCACCTTCCAGGGGTGAGGGAGGGAGCTGTTTATGTCCTGTGTGCTCCCAAATGGGGGCAGACAAGCAGAAAAACTTCCTCTGGTGTAGTATTTCACAACATTTATTGACCAAAAAAAATAGCAACTTACAATTAAATTCACAGTAGTCAGTGTATACAGCTGTCCGTTACGAGCGGTCAGTGATGCCGCACTTCCGCATCCAGTCTCTGTCCCTGCGTCTCTACATGTATCGTCACGGCCCACGTGACTTCTTCAGGAAATACTACACCAGAGGAAGTTTTTTTTTTGATGATCTCCTGAAGAAGTCACCTGGGCCGTGACTTCTTCAGGAGATGGTGATGATCTCCTGAAGAAGTCACGGCCCACGTGACTTCTTTAGGAGATCATCACCATCTCCTGAAGAAGTCACGGCCCACGTGACTTCTTCAGGCGATCATCACCATCTCCTGAAGAAGTCACGGCCCAGGTGACTTCTTCAGGAGATCATCAAAAAAAAAACTTCCTCTGGTGTAGTATTTCACAACATTTATTGACCAAAAAAATAGCAACTTACATTTAAATTCACAGTAGTCAGTGTATACAGCTGTCCGTTACGAGCGGTCAGTGATGCCGCACTTCCGCATCCAGTCTCTGTCCCTGCGTCTCTACATGTATCGTCACGGCCCACGTGACTTCTTCAGGAGATGGTGATGATCTCCTGAAGAAGTCACCTGGGCCGTGACTTCTTCAGGAGATGGTAATGATCGCCTGAAGAAGTCACGTGGGCCGTGACTTCTTCAGGAGATGGTGATGATCTCCTGAAGAAGTCACGTGGGCCGTGACGATACATGTAGAGACGCAGGGACAGAGACTGGATGCGGAAATGAAAAAAAAAAATAATTTTCATTTTCCTGTCTGCATTTTATGAAAACGTGTGGCAAAAAAAATATGATTTTCCAAAGACTCATTATTCCTCGCATACCTTGGAGTGTCCACTGTCTTGGTGTTTCATACCTCTAAAAATGTGGTAGGCCATCAAGAAATGAGATGTGTAATGTATGTGTAATTTATGTTCCTTGAAAGCACAAAGGTGCTCTTTGGTTTTTGGTAACCTCTATGCATCTTGGCTGTGAAAAACTCACATGTGGGATCCCCATACTCAGGAGGCATAGCAGAATATGTTTTTCGGCATAATTAGAAGTATGCCTACGATGCGTATGAGACATAACTTGTCAAAATGTGACAACTTTGTAAAAATGTTTTATTTTTTTCATTTTCCCCAAAAAATGTGACAAAAAATGACAACTTCAAAAAAAACTCACCATGCCTCTCACTAAACAATTTGGACTTTCCAAAAAAGGGGTCATTAGGGTGGTATTTATACTCTCCTGGCATTTTAGGGCCTCAAAAAATGAGATAGACAATCAGTACATCAGGACCGATCAGTTTTTAAATTAATTGTATATACCATAAATTGTAGAATCTATATCTTTAACACAGACAAAATGTATTTTGTCTACAATTCTACTATATTAGTAACCCAATTCAGTGTATATTATTTAGTTTTTGTTTTTTTTAGCATTTTCTGTATTTATTTTTTTTCATTTATATAGCAAAAAATAAAAAAAAAGCCCGGTGGTAAATAAATATTACCAAAAAAAAAAAACTCTATGGGGTTGATTTACTAAAGGCAAATAACTGGTGCACTTTGCAAAGTCCAGAGCTTAGTAAATGAGCAGAAGCTCTGCTGACTTTCATCATCCTTTTTTTTTTTCAATTTAAATTTTTTTTATCATTTTACATCATCCAATCATAAGCAAGCAAAAATGCTGTTTTTTTAATTTTCCTTGAACGTGATTGGGTATTCTTTGCAAAATAAATCTTTACCTCATTTACTAAGCTCTGGAACACTTTGCAAAATTCACAGTGTATTTGCCTTTAGTAAATCAACCCCTATATGTCTCAAAAAATGATAAAAAATAGTTGTTATATTTTGCACTATAGTACTTAATTGGCCATTTGAACTCATTTTACCCATCGCTATGTAATATGATAACTGTGCCAAAGGATTGTAATATAAATATAACTGAAATTGACCCACCTATTATGCACTCAATGAAGAATCTTCTACAGCTGATCAAGCTAACCTTATTATGTACGGCCCACTTTACAGATACAAAGGCAATTTTTAATCTAAAAAATGTAAAACATTTACAAAAACAAAATCACTATTTAATGTCACTGAGTGTGATTTTTTTTTATGATTTGGTGCTCTCTTCTTTTTATTCTCTTTTTCTTTTTTTTTTTCAATATATATATATATATATTTTTTTTTAAACAGTCATTTATTTTTTATTTTTTATAGAATCATACAGAACCTTAAAAAATGAAAGATGTACTACACAGACATTTTTTTTCCCTTTTTTGTGTTTTTGTTGTTACATCCAAAACATATATATTAAATACATAAAGAGTAAGGTAAAAAAAAACAGGAAAATTATATTGTACTTTATTATTTTCTTATTTATTATATAGCAAAAAAAAAAAAAAAAACACAAATAATAAAACACATAGAAAATAAAGAAAACTATTTTTATATATTGTTTTTTTTTTTACATATTTTTTTCATGTTAGTACTTTTGCACTATATTTTTCTTACTATAAAACAAGAAAAAAAAAAAAAAGGAAAAAGGAGTACAGTGGGTACGGAAAGTATTCAGACCCCCTTAAATTTTTCACTCTTTGTTATATTGCAGCCATTTGCTAAAATCATTTAAGTTCATTCTTCTTCCTCATGAATGTACACATAGCACCCCATACTGACAGAAAAACACAGAATTGTTGACATTGTTGCAGATTTATTAAAAAAGAAAAACTGAAATATCACATGGTCCTAAGTATTCAGACCCTTTGCTATGACACTCATATATTTAACTCAGGTGCTTTCCATTTCTTCTGATCATCCTTGAGATGGTTCTACACCTTCATTTGAGTCCAGCTGTGTTTGATTATACTGATTGGACTTGATTAGGAAAGCCACACACCTGTCTATATAAGACCTTCCAGATCACAATGCATGTCAGAGCAAATGAGAATCATGAGGTCAAAGGAACTGCCTGAAGAGCTCAGAGACAGAATTGTGGCAAGGCACAGATCTGGCCAAGGTTACAAAACGATTTCTGCTGCACTTAAGGTTCCTAAGAGCACAGTGGCCTCCATAATCCTCAAATGGAAGACGTTTGGGACGACCAGAACCCTTCCTAGAGCTGGCCGTCCGGCCAAACTGAGCTATCGGGGGAGAAGAGCCTTGGTGAGAGAGGTAAAGAAGAACCCAAAGATCACTGTGGCTGAGCTCCAGAGATGCAGTCAGTAGATGGGAGAAAGTTGTAGAAAGTCAACCATCACTGCAGCCCTCCACCAGTCGGGGCTTTATGGCAGAGTGGCCCGACGGAAGCCTCTCCTCAGTGTAAGACACATGAAAGCCCGCATGGAGTTTGCTAAAAAACACCTGAAGGACTCCAAGATGGTGAGAAATAAGATTCTCTGGTCTGATGAGACCAAAATAGAACTTTTTGGCCTTAATTCTAAGCAGTATGTGTGGAGAAAACCAGGCACTGCTCATCACCTGTCCAATACAGTCCCAACAGTGAAGCATGGTGGTGGCAGCATCATGCTGTGGGGGGTGTTTTTCAGCTGCAGGGACAGGACGACTGGTTGCAATCGAGGGAAAGATGAATGCGGCCAAGTACAGGGATATCCTGGACAAAAACCTTCTCCAGAGTGCTCTGGACCTCAGACTGGACCGAAGGTTTACCTTCCAACAAGACAATGACCCTAAGCACACAGCTAAAATAACGAAGGAGTGGCTTCACAACAACTCCGTGACTGTTCTTGAATGGCCCAGCCAGAGCCCTGACTTAAACCCAATTGAGCATCTCTGGAGAGACCTAAAAATGGCTGTCCACCAACGTTTACCATCCAACCTGACAGAACTGGAGAGGATCTGCAAGGAGGAATGGCAGAGGATCCCCAAATCCAGGTGTGAAAGACTTGTTGCATCTTTCCCAAAAAGACTCCTGGCTGTATTAGATCAAAAGGGGGCTTCTACTAAATACTGAGCAAAGGGTCTGAATACTTAGGACCATGTGATATTTCAGTTTTTCTTTTTTAATAAATCTGCAACAATGTCAACAATTCTGTGTTTTTCCGTCAGAATGGGGTGCTATGTGTACATTCATGAGGAAGAAGAATGAACTTAAATGATTTTAGCAAATGGCTGCAATATAACAAAGAGTGAAAAATTTAAGGGGGTCTGAATACTTTCCGTACCCACTGTATGTATTATATTGTACTGTCAATGCATACAATGAAGACATTTCCAAAATAATATTATTAAAAAACAAATAAAATCTTTAATACAAGGTCAGATGTGGAAAAGCCGTGGAATATCCGTGTGACGCCATCTCCATTTCTACATTAAAATGCCTCTGTATTTCTTTCCTTTTAGCTACATCCCGGCTAGCCTATAGGAAAATGGCGGCCGGGGCGGTGGCTCTCCCATTCTGACTGGTAAACAGTAGTGCGGTGTGTCGCTCCGCATCTCCAATCACGGTGAAGAGCCTTTGATGTAGGCTCTTTACCATGTGATCAGCTGTGTCCAATCACAGCATAACCAGGAAGTTCCAATCATCAGCATTCTTCTATTGACGCTGACAGGGGCGGGGGGGGGGGCTGCATTGATAATCAGTGCAGCCCCATCAGTGATGCCCATCAGTGCCCACCTGTGATGCCCACCAATGCCAATCAGTGCCCATAAGTGATGCCTTTCAGTGCCCATCAGTGATGCCTGTTAGTGCCACTTATCAGTGCCGTCTATCAGTGCTCATCAGTGCCACCCATCTGTGCCCATCAAAGATGCTCATTAGTGCCCCCTATTAGTGCTGAATATCAGTGCCACCTATCAGTGCTGCACATCAGTGCCCATAAGTGCTGCATACTAGTGCTTCCTCATCAGTGCCCATCAGTTCCACCTCATCAGTGCTGCCTCATCAGTGCCCATCAGTGCAGATCAGTGATGCCCACCAATGCCAATCAGTGCCCATCAGTGATGCCTTTCAGTGCCCATCAGTGATGCTTGTCAGTGCCGCCTATCAGTGCCCATAAAGGCTACTAATCAGTGCCCCCTATCAGTGACCATCAGTGCCGCCTATAAGTGCTGCACATCAGTGCCCATAAGTGCTGCATACTAGTGCTTCCTCATCAGTGCCCATCAGTTCCACCTCATCAGTGCTGCCTC
Organism: Pelophylax lessonae; assembly: GCF_965119305.1. Classification (NCBI taxonomy): domain Eukaryota; kingdom Metazoa; phylum Chordata; class Amphibia; order Anura; family Ranidae; genus Pelophylax; species Pelophylax lessonae. The sequence continues at coordinate 7,683,400 of NC_138780.1, forward strand.
ATCAGTGCCCATCAGTGCAGATCAGTGATGCCCACCAATGCCAATCAGTGCCCATCAGTGATGCCTTTCAGTGCCCATCAGTGATGCCTGTCAGTGCCGCCTATCAGTGCCGCCCATCAGTCCCCAATATTGCCAATTATCAGTGCCCATAAAGGCTGCCCATCAGTGCCCCCTATCAGTGCCCATCAGTGCTGCCTATCAGTACTTATCAGTGCTGCATATCAGTGCCCATCAGTGCTGCAGATGTGTGCTTCCTCATCAGTGCCCATCAGTTCCACCTCATCAGTGCCGCCTCATCAGTGCCCATCAGTTCCACCTCATCAGTGCCGCCTCATCAGTGCCCATTAGTTCCACCTCATCAGTGCCCATCAGTTCCACCTCATCAGTGCACACCAGTAAAGGAGAAAACTTACTTATTTACAACAATTTTATAACAAAAGAAGAAAAAACGGAAAATTTATATCAAATACTTACCGTAATTTTCCTTTCCTGATGGACTCCATGGCAGCATACGTATCGGGTTTGGCCCCGCCTCCAAACCTACCCATAGGACCTCACTCCCATAAATCTTTGCTCCTGTTCAGCACACGTGTTCTGTAACTATCCTCCACAGAAATCCGGGAGGGAACTCCTGCTGCCATGGAGTCCATCAGGAAAGGAAAATTACGGTAAGTATTTGATATAAATTTTCCGTTTTCCTGACAGACTCCATGGCAGCATACGTATCGGGAAATAACTCGCCGTACACACAGGGTGGGCAGGTGCTGAACAGAAAAGTTTTAATGCATTTTGTCAAACAGACAGGACTTGCAAACCAAAATTCACAGAAGAAAGAGCCGCTGGCTCAACACAGTAATGGGATAAGAAAGTGTTAATAGAGGACCACGATGCTGCTCTGCAAATGACTTCAGGAGCCACATGTCTGGATACTGCCCAGGAGGTAGAGATGCTCCGCGTCGAATGAGCTGTAACTACTGCTGGAGGGGTCAAGCCCTTAGCCCTATAAGCCCACTGGATGGTCTGGATGATCCAAGAGGAAATGGATCTCGTCGAGGCTCTTGAACCTTTGTTTTTTCCATAAAAGGTAACGAAAAGATGTTCTGATTTTCTGAAAGAGGAAGTGGCATTTAAATATCTCTTAATACACTCTCCAACATCCAGCGGATGAACCGAAGATTCTTCCTCTTCCTGTCTAAAGGTTGGTAATACTGTTTCTATGTTTTCATGGAAGACAGAGGTCCTTTTTGGTCTCGCATCCAGCATGGGGATGAGCACCACTCTGTCAGGAAAAAAGGTTAAGAAAGGCTCTTGTGTCCCAAAGGACCCAATTTCCGACACTCTTTTTGCTGAGGTTATAGCCACCAGAAACACTGTTATCAGTGTAAGCTCTCTTATGGTCAAAGAATCAAACATGTCTTGAATTTGACTCGCCAGGAAATCCAAAACTAGTGGCAGATCCCACTTGGGAAACCTGGGTTTTCTCTGAGGTCTGATTCTCACTGCCCCTTGGAAGAACTGACGAATTAGGGCATGAGTGGCCCAGGAGATCCCTGTAAAAGCAGAAATAGCCGAGACCTGGACTCTGAGCGAACTCACTGATAGAGGCAAATCCAGTCCTGATTGGAGAAAGCTCAATACATCCTGGATCTTAATTGAAGATTGAGGATCAGGCCTTGTATTCAGTTGTGCAGAAAATTTTTCCCAGATTCTCTGATACACCCTGTTCGTTGAGCTTCTTCTAGCACTAAGTAATGTCGAGATTGCCGTTTCTGGACAGCCTAAAGCCTGTAACCTCCTCCTCTCAACATCCAGACCTTGAGATGTAAACGGTCTGGGCATGGATGGAGTACAGACCCCTGGGACAACAGGTCCGGTCTGAAGGGTAGCGGGATTGGATCTTGGACACTGAGTAGCGTCAGAAGGGGAAACCATGGCCTGTTCGGCCAGAAGGGAATCACCGCCACTACCTCCACTGGCTCCGACCTGAGTCTCCGAAGGAACTGCAACACAATCGGAATTGGTGGGAAGGCGTATGCCCTGTGGAATCTCCACTGATCCGAGAGTGCATCTATCCCTGATGCTTGTGGATCTCTGAATCTTGAGTAGTACTTCGGCAGTTTGTGATTGCAGGGGGAGGCGAAGAGATCTACCTCTGGAGAAAACCCCAATGTTAGGATCCAGTCGAACGTTTCCTTGTGAAGGGACCACTCGTTGTTGTCCAGATCCACTCTGGACAAGAAGTCTGCTTTGACATTCTGGACTCCTGGAACATAAACCGCTGAAAGATTCGAGAGATTTTTCTGTGCCCAGGACATAATCGGCTCCACTTCCCTCAATAGGGACCAGCTGCGTGTACCCCCTTGTTTCCTGATGTATGCCACTGCTGAGGTGTTGTCCAGGCGCAGCATGACAGGTTGGTCTTTTGTCAGGTGAGCAAATGCTCGAAGAGCTTGGAATGCTGCTCGGAGTTCTAGTATGTTGGATACTATTCCTCGAGTGGAAAACTCCCACCTGCCCTGTGCCACCTCCGACAGACAGTGGGCACCCCAGCCTATGTTGCTGGCGTCCGAGGTAACCACTACCCACGGAGCTGGTTTCAGAGAGTGGCAGTTCAGCAGGTGGTCTCTGCATAGCCACCAAGGAAGACTCGCTCTCATTGAAGGGGTTAGGAAGATGCGTTGATCCAGATGCCACGTATCCCATTGCTGAAGGAATCCCTTCTGAAAGGGTCTCATCCTCCACAGGGCCCACTTCACCATGGGGACTACTGCGACCATAGTCCCGATCACCTTCAGACATTGACGTGCCTGAAGATGAGAGGATGAGAGGGCAAAGCGAATCCTGTCTCGGAGAGTCCCTATCTTTTCCTCTGGAAGAGAGATAGTCGCCTTCTCTGTGTCGAACAGAGCGCCCAAGTAGATCAGGGACTGAGTTGGAATCAGGTGACTCTTCTCCTTGTTGAGTAACCAACCAAACTTCTGGAGAGTGGACACGACCTGCTCCAGATGAACTAATAGTTGGTCTCTGTCTTGGGACAACAGGAGTAGATCGTCCAAATAGTGGTGAAGACGGATACCTTTCAATCTCAGTAGGGCTACCACGGCCAATAAGATTTTTGAAAAGGTCCGTGGAGATGTTGAGAGCCCGAATGGGAGACAGATAAACTGAAGATGTAATCCTCCCACTTCGAACCGGAGAAACCTTTGAAAATCTTCGTCCACAGGGACATGAAAGTAGGCGTCTTTCAAGTCGATGGACACCATCCAATCTGCCGGCTGGACTGACTGCTGTATGGACAACAGGGTCTCCATTTTGAACCTTTCTTTTTTTATGAATTTGTTCAAGAAGGTCAAATCTATTACTGGTCTCCATGATCCGTTCTTCTTTTGGACCAGAAAGAGCGGAGAATATATTCCTTGGCCTCGCTCTGACTCTGGAACGGAGATGACAGCCCCTTGAGCAATGAGAGCTTCGACGTAAGAAAACAAAATCTGACGCCTTTCTTCTAGACATGGTATGGCAGTAGGCAGGAACCTTGAGCCTGGCCTCTCCTTGAAGACCCACTTGTGGCCTGAAGACACCGTCCTGACGGCCCAGGGGTCCTGAATCGAAGCCGCCCAGACATGTCGGAAGGAGCGTAGACGTGCACCCACCCGACATGTCTGAGCGGGCCCACCTTCAAAAGGACTTAGTGGGCTCGCGGTCCCCAGAGGAGACATTCTTTGTCGTCTTCCTGGAAGACTGTCTGGATCTCCAGTTCCGGTTGAACTCCCGACCAGGTCTATAAGAACGAGCTTCCCTGGCCCGGTCAGGCACAAATTTTCTGGTAGGCTGTCCTTTCTTGACGTTGAACTGGCGCCGATCCTGGGGAAGAAACCCAGACTTACCGCCTGTAGCCCGGGTTATGGCCTCGTCCAGTTTATTCCCGAAAAGGGAGGACCCCTCAAAGGGAATACGGCACCAAACTTGCTTTGATGCCGGATCCGCCACCCAAGGGCGGAGCCAAAGAGCTCTCTTAGCTGTGACCGAGGACAGCATAACTCTTGCCAATAGACGGATCAAGTCTATGGAAGCCTCCCCAAGGAACGACGCGCCCAGCCTAAGCTCCTGGATTGGAGCGCTTCTGGCCACCTCCTCCGAAACCGATCTGACCGATTCGTCTACCACATCAGCCCAAGACTCCATGGCTTTGGATAGAGCAGCCAAAGCCAGGACTGGCTTACAGGCCATACCTGCTGTAAGGTAGATTCTCTTCAAATCAGAGTCCATCCTTCGGTCCAACGGGTCTTTAAATGAGACCGTATCCTCTAAGGGAAGGGTCACGTGCTTGACCAGTCTCATGACTGCTGCGTCAACTAGGGGAGGGGACTCAAGATGTTTCACATCATCCTCTTTGAAGGGGTAAAGTTTAGCCATCTTGGATACTAAGGAATTCTTTCGTTCCACCTTTTTCCACTCCTCCAAGATGATTTCACCCAACTCTCCCAGGAAGGGAAAATTAACACGCTCCTTATTGAGCTGTTTAAAGTACTTCTTCTGCTTGGGAGGGGGAACAGCTGACTCCTCCCAATTTAAGGTCTCTCTGACCGCTTTAACCAGGGAAGGCACCAAGGTATATTCAAAACCCAAGCAGGGATCCTCATCTTCAGAGTCGCTACCTGACAAGAGCATCGACTGATGGCTTGTGTGGGCTGACTCGAAATCTTCCTGTACCTGTAGTGCTACAGGGGAGGGGCTTGGGGAAGCCGTTGCAGTGTCTTGAGAACGACTGACACCCAACTCTGCCAAAGAGTCCTTAACCACTCTCTTGACCAAAGCCTCAATGCGCTGATCGGAAGTATCCCTTTCTCCCGCAGCCTGGGAGAAACATCTATCACAGAAAAGCTTCCTCTCCGGGACACTAGCGCCACAGCCTCTGCAACCTGCTTTGTCAGGTCTCCGTGCGTGGCTGGCTGAAGTAGATGATTTTTGATGATGTGAGCCCGAACGGGACTTTCCTGTAGAGTGCCGGTGGCGAGAGCTTGAGCGTCTTTCACTTCTTTGAGAAGAGTGCCTAGTCTCTGAACGAGGAGGGCTGTGAACAAGAGAAAAAACAGAAAAAACAGACAGGAAGCTAGGAACACTTGAGTTCCTACCCCCACCCCCTATAACCCACAGCCCCACTAAGAAGCCCCAAATACCTGTTAGGGGCGGGCTGACCACCGGAGGACAAAGTAGCTTCCATTCTGATGCTGACCTACATCTTCAGGTAGGATATCAGGTAATCCTTTGGAGGACAAAAAAAGAACACGTGTGCTGAACAGGAGCAAAGATTTATGGGAGTGAGGTCCTATGGGTAGGTTTGGAGGCGGGGCCAAACCCGATACGTATGCTGCCATGGAGTCTGTCAGGAAACAATTTTTTTTCAAAATGTTTGGTATTTTTTCATTAGTTTAGCAAAAAAAAAAAAAAAACCCAGTGGTGATTAAATGCCACCAAACTAAATCTCCGTCTCCAAAAAATTATAAAAATGTAGTTTGGGTACATGGTTGCATGACCGCGCAATTGTCATTCAAAGTGCAACAGGGCTGAAAGCTGAAAATGGCTTTCAGCTGCTGGAGGGAGAGACACAGACATAGTGCATCGGTCTGTAATTGTCCTCCTGTCCCTCTGCACCAGCCCCCCTTCCTGTGCTGCCCACATCTGACTTCCCCTGTGTGCCCGGTCCCCCCTTTGTCCCCCAGCAGCCCTGCCAGCTTCCCTCACCCTTTATTCACCCTTTATTCAACTGCAGTCAGCGGGAGAGGGAAGCTGGCAGGGCTGCTGGGAGAGAAGGTGGGGCCCGGGCACACAGGGGGGAGTAAGATGTGGGCAGCACAGGAAGGGGGGCTGGTGCAGCGGGACAGGGGGGCAATTACAGAGTGATGCACTGTGTCTGTGACTCTCCCTCCAGCACCTGAAAGCCAGCACATGGGAGAGAGGACAAAACTGGCTTTCAGCTACTGGAGGGAGACACAGACACAGTGCATTGGTCTGCAATTGTCCTCCTGTCCTGCCGCTCTGATCCCCCTGCAGTCCAGCCCCCCCCCTTTGTTCATGGGCCCTTTACAGGAAGCCCAGTGGTACCCCCCTACAGACTACCCTGGAGTCACCTGGGTGCGGTATGCACCCACATCACCCCAAAAGCAACACCACTGTACAGAAGTGGTCATTCACCATCAGGAGATTATAAAAGAGAAGACCCGGTGGTACCCCCTACTAATAAACAGTGAGGGAAGGGGCCGGGAAATATTTAATTTGCCGGCCCCTTCTTTTTCTGAATTGGACCCAGTGAGCGATCGGTACGAATCGCTCCTGTGTCCATTGATAGCTGAGCATAGTAAATTGTGTTTACTATGCTTCAGTTTGTTAATGAACAAGAGCCTCTATCTCTTGTTCATTCATCCTCAGTGCAGCTGAGGCTACATAGAAAGGAAGTGAAGAATTTGTGTCCTTAATTCCTTTCCTTATCTCAAAGGTGAGATGTTAGGGGTCCGTTTAGACCCCTGATGTTTCATCCAACCCCCCCCCCCCCCCCAACAGTGTAGTACAAATTTTAAAACAAAAAATTAAAATGTTTTCAAATTATTTTTTCCATTTCTTTTTCTTTTTTACAATTTAAAAAATAAATCATTTTTAAAATTAAAAAACAAATAAATAAATAAAATTAAAAAATAATTTGAATTGTATTTATTTATTTTTTTTAATTTTAAAAATGATTTATTTTTTAAAATTGTAAAAAAAAAAAATTTTAAAAAATAATTTGAAATTTTTAATTTTTGTAATTTGGGTTTGGGTAGGGGGCATCATGATTTACTGCACCAGGTGACACCAACCCTAGTGACGCCACTGCTTCTGTATTCCCCCAAACCCAGAAAATTGTGTGCTTTGTCAGCTCTATAGAGATCTCTCTGCTTTTTTATAATATAGATTTCTCCGATGTTGGAAGTGTCTTGGAAGTTCTTCCTCTTCTCTACCACTTGTTGTGGAAGTAGATGAAGCAGAGAGCGGCAGCCAATACAAATCCAGAGATCACCAGTCGTATTATATTCTGCACCGTGTAATCTGAAGAGATAATCAGAGGATACATGGTCAAAATAAATTATAAATCCCGTATAGAAATGATCTTCACTCTTTGACGTTGGTCTACTAAAGGAGAAGAGGCTGCTGACCATGTAGAGTCAATCTTCTCTTTGAAAAGTAATGTTCACTTAGAATAGTGAATAAGGTGAAGCTGTGTTTACCTTAGGGCCCATCTTTAATTAACCACTTGCCGACTGCCGCACGACTATATACTGCGGCGGTCAGCCCCTCCTGGGCAAAGCGACGTACCGGTACGTCGCTCGCCCACGAGCCTCTAGGGGGCGAGCCTGCGCCGCCGGAGGCGCGCTCCTGCCCCTGCTCGTTTCCTGACATCACTCCGCAAGTGACCGGCGGCTCCGATGTCTGCCGGTCACTCGCGATCTCCCGCTGGAGAGGGAGAAAGGCAGGCGGCTGATGTAAACACAGCCGTCTGTCATTCTCCCTGGTGTAACTGCAGAGATCATACGATCCTGCTATGTAGGATCATATGTCTCTGTGGTTACATCACAAGCCACACCCCCCCACAGTTAGAATCACGCCTCTAGGGACACACTTAACCCCTTGATCACTAATAAAGATAACCCCTTCCCTGCCAGGGTCATTTTTACAGTAACAGTGCATATGTATAGCACTGATTACTGTAGTAATGTCACTGGTACGCTGCAATGTCGCAGTCCCACAAAAAAAATCGCAGATCGCCGCCATTACTAGTTAAAAAAATAAAATAAAAATGACATAAATCTTTCCCGTAGTTAGTAAACGCAATAACTTTTGCGTAAACCAATCAAAATATGCTTATTGCTATTTTTTTTACCAAACATATGTAGCAGAAAACAAATTGGCCTAAAATGTTAAAAAATTTAGATTTTTACATTTTTTTTTGAGAATTTAATTTAAAAAAATGTGAAAAATATTGTTATTTTTTCAAAATTGGCGCTTTTTTTTGTTTATAGCGCAAAAAGTAAAAATCACACAGGTGATCAAATACCACCAAAAGAAAGCTCTGTTTGTGGGAAAAAAAAGGACGTCAATTTCATTTGGGTACAGCGTCGCACGACCGCGCAATTGTCTGTTAAAATCACGCAGTTCCTGAATCGCAAAATAGGCCCTGGTCTTTGAGCAGCCAAATCCTTCGGGGCTTAAGGGGTTAACCTCTTGGCGCCGGCTCACACTAAGTATACTGAAAGCCTGTGGCCAATCACAGCACAGTTCAGTGTCAATCAGTTAGTGTCCCTCCCAGCCAATGTCAGTTAGCACCAGATTGCTCACCACCCAATCACAGTCATATTATAAGTCGCTGATCATCCCCATTACCAGTATAGTGATTATAGCTGCATAAATTCCATCCCATAGTTTGTAGATGATATAACTTTCACAAAAAACAATCAATATCCAGTTGAAGGCTCTGGGCTTGCCAGACACGCCCAAAAAAAGTCATCATTATACACAGGGGGTATCTGGTAAATCCAGTGCTTCTGCCCTGCCACAGTACACAGCAATTCAGCACTGATTAATCACAGCTGTATTGCCAAATACACAGAAAAGGTCTCAGCAGCAGGAGCTTTTTTCTTTTTTTTAAGCAAAATACATTTTGACCTAATTTTATGAAGAAATGTGATTTTATTGGATATTTTTTATAAGATAAAATAGAAAATATTGTTACTTTTTTACGTTACGTTACATTTTCATTCTTTTTTTCCTTTGCTGTATATTGCAAACAAAAACAAACAAAAATAAACGCAGTGGTGATCAAATACCCCCAAAAGGAAAGCTCTATTTGTGTGGAAAAAAGAAAACTCTCTCCCCCATCCCTGCTTTCTACCCCCTCCCCCATCCCCCATAGCCCAACTGGCACTTTTTAAAAAAAAAAATAATTACAACAAAAAGGCTGTTCATTTTATACCCATCGAAGTCCACCATATATGTTCCCTCACTGCCCCCAGTTCCTGGAGTAATATTTGGTGAATCCAGAGGTGCAGTCTGAGCCCATGCCGAACAAGTCACCTCGTCATCCCACCACTGAAGTTTCTGGATCCTGAGAGAACCCCATAGGAAGTATCCATTTCACCCAGTCAGTGATGTGGACACCTGAAGAATGACCCTTCTACTCTGCAGGGTAGACAATAAAAGACTTAAAATCAATTTTTTTGCCATGACTCATTTTAACTGTTCTGGACTTGTTCTTGCGGCAATAAATGGCCCCTCAGCTGCTGGAAACATGGCTTTGGAGTTTGAGAAACTAAGAAACCCTAACCCCCAACCTTTCATACAAATGGACAAGAATATAGGAAATACATTTTCACTTAGCTTTTTTTTTTTTATATTTTTTTAAAATGTAATATTTTTATTATTATTGTTATTATTATTATTATTATTATTATTATTATTATTATTATTGTTATTATTATTATTATATTTATTGTTGTTATTGTTATTATTATTATTATTATTATTATTATTTTTACTATCAATATTATTATTATTATTTTTATTATTATTTTCTAGATGATGTCTTATGCCCTGTACACACTATCAGATTATCTGAAGACTTTTGTCTGCAGACTTACCAAAACCATATAATATGAGGTCAAACCTAAACACTTTCAATTTGTATGTAATCCGGCAGGCCCTTGCACTACATAGAAAAGGTAAATTTGAAGACAAAAGTCTTCAGATAATCTGATAGTGTGTACAGGGCATAAGCCAAGAAAAGTACATCTTGGTAAGAGCACATCAAATGCAACAAAAAATAATTAGACCCCTTTCATACAAATGGACCAATGAGTTCCACCTGTCAATTTTTCAGGCAGACCTGATCGGACCCTCTTTTTTTTCACAATGGGCCCTCTTTTTACCCCTATGGACTGGCGGGTGTAAACTAACTTGTGTCCATTTACCCCCACCTACCTCCAATCCAATACAGTCTACTAAAAAAAGACAGAAAGGTATCCAACCTCCTTCCTCTAAGCAGATATTATTGGATCAGAGGGTGGTCAGGTGTACACCCACTGGTCTATAGAGTAGAGCGGGCTTGGTCCATGTCTGCTCTGCAGAAAACGAGTGGACAGGGACCTGTCATCTGCCTTCTCTGCTCCAATCAGCAAGGGATCAGCGGCCAGATCCCCAGGTCTGCAGGTAGTACAGGGTGCCGTTAAGTGGTCCTGCAGCTTACACATGTGTTTGCAAATGTGTGCTAACAAAACCCCTGTTTTTAACACATCCTGTTAGACAGGTAAATTCAGTTGGTAAGCAAACTGGTTGGTGAATAGAGCTGGGAATTTTTTCTGTCTTTGTCTCGCATGCGTTGCTCTTCCATGTGCTCTTTGCTATGAAGGCCAGTTATAGGTGGGGGCCGGGGGCCATTTTGTTTGTTGCTGGTGGAGAGTTAGCCTAGAGGGCTGGTGAAAGGGGAGGCTGCAAACTGGTGATTTGGCAATGCCTGAAGAGGCGATGCTGGGATCAGTAGACACGTGTGGAGATCTGCGAGCTGTTTCACTGACATCTGCTACACAACAGGGGGCTGCGAGTCTCTGCCTGTAAAGGGCCATTGCTTAAATCCTAATCAGATTTACTAACAGGGATTCAGCTGGAGCCAGCTAGCAAATGTGTGCGGGAGGAGTGTTAAGGAGACTATATATAGGAAGATGTCCCTCAAGTTGTTGCCAAAGTTTTGCTGAAGTCAAGTGGGTATCCTATAACCTCCCATCCCTTTCCAAGTTTTTAACCCTCAATAAATAACAAAAACAAAGTCACAGACTGTTCTTTGACTCTGGAGTTCAAAATTCAGTGTGCCTGGCTGTGCAGGAGTGGGGGATCCAGTTCATATGCAGGTCATTAGGGGGTATGCTACTAGTGATCGACCGATATTGTTGTTTTAGTGCCGATATCGATATTTTGGTCATCGGATATCGGTATCGGACGATATTTTTGGACATTTAAAAAAAAAATATTTTTTTGTACTGTTGTTTAGGTATCTTGGGTCTAAAAGTCCCCAAACCCCTCCTCTACACTTACAAGTATTCAAAACGCCAAGTTTGGCTGTTTTGAATGCTCGCATTTTTTTGAATTTGCTGCCGAGTGTCCCCTCCCGCCGCCTTCCGCGGCTCCTCCAGGTCTTCCGTCCCACCAGGAGACCTGGGCATCCTACCTGCACGGCCGCCAAAGAGAGGACCCGATCAAAGCCGCATTCGGCTCTGATCGAGTCTCCATGTAAAAACCCGGAAGTGATGTCATGACATAACTTCCAGGTACTCGGCGGCAAATTCAAAAAAATGCGAGCATTCAAAACAGCTAAACTTGGCGTTTTGAATACTGGCGGGAGGGGGGACGTCCCCTTCCACTCCTTGTAATGAAAGCCGAGCGGCTTCTCACCCGCATCGGTTGTCATTACAAGACAGCCGACCGTCGGCTATGGACACCGGTACCGGGGTGATGCCTGTAGCTGCAGGCATCACTCCAGTACAGCACTTTCCCGAAATATCGGTGTGACAAACACCCATTTGCTGGGACGTTCGCCACGGGCTACTGGAGGAGTGAGGAGGCCAGCCTCCTGCCCACGGACTTGTAGGGGAGAGCGGCTCTGTGTGGGGTATGTTGGGGGACCCTTGGAGTACTGTTACTTTGAATTCAAGTCCCTGTCACCCCAAGCAACACAGACTGTAGGCCTAAGCTGTCTACAACAAAGGACTTCACACAATGAGAAACTAAATAGATGCTAATGACATAAGATTCAGCTGTGGTATACTGGGGGGATGTGAAATGACACTTATAATAAGGTGTGTTGGAAATGGAGACGGGCAGTCTGAGAGTCTATGTCTTCTGCTTTCATCCGTTTAGAGCTGTTGTGTGTTCACACTTCTAGGAATGCGTATTCGTTGAGTCAATTATGATAATGCTAATCCTGTCTGAGCCTGCCGTGTCATTCACCTATTGTTTCTGTCCAGATGGCCAGGTATGTTAATTATGTTCTGTATACAATACATTTGCATGATGTAATCAACCACCTTAGACTGTATATATTGGAAGTGAGTTGTTGAATAAAGAGTCTTTGTTTTACCCTTCATCGAGCTTAGGCTGATGTTTGTATTCGGGAGACCTAAGACGGAAATACTTGGTCGAAGTATTGGGGGTCCGTTACAATCGGCAATATCGGTGACCTCAGGGGCCGATAACGATATATCGGGGAAAGTGCATATCGGCCCCCCGATATATACCAGCATTGCCAATAATCGGTCGATTGCTATATGCTACATATATGACTGTATGACAGATTGGACACTGTTATGTGCTCACCAAACATCTGAATGTGGAATACATCACTCATCTTCCTCACAATATCAGACGCCGTTCTCACTTCACAGGTATAATTCCCAGAATCCTCCAGCTGTGCTGACCGCACTCTGTATGTATCAGATACATTGAATTCTTGCACAGTCCGTCCATCTCTGTAGAAGGCAAAGTGCAGCTCTGTGTCGCCTCTAAGCGGATCCAGTCTGGTGTCACATCTCACCATCATCTCACGACCTTCTATTATCCTGGACGGGGTCACTTTTATTTCTGGAGGAGTGAAGAGCCCTGGAAAAGGAAAAAATAACAATGATAAATTGTTGGATTTGGATTGCATCCCTCTTGCTGAGATCTCAAGTTTTTTTTTTCAATTGTTTGATTAACTTTCTAGCAAATGTTTGATTTAGTTCTTGTAAAGTTCAACTGTAAGTAGATAAAAAAGACCCAAACAGGGAGACCTCATTGTTGGAGTAATAAAGATGCCAGCAATAGACATGTGCAGAACCGAAAAATGTGCTCCGTTTTGTAAGATTAGCTAAAGCGGAGTTCCGGCCACAAAATCATGGCTTTAGATTTTATGGCATCCGCTTCCTTATCGTTCCCTGTACAAGAATTGGATATTCCCGGCTTTTTTTTTTTTTTACTTACCTTATTTCAGAAGGTAATATACTCACCTTTTCATCCACTTCCTCCTTCCTTGGCCGCAGCCCGCGCCGTCACTTCCTGTCCCGCATGTCCCGACGAGTAAGAGCTCCCAGGACGCAATGCGCAGTGACGTAGACAGCCGGCCGCTCCTCTCATCGCGTTATTTCCAAACAGGAAATGACGCGATGTTAGGCGGAGCACAGTGCGGACTCTCTCTCTCTCGGTCTGCTCCTCTCTCTCCTCTCCTCCACGTTCATTGAGCTTCTGGGAGGCGGAGGATGGCTTTATAGGGGCGGCAACTTCCTCCACGCTGCCGTCCCTATGGAAACACATACTATGCCGATCGCATAGTACTGGGCATGCGCGAGATTTCGCGCTGGATTCACCGCCCTCCTCCCACTAGAAACAGGAAGAAGGGCAGACATTTCCCCACTGCAGACTCAGCTCACCCGGACAAAGATGGCGGCGCTCTGCAGAAATTATATAAAGTAAGATTTTATGCTTGCCTAACTTGTATTTAACTGTATAAAACAGGATTAGTGGATATATAAAGGTCGGAGGGTCACTGTTTGGGGGGTATTAAAAAAAAAAAAGATTCTGTGGCCGGAACTCCGCTTTAAGTTACTAATTTTGTTTTATTAGTTGTTTTCAGAATTTGTTTAGTTTAATTTAGTTCTGTTTTATTTATTCATTATCAAACCAATTTGACATTTTGGGAATGATTACACAGAATTCTCACAGAATTTGGATCGGTCGAGCTATGGGGAAGAGACGCTTGTCCCCATCAACATGGGAACAAGGTGCTTTGAGCGGCCAGCAATGACGGGGTGATGATGCAGCGCGCAGTGCTGCTGATGAAATATGATGGATATATCGGGGTGTGTAGTGTTTGACAGGGCACAGTATGCTCCTCACACTGAAATATATGTCACTTCGCATGGGGTGATTAGGGTGTGCCCAGGCACATCTGGCCCACCCCTGTGCATGCCTATGCTTAGCTTAGTGAATGTGGTAAAGTTGCAAAGAATACCCAATCACATTCAAGAAAAGTTAAAAACAAAACAGTATTTTTGCTTGTACATGGTTGGATGATGGAAGTAAGCAGAGCTTCACCTCTGGACTTCACCTAAAGACTCCTGAAATGTATTCTTGTTCTTGTCAGTGGCCTGGAAAGTATAGAAATCAGATGACCGATGGCAACCTACATATATCTGTCATGAAAGGTTTACGTAGTTGTAGAGTCCGTAAATAATCCAGAAATTGCTAATCAATTCCATACATACTATGCTCAGCTTTATAATTTGCACCTCACCTCACCCCAGATGTATTCTGAGGTGCATCGTTCCCATCTCCAAGCTCTTCCCACAACAGCGATTGATCCCTAGATCCTTGTACTGAGCTCTTCCCTCTACATCCATCTCTAGATCCCCATACTAGATCCCCATACTCTTCTCTCTACATCCATCCATCCCCAGATCCCTGTACTTAACTCTTTCCTCTACATCCATCCATCTCCAGATCCTTGTACTGAGCTCTTCCCTCTACATCCATCCATCCCCAGATCCTTGTACTGAGCACTTCCCACTACAGCGATCCATCCCCAGATCCTTGTACTGAGCTCTTCCCTCTACATCCATCCCTAGATCCCCATACTGAGCTCTTCTCTCTACATCCATCCATCCATCCACAGATCCCCGTACTAAGCTCTTTCCATTGCATCCATCCATCCCCAGATACCCGTACTGAGCTACTCCCGCGACAGCACTCCATCCCCAGATCCCCATACTGAGCTCTTCCCTCCACATCGATCCATTCCTAGGTTCCCATACTGAGCTCTTCCCTCCACATCGATCCATTCCTAGGTTCCCATACTGAGCTCTTCCCTCCACATCGATCCATTCCTAGGTTCCCATACTGAGCTCTTCCCTCTAAATCCATCCATCCATCCACAGATCACCGTACTCAGCTCTTTCCACTACATCCATCCAACCCAGATCCCTGTACTGAGCTCTTCCCACGTAATCCATCCATCCCTAGATACCCGTACTGAGCTCCAACAGCACTCCATCCCCAGATTCCCATACTGAGCTCTTCCCTCTACATCCATCCATCCCCAGATCCCCAAACTGAGCTCTTCCCTCTACATCCATCCATCCCTAGGTTCCCATACTAAGCTCTTCCCTCTACATCCATCCATCCCCAGATCACCGTACTGAGCTGTTCCCTCTACATCCATCCATCCCTAGGTTCCCATACTAAGCTCTTCCCATACTAAGCTCATCTCCAGATCCCCATACTAAGCTCTTCCCTCTACATCCATCCATCCACAGATCACCATACTGAGCTCTTCCCTCTACATCCATCCATCCCCAGATACCCGTACTCATTTCTTCCAACTACAGCACTCCATCCCTAGATTCCCGTACTGCATTCTTCCCTCTACAGCCATCCATCTCCAGATCCCCATACTGAGCTCTTCTCTCTAAATCCATCCATCCCCAGATCCCTGTACTGAGTTCTTTCCACTACATCCATCCATCCCCAGATAACTGTACTGAGTTTATCCCTCTACGTCCATCCATCCATCCCCCAGATCCCCTTACCATCTCCCAGGATGTGCCGTGTTATAGTGACTCACCTTTTACAGAGACCAATAATTCATCTGAGATGTCAGAGGTTTCTGAATTCTTTTTTTTCATCCGTTTAGTACACTTATAATGTCCCGATGTGTTTAGATCTACTTTCTGAATACGGAACTCAGAGTTCGGGAATTGTGATTTTATCTCTTCATTATTCTTGTAAAATCTTGGTGAATAGCTAGAATACTGTTTTCTATGATGACATCTCAGAGTCAGGGGGTCTCCTTCATAAATGGCAGATGGAGGTCTCTGCAGAATGAGATCACCTGGAAAAAAAATTATAATTTTTCTGTGTATATAATGTGTACATAGTTATAAAGAACTGAAATGAATAAAATAGGATTATAGAGATAAGGAGATGACTCACTGTTTTTAACACTTAGAGTGAGGGGTTCACTGACATGATTGTCACTGATCTGACACTGGTAATCTCCACTGTCCTGCTCACCAGAAGATGTTATTTGAAGGGTCTGTTGATTTCCTGGTATTGTTTTCTTATCTTTGTACCATTGAAAGGTCTTTAGATCCTCTGGTACAGTAGGCGGCACATCACATGTTAGCGTCACAGAGTCACCGACCAGTACATTCCCCCAGTTGGGTTTAAAGGTCACAACTGGTCTGATGGCACCTAATATAGAAGAGGAGATCACACATAAACACATACGTAGCACAAAAATCAGCAAGGAAATTTGGTAGATGAGAGAATTTTTGTTTGATAAGCGAAGACATTCACTTTATAATCCAGATAGACTAAGGGGTGTATTTATTATAAAAAAAAAAAATAATAATAAAATAGCGTAGCTGTTCATCCATTGAGACTTCATGTAAGGTTGTACTATACAAATGGGAAAAATCAAATATTCTTAAAGCGGAGTTCCGGGCACAGAAGTCATTTTTTAATGAACATACCCCCGGTACAGTCAGGGCTAGCACATTCCACAATGGATAGCCTCTGATCTGTCCCGGTTCGCACTTACCTTTTAGAAGAAATACTCACTTATAAAATTTCTTCCACAGCGTTTCCATCTCTCTTGTGGGCAGCTGAAGCCGGGGCGATCCTCTTCTGTGTCTTCTTCCGCATCTTCTTGTCCCAGAATGCGCCTGCACCGGCCCCTCTCATCACTTCCGGTGCGGCGCCGCATTCCTCCACAGCTTCTGGGCATGCCCAGAAGCTGTTTAGCAGGGGAATGCAGCGTCGCCCGGAAGTGACGAGCGGGGCCGGTGCCGTCGCATTGATTCCTGAGAGCGATGACGTTCAGCTCCCAGGAATCATCGCGAGGCAGGAAGTGACGGGGTGAGCCGCGGCGCTGAGGGAGGAAGTGCTCTGAGGTGAGTATTTACGATCTTCATTTACAAGGTGAGTAAACAAAAAAAAAATCTAACTATCCAATTCCTTTTCAGGTGCTGTCAAACTAGCGGAGGGGCACCAAAAAAAAATTGTTTTTGTGCCCGGAACTCCGCTTTAAGCTGTTCTCTGCAGACTGAATGTGTGAATGCGGAAAATACTACATCATGGCCTCTAGATGGAGATGGGGAGCATATTAATTTCCTCTGATAGTAAATGCCATCAACAATTATTCCTTATCTTTATAGCCATTCTTGCCCCCTTTCAGTCTGATCTCCACTCTGTTAGACATCCTTATATCCACTCATGATTAATTAACCAATTTCCACCCCCACCCTTATACAAGTATAAATTTAGTGCACCCTTAAGGGGAAGCACATTGCTGGGTTAGCACATTGCTGGGCATCTTTCCTTAACCACTTTACCACCGGAGGATTTTGCTGTCTTACGTCCAGGCCACTTTTTGCGATTCAGCGCTGTGCGAATTTAACTGACAATTGCGTGGTCGTGCGACGCCGTACCCACACGAAATTTACGGCCTTTTTTTCCCACAAACAGAGCTTTCTTTTGGTGGTATTTGATCACCTGTGCAATTTTTACTTTTTGCGCTATAAACAAAAAAAGAGCATTTATTTTGAAAAAATAACAATATTTTTAACATTTTTTTATATGAAATTCCCCCCCAAAAAAATGTAAAAATGAAATTTTTTTTAATTTTTGGCCAATTTGATTTCTGCTACCTATGTTTGGTAAAAAAAATCCCAATAAGCGTATTTTGATTGGTTTGCGCAACAGTTATTGCGTTTACTAACAAAGGGAAAGATTTCTGTCATTTTTGGTGTTTTTTTTTTAACGCATAATGGCGGCGATCTGCGATTTTTTTTCGGGACTGCGACATTGTGGCGGACAGATCGGACCCTTGACTGACATTTTTGACACTTTTGGGGGTACCAGTGACATTACTGCAGTAATCAGTGCTATATATATGCACTGTTACTGTAAAAATGACACTGGAAGTGAAGGGGTTAATTTTATTGGAGAGGGTGGGGTTAATGTATGCCTGGTGCTTACTAACGTGTGGGGGAGGTGACTGGGTGACACAAGGACAGATCGCATGTTCAGCTATGCTGAACCCTGCAATCTGTCACTCCTTGTCACTTAGGAGATCCGCCCGCTCTGTTTACACAAGTGGGCGGATCTCCAAACTAGATTCCCAGACGATCGGGGAAGAGCAGCGGCGATTGCCACCGCTCCTCCCCTGGCCCAACTCCCACTGTGACTGAAAACAGCGGGGGCGAGCCCCCGACACCGCGCGCGCGCCGCCGAGAGAGGGGAATGTCTGGTGACGTAGACCTACGTCGCCAGATGATAACGAGCCACTGTGCCGCAGTAGCAGCACAGTGACCAGTGGGGAAGTGGTTAAGGCTTCTTTCTCTAAGTGATTTTTTCTACAAGTGATATGCACTTCAAACCCTGCACTTCAGAGATTGCACAAAGTGACAGAACAAAGGAAAGGCTGAGATATACACCACATAGACTGCAGGTGACCTAATTTACCTTATCAGCTCTTGCTCCTTGTAACATGCACTCTCTGCCACTTCTTTTTGCAGCCATATCCTCTATCCTTAAACTCTCTCTCCTTCACCCGTCTTCTCCACCTCATAGCTTACATATATCACCCTCACTACTGTCCTCTCCTTATTACTGCACTCACCATCTCCTGCTATTTTTAAATCCACACGCACACAAAACCTCCAGGACACTGGGACATGTCTCTTCATATAAATCACACTCTCATATTACCACCCTCACCTTTCTGCTTCTCCTAACCTCTGGAGACATATTCCCAAACCCTGGCCCTCCATTTACCTGTACTTAACCCACCCACTACCCTGCACCCATCAGCACAATCTAGTTCCCATCTCTCTTTTTCCCAAGACCAGACTCCCTTTCTCCTGCGCCCTTTGGAACGCCCACTCTGTCTGTAATAAACTCACCTCTCTCCATGACCTTTTTATCGCTAACTCTTTTAATCTACTCGCCATCACCGAAACCTGGCTTCGTGAATCTGACACTGCGTCTTCTGCTGCCCTATCCCAAGATGGTCTTCTATTTACTCACTCCCCCAGACCCAATGGACACAAGGGAGGGGGTGTTGGGATCCTTCTAGCCCCACATAGCACCTTTCAAGTACTTCACCCACCTCCCTCTCTGTCACTCTTCTCATTTGAGGTACACTGCATTCGTCTTTTCTCCCCTGTTTCTCTAAGGATAGCTGTGATCTACCGCCCACCTGGACCAGTATCGACCTTTCTAGATGACTTCTCTGCCTGGCTACCCTACTTTCTCTCTTCTGAAATCCCCACAATCATTCTCGGTGACTTCACATCCCTGTTAATACTAACACTCCTGCCACTTCCAAACTTCTCAGTCTAACCTCCTCCTTTGACCTGAAGCAATGGATACATGATTCTACTCATTCTGAAGGCAATATCCTAGTTTTCTCCCACCTATGCACTCCGCACAACCTTTCAAACAATCCTTTCCCTCTCTCTGATCACTCCCTTATTAGTTTCACTCTCTCCCTCTCCTCCACCTCCTCTCCCTCTCCTCCACCTCCTCTCCCTCTCCTCCACCTCCTCTCCCTCCAGCTACCTTACAGTTACCCGCAGAAACCTACGCCATCTCAACCCTTCTCTTCTCTACTCTGCAACCGACCACCTCTATGCAGGGCCGGATTAAGAGCATCATGGGCTTGATGCTGAGGATTTTGAAGGGCCTTAAGGGCCGTGCCTTGGCATGCACCCAGAGGAGGAAGGGTGCAGCCATGCATGCCTAATTCAACATGGGATGCTGTCTCTGAAGCCCATAAACACATCCATGCATCGGCAACTGTCCCTCCTTGTCCGGCCTTCGTGCTGTGTGGGGAGGTTCTGAGGGAGCTGCCTGGGGAAGCGAGCATAGAAGCCAGACTTCTGTGTTTACAAGTGACAGAAGAGCGGTAACAGTGAATATGGCCAACCCGGGGCCTATATAAAGGTAGGGGCCTAGAGCTGCAGCTCAAATAGCCCCTACGTTAATCTGGCCCTGCCTCTATGACAAAATCGCACCCCTGTCCTGCACCAACCTAGCCACTTCTTTCTACAACGCTTCACTCTTAGCCTCCCTGGACACTCTGGCCCCCCTCTCTACACACCGAATAAGACCCCGACCCCTTCAACCTTGGCAAACAGATAACACTAGAAGTCTGAAAAAGCATAGCCGCACGCTTGAGGGCCTATGGCGTAAGACTAAGTCTCAGAAAGATTTCAACCAATATAAATCTGACCTCCAAAAATACAATTCCAGTCTCCACACTGCCAAGCAGACCTATTTTATCACTCTCATTAACAACTTGTCATCTCGCCCCCGGCAACTCTTCGCTACCTTTAATTCTCTACTCCGTCCTCCACTGCCTCCACCCACTGACTCACTCACTGCCCAGGAGATTGCCAACCACTTCAAACAAAAGATTGATACAATCCGTAAGGAGATCATTGCTGTTCAGATACCTTCCGTGCTTTACGCTTCATACCCACAGGTGGGATCACTACTTACCTCATTCAACCCCACCACTATAGACGAGGTTGCTAAACTACTTGCTAATGTCCACTTAACCACCTGCCCTCTGGATCCTGTTCCCTCGCAAATGCTACGTTTACCCTCTGGTCCTATTCTACGCTCTCTAACCCACATCTTCAATCTCTCCCTCTCCTCTGGCATCTTCCCCAACTCTCTAAAACATGCACTAGTCAGCCCCATACTTAAAAAGCCCTCACTGGACCCAACCGATCTTAACAACCTACATCCTATTTCCTTGCTCCCCTTTCTATCCAAACTCCTTGAACGTCTGGTCTACAACCAACTGTGCGACCACCTTGCTGAGAATAGCCTCCTTGATCCCCTTCAGTCTGGATTTCGGCCTCAACACTCCACTGAAACTGCTCTCCTAAAACTGACAAACGATCTACTAACGGCCAAAACCAATGGACACTATTCTGTACTCCTCCTCCTGGACCTTTCTGCTGCCTTTGATACGGTTGACCATCCCCTCCTCCTCATAAAACTCCATGCCTTTGGTCTCCGTGACTCTACTCTTCCCTGGTTATCTTCCTACTTATCCAACCACACCTTTAGCGTTACTTACAATTCCAATTTCTCCTCTCCTCTTCCCTTCTCTGTTGGGGTCCCCCAAGGCTCTGTTCTATGACCCCTCCTATTTTCAATCTACACCTCCGCTCTGGGTCAGCTGATAGCCTCCCACGGCTTCCAATAGCATCTTTACACTGACGATACCCAAATCTATCTATCCACCCCTCAGCTCTCTCCCTCAGTCTCCTCACATATCACTAATTTACTATCTGATATATCGGTCTGGATGTCACACCACTTCCTCAAACTCAATCCCCCCAAAACCGAGCTATTAATTTTTCCTCCACCACGTGCCCCTTCCCCTGATCTCTCTGTCAATATTGATGGAATTACTATCAGCCCATCCCCGCATGCCAAGTTCCTAGGCGCTGTCCTGGACTCTGAACT
The DNA here is from genome assembly GCF_965119305.1 of Pelophylax lessonae. NCBI lineage: Eukaryota > Metazoa > Chordata > Amphibia > Anura > Ranidae > Pelophylax > Pelophylax lessonae. Next base: position 7,704,994 of record NC_138780.1, read on the forward strand.
CTCCTTCAAGGCCCACATCCAATCGCTGTACAAATCTTGCCGCCTTAACCTCCGCAACATCTCCAAAATACGCCCCTTTCTAACCATAGACACAACAAAGTTCACTCCCTGGTCATCTCCCGCCTCGACTACTGCAATTCCCTTCTCGTTGGCTTACCTCTACACAGGCTATCCCCCCTTCAATCCATCATGAATGCTGCCGCCAGACTCATCCACCTTACCAATCGCTCAGTGTCCGCTGCTCCCCTCTGTCAAGCCCTCCACTAGCTTCTGCTCACCCAACGAATCCAATTCAAAATACTAACAACATCTTAAAAAGCCATCCACAGCTTAGCCCCCAACTATATCACTAGCCTAGTCTCAAAATACCAACCCAATCGCTCTCTTCGTTCCTCTCAAAACCTCCTGCTCTCTAGCTCCCTTGTCACCTCCTCCCATGCTCGCCTCCAGGACTTTACCAGAGCCTCTCCATTCCTGTGGAACTCCTTACCCTTATCTGTTTGATTATCTCCTACTCTATTAGCTTTTAGGCGATCTCTAAAAACCCTCCTCTTCAGAGAAGCCTATCCTACCCACACCTAACAACTCTACCTCCATATTATCCATCTGCTCATCCCCCTCGGTTACTGCCTTTTGTTTCACTTGACTCTCCCTTCTAGATTGTAAGCTCTAACGAGCAGGGCCCTCTGATTCCTCCTGTTTTGAATTGTACTGTAACTGTATTGTCTTCCCACACACTGTAAAGCACTGCGCAAATTGTTGGCGCTATATAAATCCTGTATAATAATAAATAATAATAATAGTGACCATACCTTGGTATTACCCTATTTACACAATCTTGATCTGCTCAGTGTATTCTGATGACAGGAGAGTCCTCTGCTGTCAGAATACAATAGCACAGCAGAGAGGATCCCTGCATCCCCCTTAAATGAGTGGATTAGGGAATCGGTTCCATTTGTTTTGCTCAGCCCGCAGGCTAAATGAAAAGAACTGAGCCATGTATGGCCAGCTTAAGCTTGACAGCTCTATCTCTGGTGAACTTTTTGAGCCGAGCAAGTATGGCCCGAACATCGCTTGTTCACCCCTTTGGTAAACACCCAAATTTGCAGGATGTTTTTTTTAGCTTTGTCCAACAAAGTGAATAGCTGGTTTTTAAAAAGCGGGCCGGGAAGCCAGATGCGGCAACCCTAACAATGAATGAGTCATCAGCTGTCAACAGGCTTCCCGCTGACAGCTAAATAAAAAAATAAATACATTGTCAGCAATAGAAAAAATTTGAAAAAAAATAAGATGGGGGTCCCACTCCAATCCATAACAGGCCCTTTGGAACCCCACACTGTTTTTGTTTTCATGTTGGCGTGGGGTTCCCCCCAAAAATTTAAAGCCAGAAAAGGGGGGGGGGTGGGGCGGCAATTTAAATGTTATTTTTTTTCTTTAGAAATGTGAAATGTTAGCTTTGCTGCAGGTTCTATACATGCTACAGATGTGCCACTTTATAGGCAGACTAGGGGGACCCTCCCAGGCATTATATTTAAAGGAACTTTAAATTTTTTATTGTTTCACTTTAAGCATCATTAAAATCACTGCTTCTTTAAAAACTATAATTTTAAAACCTTTTTTTGCATTAATACATGTCCCCTGGGCAGTACCCGGCCCCCATACCTTTTTTATGGCCAATAACTTGCACATAAGTCTTCAAAATGGACACCATTTTTTCAACACAATTTTTCAAGTTCGGGTCCCATAGCCTTCAATAGGGTTCGGATTTCGGGTTCGAACTTTTGTGATGTTCGGGGGTTCTGGTGCGACCCGAACCGAAGGTTGTTAGACCCAACTCTATTAGCAATGTGTGCAATCGGATCTCCCTGGTCTCTTTTACAGGACAGCTGTAGAATGACTTAGACTACGTTCACATCTTGGCATTGCTATTTACAGGCGTTTTTTAGGCGTTTTTATGGGCGTTTTTTCAGGCGTTTTACAGGCGTTTTTACAGGCGTTTTTGTGCAGGCGTTTTTAGGTTGACTAGTAACCAATGGAAAAAAATAAAAACGCCTGTAATCTGCCCAAAAAGAAGCTCATGTACTTTTTTTAGTGCGTTGGGCGTTTTGCTTAAAACGTCAAAACGCTCAGATGTGAACAGGGGCCATTGAAATGAATAGGATTTGTCTTGTTGGGCGTTTTTTGAGCTGATCCTAGAGCAGAAAAACTCCCCAAAAACGCCCCGAAACGCCTACATGTGAACTTAGCCTTAAAGAAAGCTACTGTTGCTTTAAGCCCAGAACCGGCATTCTTCAAGTAGGGAATAATAAATACTCGTATGTAACATTTACTTAATTAAAGTGAAACCAGAAGATACAAAATTTGATTTTTTTTGGCCCTTATATTTCCTATTAACAACATTTCCCATTTTATATAGGGGAACCTATACAATCCTTTTGAAATTCCAGATGGTCCTGGGGAAAGTCATCAGTTTCAATGATTTCCATTACCGCAATGTGTAAATGACGGAAGATGGGAAAGTGAACGATATATATGACTGTATATAGGTAATGTGTGATATTATGTGCTCACCATATATTTGTATATGGAGTTCTTCACTCATCTTCCTTACACTGTCAGATGCTGTCCTCACTTCACAGGTATAATTCCCAGAATCCTCCAGCCGAGCTGACCGCACTCTGTATGTATCAGATACATAGTATTCCTGCACAGTCCGTCCATCTCTGTAGAAGACAAAGTGCAGCTTTGTGCCGCCTCTGAGCGGATCCAGTCTGGTGTCACATCTCACCGTCATGTAACCTCCTTCCATTACCGTGGACGGGTTCATTTTTATTTTTGGAGTGGAGAAGAGCTCTGGAAAAGGAAAGGATGACAATGATAAATTGATCTCTTGCTTAGAACCTTACGTTTTTATTAGTTGTTTGATTCACTTCCTATCAAATTCAGATTTTACTTCCTGTAAAGCTGAACTCCAGGTAGATATAAAAGACCCAGACAGGGAGATTTCATTGTTGGAGTATCAAAGATCAAACTACAACTGTGGTGCTTTTCAACCAAAACTGAAACATTAACTAATTAAAGTTAGACCTTTGCATTAAGGTTGACTTTAATCCCAATTGATATAAATCATATCATGCCTAACCGGTACTAAATAAATACATGCAGTGATCGACTAAAATAAAATTAGAATAGAAATAATAAATAGCCTCCTGCTAGTGAGTAACGCACAGCTACGGCGATTCGCCCAGGAGCGGTTGCCTGTCGCCGTATAACTGCAGCGGGCGGTCGTAAAGCGGTTAACCAGACTCAATGGACCACTTGGCTTTTTTTCTGACATCACTTTTCTCTGTTTCTATGTTTCATGCTCCGTTCTTAGCCCAACACCTGGTTGCATTCATAATAAATTACTCAATGAAAGTGCAGCACCTCAAAAAATGATATATAACTTATGTAAATCAAACAAATAATAAATGACAATATAAGTCCAAAATATAAAGCTGAAGTCCCAATATAATTTCCAATGATGTGGCAAATGCAAAACAACAAAAAAAAAAAACTGAAGAGAAGTGGGATGGGGACCGAAGATCACTGGGGGGAGGGGCTGAAGAGCACTGGGGGGCCAGCAAAAGATAAAAGAAGTTGGATAGGAGGGGCAGCTGCATATAGAGAAGTTGATGTTTCCATATTCCTCTTGCAACCGCTGAATGCCTGCAGGAGAGAGAGGAGAATCAGGCATTCGGCAGCTGCAGGAGGAATGTGGAAAGATCAATTCCTCTATATGCAGCTGTCCCGTCCCACCGCCATCTAGCACACAGGTAGGCTGCTCAAATCTCGGGCAATCTACTTCTTCCTGCCCCCGCGAGCAGCACAGCACCGACCGAGGGAGCAAGCTGCCCTCACAAGAGGAGATGAGTGGTCAGCGGCGCAACTACCGGCTTGACACCCCCCCAGTGCACAGCACACAGGGCGGCCCGGCCCGCCCCCCCCCCCCCCTGCGCTGGTACGCCACTGTACCTACCTTCCCCCAGTTGAGGGGTCTGTAGTTTGAATGTCCCGCACACTCGTCCTCCTCCTCCTGCAGCAGCCGCTATAACAAAGTCCCGCCTCCTCTAATACACATCACACTGATTAAATTTGCCGGCATTGGATCAGTGTTCTGCCTATCACTAGAGCTGGTCTAGGAGGCTGGACTTTGTTTTAGGAAGCAGTGGAATCTGACTCATTGTTATTCTCTACCATCACTAAAAGGATAACCTGATGTTCCACCACAATATGATACCTATGATGAGATTTCTCATCCTGTTAAGCTTCCATCCAACGATCACAGAGATCCCTATACTGAACTCTTCTCGCTTTAGCACTCCATCCCCAGATCCCCGTACTGACCTCTTCCCTCTGCATCCATCCATCCCCAGATCCCTGTACTGAGCTCTTCCCGCTACAGCGCTCCATTCCCATATCCCTGTACTAAGCTCTTCCCTTTACATCCATCCATCCCTAGATCCTTGTGCTGAGCTCTTCCCACTACAGCGCTCCATTCCCAGTTCCCCGTACTTAGCTCTTCCCACTACAGCGCTCCATCTTTAGATCCTTGTACTGAGCTCTTCAAGCGACAGCGCTGTATCAAATATAGAAGAAAGTGACCGAAAGGAGTAGTTTTATTCTTCATCACATACATCAAAGATCGGACTAGTGAGACATGGGACAAAAGAGGTTGACGCGTTTCACTACACAATGTGTGGTTATGAGTAAGCGACCCCTTGTGTCGCGAATAGCGCCAACCTCTTTTGTCCCATGTCTCACTAGTCCGATCTTTGATGTATGTGATGAAGAATAAAACTACTCCTTTCTTGATTTGAATTTTCGGAGTGCGGTCACTTCTTCTATATTTGATTATCCAACCGGATGACGGATCCAACCTGCACCTGAATCATACCTCACCTGGAGCGGTCTCACCTGTGTTTGAAATCCTACAGCGCTCTATCCCCAGATCCTCATACTGAGCTCTTCCCACTACAGCGCTCAATCCCCGGATTCCCGTACTGAGCTCTTCCCACTACAGCGCTCTATCCCCAGATCCCCATACTGAGCTCTTCCCACTACAGCGTTCAATCCCCAGATTCCCGTACTGAGCTCTTCCCACTACAGCGCTCAATCCCCAGATTTCCGTACTGAGTTCTTCCAACTACAGTGCTCCATCCCCAGATTCCCGTACTGAGCTCTTCCCACTACAGCGCTCAATCCCCAGATTCCCGTACTGAGTTCTTCCAACTACAGCGCTCCATCCCCAGATTCCCGTACTGAGCTCTTCCCACTGCAGCACTCCATCCTCAGATCCTTGTACTGAGCTCTTCAAGCTACAGCACTCCATCCCCAGATCCCTGTACTGAGCTTTTCCCTCGACATCCATCCCTAGATCCCTGTACTGAGCTCTTCCCTCTACAAAGCTAAATCACGCCACTGTGAGCATGGCCACACAGAGTCCCAGAGACTGGATCCCTGCACCTTCCATCCATGGCTGCTGAAGTCTCCCGTGCCACTGTGAGTACAGCAATGGCCACAGTCTCTGATTATCTCTTCTATCCTCTCTGCAGTCTCTGACCATCTCTTGTATCATGTTTTTGGGTTGTTGGGTGACACCATGTTTCACGGCATTGGGTGACACTAACTCTAGTGACACCACTGATCCCAAGATCCAGGGCCGCTGATAGGGGGGGACCACCAGCCCTCTTGTAAGGGGCCCGAGCTCACAGGGGGGGGGGCCCACACAGAGAGGGGGATTAGTGATGGACAACAAATACAGAAATCTTCCTCCAGCACCTGAATCTGATCTGTCCCTCTCCCTGCTATCAGCTTTTATCTGTTGAGAAAGAGACAGTTGTCCCTCACTAATCCCCTTCCCTTGTGTGGCCCCCCCTCCCAGCACTTATCTCTGCTCAGGAGTTTATTTGTAAATTGTAACTTTGTTTCTCTCTCTCTGTCTCTCTGTTCACTGAGCTCCAACTGCCCAGCCTGTATATTTTTCTCATCTCATCTTCTTTTTTATTTAACATAGTTTTTTTTTTTTAGATTTAGCAGGAATTATGCGAGTTATGTTATATTTGTGTCTGATAATAGTGATTTTGTTGTAATTTTAGCTAAATATATCTTTAATATTTTCTTGGGGGGGGGCCCTGCCAGGTAGTCTGTACGGGGCCCCGCGATTTCTAACAGCAGCCCTGCCAAGATCCCTGTACTGAGCTCTTCCCACTACATCCATCACTCCCGAGATCCCTGTACTAAGCTTGTCCCACTACATCCATCCATCCATCCCCAGATACCTGTATTGAGCTTTTTCCACTATAGCGCTACATCCCCAGATCCCTATACTGAGCTCTTTCTACAACAGCGCTTCATCACAAAATCACTGTACTGAGCTCTTTCCACTACAGGACTCTATCCCCAGACCCCTGTACTGAACTCTTCCCACTACAGGGCTCCATCCCCAGTTCTTCCCACTTCATCCATCCATCCCCAGACCCCTGTACTAAGCTTTTCCCTCTACATCCATCCATCCATCCATCCCCAGATCCCTGTACTGAGCTCTTCCCACTACAGGGCTCCATCCCCAGATCCCCGTACTGAGTTCTTCCCACTTCATCCATCCATCCCCAGACCCCTGTACTGTGCTTTTCCCTCTACATCCATCCCCAGACCCCTGTACTGAGCTTTTCCCTCTACATCCATCCATCCCCAGATCCCTGTACTGAGCTCTTCCCACTACAGGGCTCCATCTCCAGATTCCCGTACTGAGTTCTTCCCACTTCATCCATCCATCCATCCCCAGATCCCTGTACTGAGCTTTTCCCTCTACATCCATCCCCAGATCCCTGTACTGAGCTCTTCCCACTACAGGGCTCCATCCCCAGATCCACGTACTGAGTTCTTACCACTTCATCCATCCATCCATCCATCCATTCATCCATCCCCAGATCCCTGTACTGAGCTTTTCCCTCTACATCCATCCATCCCCAGATCCCTGTACTGAGCTCTTCCCACTACAGGGCTCCATCACCAGATCCCCGTACTGAGTTCTTCCCACTACATCCATCTATCCCCAGACCCCTGTACTGTGATTTTCCCTCTACATCCATTCCCAGACCCCTGTACTGAGCTTTTCCCTCTACATCCATCCATCCCCAGATCCCCGTACTGAGTTCTTCCCACTACATCCATCTATCCCCAGATCCCTGTACTGTGCTTTTCCCTCTACATCCATCCCCAGACCCCTGTACTGAGCTTTTCCCTCTACATCCATCCCCAGATCCCTGTACTGAGCTCTTCCCACTACAGGGCTCCATCACCAGATCCCCGTACTGAGTTCTTCCCACTACATCCATCTATCCCCAGACCCCTGTACTGTGATTTTCCCTCTACATCCATTCCCAGACCCCTGTACTGAGCTTTTCCCTCTACATCCATCCATCCCCAGATCCCTGTACTGAGCTTTTCCCTCTACATCCATCCATCCCCAGATCCCTGTACTGAGCTTTTCCCTCTACATCCATCCATCCCCAGACCCCTGTACTGAGCTTTTCCCTCTACATCCATCCCCAGACCCCTGTACTTTGCTTTTTCCTCTACATCCATCCATCCCCAGATCCCCGTACTGAGTTCTTCCCACTTTATCTATCCATCAGAAGATCCCCGTACTGAGCTCTAACCTCTGCATCTATCCACCCATTCCCCAGATCCCTGTACTGAGCTCTTCCCTCTACATCCATCCATCCGTCCACCCCAGATCCCCGTACTGAGCTCTTCCTTCTACAGCGATCCATCCCCAGATTCCCATACTATCCCCAGGATGTGCTGTGTTGTAGGGACTCACCTTTTACAGAGACTGAGAATTCATCTGAGAACTCAGGGTAACCCGAACTACCAGAAAATTCTGTTTGTTCACTACATTTATAATGTCCGGCTGTTTTTAGATCCACTTTCTGAATATGGAGCTCAGAGTCCGTGAATTGTGATTTTATCTCTTCATTATTCTTGTAAAATCTTGTTTGAAAGCTAGGATACTGTTTCATATGATGACATCTCAGAGTCAGGGGGTCTCCTTCATAAATGGCAGATGGAGGTCTCTGCAGAATGAGATCACCTGAGAAAATAAATAATATTATATTTACAGACCTCATATAATGGAATTATGGAGATGAGGAGATAACTCACCGTCTGTAACATTTAGTGTGACGACATCACTGATAGCGCCGTTATTGATCTTGCATTGGTAATCTCCACTGTCGTTGATTCTTGAAGATGTTCTGTGAAGGGTCTGTTGATCTCCAGGTATTGGTCTCGTATCTTTGTACCATTGATAGGTCTGGGGCTCCTCTGATGCAGTAGACTGTGCATTACATGTTATATTTACTTCATCCCCTTCTAGTACATCCCACCAGATGGGTGTTAAGGTCACCACTGGTCTGATGGCACCTAATATAGAAGAGAAGCTCACACATAAACACATACATAGCACAATATTCCAGGGCTCAACATTTAAAGTCCTGAGCTACTAGCCAGGCCTTCAGGGTTACTCGCCACCAGTTGCCCCACCCAACTCCTACCCTGCCCCACCCCTAATTCCGCCCCTAAACACACCCTCATAAATGATCTCATAAAATTACACTGTTAAATGTTTTTGCATTAATGCAGAAGTTACGAAAATAAATAATAATAACAACGTTTTCAGTGCCCATCAGTGCAGCCTCAAGGGTCTGGAGGGTGGGGGCTGAAGAGCACTGGGGAGGGCTGGAGGGGGGGCTGAAGAGCACTGAGGGGCTGGAGGGGGGGCTGAAGAGCACTGGGGAGGGCTGGAGGAGGGGGGCTGAAGAGCACTGGAGAGGGTTGGAGGGGGGGGGGGGCTGAAGAGCAATGGGGAGGGCTGGAGGGGGGCTTAAGAGCACTGGGGGGGCTGGAGATGGGGCTGAAGAGCACTGGGGGGGGCTGAAGAGCACTAGGGAGGGCTGAAGGGGGGGCTGAAGAGCACTGGGGAGGGCTGGAGGGGGGGGGGGGGGCTGAAGAGCACTGGGGGGGCTGGAGGGGGGGCTGAAGAGCACTGGGGAGGGCTGGAGGGGGGGCTGAAGAGCACTGGGGAGGGCTGGAGGGGGGGCTGAAGAGGGCTGGAGGGGGAGGCTGAAGAGCACTGGGGGGGCTGAAGAGCACTGGAGGGGCTGGAGGGGGGGAGCTGAAGAGCACTGGGTGGGCTGAAGAGAGGGGGGCTGAAGAGCACTAAGGGGCTGGAGAGGGGGGGGCTGTACAGCGCTAGGGGGGCCAGCAAAAAAAAAAAAGAAGTTGGATAGGAGGGGGATGGGGCGGCTGCATATAGAGGAATTGATCTACCTGCAGAGAGGAGAATCAGCCATCCAGCCCAGCTGATGCAGGAGGAATATGCAAAGATCAATTCCTCTATATGCAGCCACCCCACCGCCCCTTCTATGCAGTCACACAGGGAGGCTGCTCAATCCTCGGGCACTCATGTCCGTTGGGCTCCGATTTCCGCCGGCCACTCGCGATCTCCCGCTGGAGAGCGAGAAAGGCAGGCGGCTGATGTAAACACAGCCGTCTGTCATTCTCCCTGATGTAACTGCAGAGATCATACGATCCTGCTATGTAGGATCGTATGTCTCTGTGGTTACATCACAAGCCACGCCCCCCCCCACAGTTAGAATCACGCCCCTAGGGATACATTTAACCCACTGATCACCAATAAAGTTAACCCCTTCCCTGCCAGTGTAATTTTTACAGTAACAGTGCATATTTATAGCACTGATTACTGTAGTAATGTCACTGGTACCCCCAAAAGTGTCAAAAATGTCAGTCAGGGGTCCGATCTGTCCACCGCAATGTCGCAGTCCCGCAAAAAAAATCACAGATCACCAGCATTACTAGTAAAAAAAAAAACAATAACAATGACATAAATCTTTCCCGTAGTTAGTAGACGCAATAACTTTTGCGCAAACCAATCAAAATACGCTTATTGCGATTTTTTTTACCAAACATATGTATCAGAAAATAAATTGGCCTAAAATGTTAAAAAATTTTGATTTTTACATTTTTCATATTGAAAAAATGTGAAAAATATTGTTATTTTTTTAAAATTGTCGCACCTATTTTTTGTTTATAGCGCAAAAATTAAAAATCGCACAGGTGATCAAATACCACCAAAAGAAAGCTCTGTTTGTGGGAAAAAAAGGACGTCAATTTCATCTGGGTACAGCGTCGCAGGACTGCGCAATTGTCCGTTAAAATCACGCAGTGCCGAATCGCAAAATAGGTCTTTGAGCAGCCAAATCCTCCGGGGCTTAAGTGGTTAAAATATACCTTTCCTTTTCACTCTGCAATGCTGTAATTTTATTTAAAATACAATATGGCCACCTGGAGGCGTTCTGTACACAGATGGTATACTGACCACACCCCGGAAATGTCATTTCCTGCTTGTGTGATTGGCTCACTGATTTTCTCAGAAGTCTGCACTAAGATACAAGTCAGATTTTGGGCATTCCCTGAAACAAAAATTTCATTTTTGGTAATATACTCCCAAGGGAAATGACATCTAAAGGGATGCAGACCCTGTCACGTTCCTCATTAGTGCCCTGCAGGTGCATCAGCTGACTGATGATTATGAAGTCTCTCCCAAAGAGCCATTTCTTCAGAATAATACATGGTAGGAATCTGCAACAAAGTTTGTTATAATCTCTGCAATGTACAGAGATCACCCAGAGGGGAATGTATTTTTCTTAACAAAAGTGGAGTTACTCTTTAAGCCAGGAGGCATTCATCAAGTAGAACATTTTGAACACCCGTATGCAACATTTACCTCATTAAAGTGAAACAAAAAAATATGAAATATGTTTTTTTCTGTCCATTTTATTTTTTTTTTTAAATTCCAATTTTAATTAGGGCGAGCCTATGTAATCCTCCTGAAGTTTCAGATAATCCTGGTGAAGGTCATCAGTCTGTATGCATCTCAATGCCTCAATCTGTGAATGGCAGAGGACGGGGAAGCAAACAATATATATGACTGTATAGAGGTAATGTGCGATTGGACAATGTTTTGTGCTCACCATGTATCCCGATATAAAGCCCATCACTCATCTTCCTCACAGTGTCAGACGTTGTCCTCACTTCACAGGTATATTTCCCAGAATCCTCCAGCTGAGCTGACGGCACTCTGTATGTATCAGATACATCGTATTCCCGCACATTCTGTCCATCTCTGTAGAAGGCAAAGTGCAGCTCTGTGTCGCTTTGGGGCAAATCCAGTCTGCTGTCACATGTCACTGTCATCTCACCTTCTTCTATTACCCTGGACGGGGTCACTTTTATTTCTGGAGTGGAGAAGGATGCTGGAAGAGGAAATCACGACACTGATAAATTGATGGATTTGGATTGTATCTTGCTGAGATATCACGTTTTTATGAATTGTTAGATTTACTTCCTATTACATTGTAACCACTTGCCAACCGCCCCATGCAGATTTACTACAGCAGGGCGGCTTGGCTGCGCATAATCTACGTGATCGTACATCTACGTGATTATGTGCACGCGGTCTCGGCAGAGCATACATTTATCTCTCTCTATATATAGGACAATTGATTAACTATATTAGGCCATTGGGTATCTATCTGTCAGTTCAGTATAGAGCATACATTGATATCTAATATATATAAGCCACTTGAGTATACATTAGGCCATTCAGTATCTATTGGTAGTTTCAGTATAGACAATATATTGATATCTACATATATATAGGCTACTTGAGTATATATCAGTAGGGATGATCGAACGGTTCGGGTCCACCATCGGTTCGGCCCGAACATTGGGTGTTCGAGGTTCGGCCGAATTTAGAACTTTTTGCCCAAAAAGTTCGGAATTCGGCAACCAGAACCAACCAAAATGCAATGCTTCAGGAAATGGGCTTTAAAAGCCAGAGATTGGACCAGAACCATTAGCAAAAGCCAATTGAGGGGGCAGGAGAATGCTAGGAATGTGATTGGAGTGACTAGGGGGTCCCTAGACCAATCATTAGTGAATACGCCCCCCAGTATATAAGATCGCCCCCCCCATATTCCTAGCATTGTTATACTGGACATGGAAGAGCGTGGAAGCAGTTCTGTTAATTTTACTTGAAAAGTGTCATTTAGCATTTATTAGTGTGAGGAAAGGGATATCTAGTGTAGTTAGAGAGCTCCTTTACACTTTAGTTAGCTTCAAAAATTTAGTTTCTGTAGGGAAACTGTTAAGTGTCAGGGGACCGTAGTGTAGTGTAGTGTAGGGTTAACTGGCAGTGACTGCTATGGCAGGGTAACAAAACCCTTCCATAGCAGGGTGACCGCTATAGAGAAAAGATAATTTTTCTGAATAGCTTCATCACACCCATATGGCTTCTCACCAGCCAAGAATTTTTTATGCTGCAGGGGCTGCCACTGCCAGTGCTTTTTTGAGGACATGTTTGATGTCAGACATGACATCTGAACATGTGTATAGGGGGTATATATAGACATATATGTCTGAATATATACCCCTAGACATATATAGGTGTGATAGTAGCTGAAATAAATGCTTGTGCTAATGAAATCATTTACAGTAATATATTTCTGCTACTATCACACCTATATATGTCTAGGGGTATATATTCAGACATATATGTGTATATAAACCCCCTATACACATGTTCAGATGTTTTGCCTGCCTCAAAAGAACCAAAAAAATGCCAAAAAAAACCGCTAGCGTCAAAAATAAAATAAATGCCCAGGTGTGTTTTTGCTGGCATTTTTTTTTTTTGGGGGGGGGGGGGTTTGGAGGCAGGCAAAACATCTGACCGGCAAGGTGTTACAGGAGCGGAGCCAACCCCCTGTCAGAAAGTTTTCTAATACAAACAATCCTTTTTTTTTATGGTTCTGGACATGCTACAGAGCTGAAACTTCACAGGTACACATTTTAGACACCCCAGACACAAAATCACACAAAAAAAGTTCTTAAAAATTGCCATTTTTGATAAAAAAGCCAATTATTGAAAAAAAAAAAGAAAAAGAGATTTTTTGATTTTTACTTTGGATTTCAGATCTGGGGGGTCTAAAAAGTGTACATGTGAAGTTTCAGCTCTGTAGCATGTCCAGAACCAGAAAAAAAAAAGATTGTTTGTATTAGAAAACTTTCTGACAGGGGGTTGGCTTCGCTGCTGTAACACCTTGCCGGTTTAATAGAAGGCATTTTTTTGGGTTCTTTGCAGTCAGGAAAAACATCTGAACTTGTGTATAGTGGTACTGTGCACAAGTTCTGATGTTTTGCCTGCCTCCAAAAACCCCCCAAAAATGCCAGTAAAAACACACCTGGGCATTTTTTTTTGACGCTAGCGTTTTTTTTTGGCATTTTTTGGGGTTCTTTTGAGGCAGGCAAAACATCTGAACTTGTGTATAGTGGTATATATACACACATCCATATATTTATATACACACCTAGACATATATAGGCGTGATAGTAGCAGAAATATATTACTGTAAATGATTTCATTAGCGCAAGCATATATTTCTGCTACTATCACACCTATTTTTTCAATAATTGGCTTTTTTATCAAAAATGAAAATTTTTAAGAACTTTTTTTTGTGTGATTTTGTGTCTGGGGGGTCTAAAGGGTGTACCTGTGAAGTTTCAGCTCTGTAGCATGTCCAGAACCAGAAAAAAAGATCATATAGGTGTTAAAGTTAAAGGAGGGTCCCGACCCACATCCCTGTTCTACTGAAAAATTATCTTTTTTTTTCATGGTTCTGGACATGCTACAGAGCTGAAACTTCACATGCACACCTTTTAGACCCCCCAGATACTAAATCCAAAATCAAAAAATCTCTCTTTTTTTTTTTTTTTTAATTTTTTCAATAATTGGCTTTTTTTTTTATCAAAAATGACAATTTTTAAGAACTTTTTTTGTGTGATTAATAGTTAATGGGGCATGACCCAGAACCCTAGGCACTTTTTAGGGGCATTTATTGGGTTTTGGGGCTTCAAAATGGTGTTTTTTGATAACTGAAGTTCGGGTCCCATTGATTTCAATGGGGTTCTGAAATCCGGGCTGAACTTTCGGGAAGTTCGGATGTTCTGGTCGAACCGAACTTTTCAAAAGTTCGATCATCCTTATATATCAGGCCATTCTGCTTCTATCGGTCAGTTCAGTACATATCAGCAGTGCAATATATATAGATTATATATTGATCAACCAGGAATAAAACCCCCCCAAAATCCACATCATGTCCGAAAGGTGGACAAGGAGAGGCAGACGCTAACAGGCCACGAAAAGAGGGCAAGCAGCCTCTGTATGCACAGTAAAAATTGGTGGTCACTGTAGTATGGTAAGCAACGGGTTAAGTTGCTGTCTGCAAAATGTTACAATTATGTATATGTCTGGGAGCTGGGTGTGGCTGAAGTTAGTTGCATGCTGATGTGCAGTGAATAAAGAAGCAACCTGTACAGCTTGTCTGTGTTAATACACTACATTTTGGCGACGAGGATGGCTAGCTTTCTGGATTTACTGGCTATTGGACCGTTTGATGTGTCTGGAGACCACACTAGTCTCTCACAGCGCTGGGACAAGTGGAAGAAGGGATTTCAGCTCTATGTTATAGCCACAGGAGTGACTGCACCTGCTCAGAAGAGAGCCATGCTGCTGCATCTAGCTGGACCTCAAGTTCAGGACATTTTTGAAACCCTGGGAGCAACAGGGGAAGATTCAGACTATGAGACAGCCATGAATAGACTGAGTGAGTACTTTGAGCCAAAGAAAAATATTCCCTATGAAAGATATAAGTTTAGACAGGCTGTGCAAGAACTGGGAGAAACCACCGACAGTTATGTGACTAGGCTGAAATATCTGGCAAAGTCTTGTGATTTTGGGACTGTAACTGAGGAGATAATCAGAGATCAGGTCATAGAGAAATGCACATCTGTGCACCTCAGGAGGAGATTATTGAGAGAACCTAGTCTCACACTTACTAGTCTGCAGGAGATTGCAAGAGCCATTGAACTGTCTGAGCTCCAGGCTCTGCATATTGAAACCAAGAACACTGCATCTGTCAATACAGTCTCCAAACCTACCTATAATAATAGGAATATCTGGAGTAGGAAAGAGAGTTTTCCAAAGAGCACTTTACATATCACCTGCAATAAATGTGGCAGGGCGGGACACACAAGTCAGGACTGCACTGTGGTACAGAAAAAAATGTGCTTTGCTTGTGGAAAGACAGGTCATTTTGCAGCTGTGTGTAGAAGTACAACCAGAGATAACAAAACCAAAGGACAATCTGCACAAGTAAATGTTATAGCTGAGGATAAAGAGAGTGCTCCTGACTGTGAATTTATATTCTCCCTGTGTTCTCTGCAAGCCGGGACATTAACCATTAAGATTGGAAATACGGATGTGTCAGTGTTGATTGACTCTGGAGCTACATGCAATGTTATGGACTTGGCTTCTTGGCACAGTCTTAATGGCAGAGAAAATCACCTTAAATTGTGTAACACCACTAAACAGATTTATACTTATGGCTCCAGTACACCACTGCAACTTAAAGGCAAATTTTATACCTCTGTTCAAACACATGAGACTGGTCCTCCATTGCAGACCGAATTCTATGTTGTAGATGGCACAGGGTCGCCTCTGCTTGGTCGTCAAACCGCAATGGCACTAGGGGTGTTACAGATTGGCCGTGATGTAGGCAGCGCAAGAGTGAATATGGTGTCTCCTGCTATTTCTGCATTGAAAGAGGAATTTAAAGATTGCTTCTCTGGGTTTGGAAAATTAAAGGATTTTCAGTTGGAGCTTCACATTGATCCACATGTAAAGCCTATTGCACAGCCAGTACGCAGACTTCCTTATAGCCTGAGATCACCTGTTGAGCACAAAATGGCAGAGCTGCTAGACCTTGACATTATTGAACCTGTGGAAGGGCCCACTCCGTGGGTATCGCCGTTAGTTGTTGTACCAAAGGGCACAGATATTCGAATTTGTGTGGACATGAGATGTGCTAACCAAGCTGTGCAGAGAGAGAGACATCCAATTCCCACTATTGAAGATGTTCTGCATGCAATGAATGGGGCAAGTGTCTTCAGTAAACTGGATTTGAAATGGGGTTATCATCAGATTGAATTGACCCCAGCATCTAGAGTCATCACTACATTTGCAAGCCATAAAGGTCTTTTTAGATACAAGAGGTTGATGTTTGGCGTATCGTCCGCACCAGAGGCCTATCAACATGTGATTCAGCAAGTGCTACATGGTTGTGAAGGCACGCATAACATTTCTGATGATATAATTGTGTGGGGAACAAACACACAGGAGCACGACGAACGTCTCCGTGCAGTGCTAAATCGCTTGAAGGAGAAAGGGTTAACATTAAATGAGAAGAAATGCACATTTCAAATGAATAAAATGACTTTTATGGGCCATGTGCTGTCTGACAGGGGCATTGGTCCGGAGGACTGTAAAATTAAAGCTGTGTCTGATGCCAGAAATCCTGAAAACCCTGCAGAAGTACGCAGTTTTCTTGGGCTAGTGAATTACTGTGCCAAGTTTATTCCAGATATGGCGACTGTCAGTGAACCTTTGAGAGTGTTGACTCGCAAAGCAGTCCCTTGGAAGTGGGGCCTTTTGGAACAAGGTGCATTTGATGAACTTAAGAGACGGCTGACTTGCGCCACAACTTTGGCTTATTTCAATCCTACTGCACACACCCAAGTTATTGTCGATGTTAGCCCTGTGGGGTTAGGCGCCATCTTGGTTCAGAGACAATGCACAGGCGATTACAGGCCTATTCAGTATGCAAGCAGATCCCTCACTGATGTAGAGAGACGTTATTCTCAGACCGAGAAAGAAGCTTTGGCTGTTGTTTGGGGATGTGAAAGGTTTCACACCTATCTCTACGGCCTTGATTTTGAAATCATCACAGACCACAAGCCTCTGGAAGTGATATATTCGCCACGCTCAAAACCATCTGCCAGAATTGAGAGATGGGTTCTCAGATTGTTACCGTATCGATTTACAGTGCGGTACAGACCTGGACCGACTAATGCGGCAGATGCACTTTCCAGATTGCCTCAGTCTTCTGCACCTGTTCATAACCTGGCAGAAGAGTACATTCGTTTTGTGGCTACTAACGCCATGCCTCAGGCATTGACACCGCGGGAGGTTGAAGAATTGTCATCTGTGGATCCGGAAATTGCTCGGTTGAGAAAATGTGTAAGACAAGGGGTTTGGGTGGATTGTGACCTAAGCTATCACAGAATCAAACAAGAGCTGAGTATTGCAGGACAACTAGTTCTACGTGGCAATCGTATTGTGATGCCTAAAGATTTACGGAAACGTACATTACATTTAGCCCATGAGGGCCATCAAGGCATTGTACGCACCAAACAAAGATTACGTGAGAAAGTCTGGTGGCCAGGAATTGACAAGGATGTGGAACGTTTGGTTTCTTCATGTCGAGCATGTCAGTTGGTGGGCAGCAAACCTAAACCAGAACCAGTAACTCACACTGTTCTACCCGAGGGACCATGGGAAGATTTAGCCATTGATCTGTGCGACATTCCATCTGGACACCATCTTTTAGTTGTTGTGGACTATTATTCAAGGTGGCAAGAGGTGGTAGTTCTCACTAAAGCTACATCATCAACTGTAATTGAGGGGTTGGAGAGCATTTTTGCATCTCATGGGTTGCCTAAACGGATTGTGAGTGATAATGGTGCCCAATTTACTTCTCAGGAATTTCAGGATTATCTGAAATCAAATGCTATTGAACATCATCGTACAACTCCATACTGGCCACAGGCTAACGGGGAAGTGGAACGCCAGAATCGAACCTTGCTGAAAGCTTTGCGGATTGCTCATTTAGAGAGAAGAGACTGGAAAAAGGAACTGTGGCGTTTTCTTTTGGCTTATCGCACAACTCCGCATACTGTCACTGGCGTTAGTCCTGCGGAACTTCTTTGTGGTCGCAAATTCAGGACAAAATTGCCAGACATTGGGGGTCCTCCTACAAGTCAGAAACCTTTTCGGCATATTGATGAGGAAAGGAAGATCCGGGCTGAACAGTATGCAAACCACCGCCGCCATTGTCAACCTAGTGGCCTTCAACAGGGTGATAGGGTGTTGCTTCAAAGTGATCGGTTTAACAAACTGGCTCCGTCCTTTGAACCTGAGCCTTATGTTGTAAAGGAGAAAAGAGGTACTCAAGTGGTTTTAGAGGATTTAGATGGTCACACAAAAGTGCGTAATTCCTCATTTGTGAAGAAATTTATTGAGTCAGAAGGTCAAGTATCGGAAGATGGCGAACAGGCAAAGAGTAGTGATGATACTGCCAGTGGCCTACCTTAAGGACTATGTGTATAGTCAGGAGTTTATAGGTTAAATTTTTAGTTGTTCATCCATGCATTTTGTTAATCTTATTAATACGTTGTGCATGTTATGTTTTATTCAAAGAGAGGAGGGAATGTAGTATGGTAAGCAACGGGTTAAGTTGCTGTCTGCAAAATGTTACAATTATGTATATGTCTGGGAGCTGGGTGTGGCTGAAGTTAGTTGCATGCTGATGTGCAGTGAATAAAGAAGCAACCTGTACAGCTTGTCTGTGTTAATACACTACAGTCACAGACATGGTGCATCCTCTGCAGACGGGGCACGCCCATCCTATTTTTCTGGTGCTGGCCATGTTATTCAGCCGCAACATGTGGAAGAGTTGATGGAGTGGATAAATAAGCTGTCCTCATCCTCCTTGACCTCTGACACCCAGGCTCATACTAGTTTGCCTTCCACAGCAGCTGCCATCACAGTGTCAGTGACATGCTGCTGGAGGAATTTGAAAGCTGTGATGTTGGTTCCCAGGTTGATGAAGGGAATAACCTGAGCCTAGAGAGAGGGAGTGACAATGACGGACAAGAAACTAGCAGTCATGTTGCCACAGCTGCAGCATACTGCCAAGTTTGCTCCAGTGAAGAGGAGGGAGGGGCTGATGAGGTCACTGTCTGTACATGGGTGCCTGACAGGATAGAGGAAGAAAGTGAAGGGTAGGAGGAGGAGGAGGAGGAGGAGGAAGCACAACTCCAACGAGGCAGGATGTGCTCCAGGGGCCGCCATAGGAGTAGCCAACCTATTGCATTATAGCACAGAAATCCACAGGTGCAGGGGGCTGCAAACTCCCCACGTACTTCCAAAAGTTCATTAGTGTGGGCTTTTTTCAGCACATGTGCAGTAGACTGCAGCGTTGCTGTTTGCAACATCTGTCTGAAGCGGATCAAGCATGGCCAGAACACCAGCTGCTTGGGCACCACATGCTTGACAAGGCATATGACGACCTGCCATGCAGTTCGTTGGCAACAGCACCTGAAAGATAAAAACAAGCCTACTGCACCTTCCTCCTCATCTGGGATCTCTAACCCTACTATACCTCCTGTCTTCTCAAAAACCTGCATTAAGAGGGATTATGGTATAGCAATGAGTGCCACAGATACTTGCACCCAATCTGCTAGCGGTACACTGCCGCTTGATTTGAGCAGCAGGCAAATTTCACTACCCCAGTTGCTGAACAGTAGAAAGAAATACTGTCCCAGCCATCCACATGCTCAGCATCTTAATGCTAGCTTGGCAAAATTTGCTAGCACTACAATTGCTGCCTTTTCATCTGGTAGACTCTGCTCCCTTTCACAAATTTTTGGAATGTGCTGTACCACAGTGGCTGGTACCAAAAAGACATTTATTTTCGCGTAAGGCCATTCCGGCTCTCTACCGTCATGTGGAAGGTAGTGTTTTGGCCTCGTTGGACAGAGCAGTCAGCAGGAAGGTTCACATTACTGCTTACTCTTGGTCCAGCAGGCATGGATAGGGACGTTACATTTCCTTCACTGTGCACTGGGTAACTATGCTGGCAGCTGAGAAGGATGCAGGACAGAGTTCGATGTTGCAGCTTCTTTTACCACCACGCCTCCAAAAAGCTGGTGCTGGTTCTGCTCCTCCTCCATGTCCTCTTCTGCTCAATAGTCCTCTGAAGCAGCAGTGCTCCCTAAGCTTTCAAGGGGCTACATAAGCAGTCAGGCTAAAATATGCCATGTCGTGCTTCAGTTGGTCTGTTTAGGGGATAGGAGTCACAACGGTGCAGAGATTCTGTCAGCTCTGCCGGGGCAGGGGCAGGCTCAGAGATGGTTGACGCCACGACAGCTTGAGCCATAAATGGTTGTATGCGACAATGGCACCAACCTTCTCTCTGACACTTGACACATGTGCCATGCTTGGCACATGTGCTGAATCTGGTGGTGCAGCGTTTCTTGACCAGATACCTGGGGCTTACAAGATCTCCTGCGGCAGGCCAGAAAACTCTTTGGCCATTTCCAGAGTTCAAAACCAGTGCTCGGGAATTAAACTTGCCCACCAACGGCCTCGTTTGTGACATGCCCACCAGGTGGAACTCAACATTGGCAATGCTGCAGCAGGTGCACATGCAGCAGAGGGCCGTCAATGAGTACCTGTGTGAGTATGGCACAAGGACAGGCTCAGGGGAGCTTGTTTTTTTTTGCCACGCCACTGGCTTTTGATAATGGATGCATGCACCATCCTGTCACCATTTGAGGAGGCCACAAGGATGGTGACTCGGGACGATGCATGCATCAGTGACACTATCCCTCTAGTCTACCTGCTGGAGCACATGCTTCGTGGAATCATGAACAAGGCACTTGAGGCAGAACAGTGGGTGGAAGAGGAGGACTTCCTTTCCTCACAAGGCCCCCTTTAGGCAGATATCATGCCTGCAGGGACACAAAACACACAAGAGGAAGAGGAGGAGGAGGATTGTGGTAGCATGGATGTAGAGCATAGCATACAGCAGTCTTCAAGGGATGGTTTTGATTCCCCAGAAACCCCAGGAGTTGTACATGGTTGGGGAGAGGTTGCTCCGGACAATGTCATCCTTAGTGACCCAGAGGACTCAGAAGCTCATGCCTCCTCCAACTGACATTGCATGTGCTCCCTGATTCTGCAAAGCCTGCGCAAGGACTCGAGGATTCGTGCTATCAAAGAGAGGGATAATTACTGGTTGGTAACACTTTTTTATCCACGTTAAAAGGGTAAAGTTGCAGAGCTCATTCTGCCTTCGCAAAGAGAGCAGAGAATGAAACATCTTGAGAAGGCCTTAAAAAACAATTTGTGTAACACCTTTTCAGACACTGGGAAGTTAACATCTCTGGACGAGTTTCTGAGGCATCGTTCAGCCAAAGGAGGAGCAGTGCAGAAGGTGCCCCTCTGACCGATGCCTTCAAACAGTTCTTTAGTCCTCAGGAACACCCAGGACTGTTAGGTTTAGGCAACTATCGGCAGCATCTCCATCATATGGTGCATGATTATCTAGGGGCAAGAGCAGACTTGGAGACCTTTCAAAGTGAGCATCCACTGGGTTACTGGGTCTTGAGGATGGACTACTGGCCAGAACTTGCTCAATATGCAATGGAGCTACTGGCCTGTCCTGCTTCCAGCGTGCTTTGCAAACGGACGTTCAGTGCTGCTGGAGGTTTTTTGACGGACAAAAGAGTGCGTCTGTCCACAGACTCTGTTGACCAGCTGAATTTTATCAAAATAAATCAGTCCTGGATCAACAGCAACTATCAGGCCCCTGTTGCTGATGTAACTGATTGAATTTGCTAGGAGTCTGCCATCCCTTGATGACTGCATATGCTGCCTATCCTATTCCTCAACCTTGATTCTGCTAGCTTCCAACAATGTTTTTGGTTTAGGTCACCACCAGCCCCCAAGGCCTCATTTTTATGCACTTGTATGACAGGTGCATACAATTTACATTTCATATGTAATTTGTAACAGCAGGCCCTGTCCCTGTGCTCTGCGCCCAGCAAGAGGAACTGTGAGGGGTTATGGTGTTCAGGCACAACCAACAGCAAAGGCCCTATTTTTGGCACCTGTATGACAAGTACAACCCAATTTCAAAAAAGTTGGGACACTGTACAAATTGTGAGTAAAAAAGGAATGGACAAATTTACAAATCTCATAAACTTATATTTTATTCACAATATAATATAGATAACATATCAAATGTTGAAAGTGAGACATTTTGAAATGTCATGCCAAATATTGGCTCATTTTGGATTTCATGAGAGCTACACATTCCAAAAAAATTGGGACAGGTAGCAATAAGAGGCCGGAAAAGTTAAATGTGCATATAAGGAACAGCTGGAGGACCAGTTTGCAACTTATTAGGTCAATTGGCAACATGATTGGGTATAAAAAGAGCCTCTCAGAGTGGCAGTGTCTCAGAAGTCAGGATGGGCAGAGGATCACCAATTCCCCCAATGCTGCAGCGAAAAATAGTGGAGCAATTTTAGAAAGGAGTTTCTCAGAGAAAAATTGCAAAGAGTTTGAAGTTATCATCATCTACAGTGCATAATATCATCCAAAGATTCAGAGAATCTGGAACAATCTCTGTGCGTAAGGGTCAAGACGGAAAACCATATTGGATGCCTGTGATCTTCAGGCCCTTAGATGGCACTGCATCACATACAGGAATGCTACTGTAATGGAAATCACAACATGGGCTCAGGAATACTTCCAGAAAACAATGTCGGTGAACACAATCCACCGTACCATTCACCGTTGCCGGCTAAAACTCTATTACAACATCATGGCTGCGTAGTAGAAGGATCCGGGTGCTGAAATGGCCAGCCTGCAGTCCAGATCTTTCACACATAGAAAACATTTGGCGCATCATAAAGAGGAAGATGCAACAAAGAAGACCTAAGACAGTAGAGCAACTAGAAGCTTGTATTAGACAAGAATGGGACAACATTCCTATTCTTAAACTTGAGCAACTTGTCTCCTCAGTCCCCAGACGTTTGCAGACTGTTATAAAAAGAAGAGGGGATGCCACACAGTGGTAAACATGGCCTTGTCCCAACTTTTTTGAGATGTGTTGATACCATGAAATTTAAAATCAACTTATTTTTCCCATAAAAGTATACATTTTCTCAGTTTAAACATTTGATATGTCATCTATGTTGTATTCTGAATAAAATATTGAAATTTGAAACTTCAACACCATTCTGTTTTTATTCACAATTTGTTCAGTGTCCCAACTTTTTTGGAATCGGGTTTGTACATGCGATTTCAAATTTGTATGGAATTCTTACCAGCAGGTACCGTTCCTGCATCCATCAAGAGTTACTGTGAGGGGTTGGTTGCAGTGTTCAGGCACCACCAACAACCAAGGCCCAATTTTTCTGCACCTGTATGACAAGTTCATGCAATTTCAAAATTAATATTGAATTTTTAGCAGCAGGGCCAGTTCCTGCACCCAGCAAGAGTAACTGCGAGGGGTTACGGTGTTCAGGCACCACCAACAACAAAGGCCCAATTTTTCTGCACCCGTATGACAAGTACATGCCATTTGAAATTCGTATGTATATTTGTATATGACATTTTTTGCTTTAGAAATGTCAGTATAGCTGCAGCAGGCTACTGTCAGGATTATTGGGGAGATTAAATAAAAGAAAAATGGAATTATAAAAACCATGTATATTCAGTCCTATATAGAGATTTTGAATAGTACAGCATCCATTTTTCTTAGGGGTGATGAAAAGTTCATATATGTTCTTTTGAACAAAATGTCTCTTACAATAGGGTCTTATAATTTTAGCAGATGTTTCTGTTTCTCTTTTGGTAATAAATAAGAGGTCTTTTTACATCTTATCAGATAAGAGTCATTTTAGCCAGACACCAACAGTCACTGATGGCCAGTCTCGCTTGTAATCTTATCTGTATTTTACAATGAACAATAGTTCAGTGTATTCTTTTAGATTTATTTAAACTATATTTGTAAAGATACATTATATCATATGTGAGAAAATATTAGCAATAATTAGGTCATTATATTGTGTAAAACATATATATTTAAGAATGTTTTGTATAACACATTTTGCTTTTATATTTTTACACATAATAATCTTACTTAGACGAAGCTAAGTATTAATTCTACCAATTACCTCATTTTAGAAACGTTTGTGTTTAAGTTTTTATGGCCACGTAAATCCTCCAAACCTAGCCTAAGAGTCTGAAGTGTTTGACAGAATTCAAATAATTAATGGATTTTCACTGGCCAGACAGGTCAAAGGTTATCAGTTAATAGTAGTGTAATTGTATATTTTATACTGAATTTAAAGAGTAATACAATACTGCCCTCTTTGGAGATTACTCCTAAATGCAGTCTCGGGGTAAATCAGTAATATTCCAAAATAAATATATATATTGTATTAAAATTATATTCTTTTTAAATGGTGTTGCCAGATCCAATCCCTGCCAAGATACATGATGGAGATATTAGATGGATATATGTGTATCATGAGAGTATGGACAGGTTTTTATGTTGTTTTTATGATTATTCTTGAATATAAAGAAATTATCAATTAATTTTAATATCCAAAATACTGGATAATTAAGGGAAGCGTTGACAATGACCTCACCAGTTAATGGATAAAATATCCCAACCAATGGGGATAAAGTTAATCCTTCTGGTTTTGGCTTATGGTAATTTTACTGTCCTTTTGTTCAACACAATATAAAAAGGAGAACCCAGATGTGAGACACACACATTACTGACAACATTCATTACACCTACAACACACACGCTACTCACATCCATCTATGTACTCATCTATACATACTCCATCTTGCTCCATCATATATCTGAAACTTTGAAGGACGCCAAATGAAACTCCTCCCTAACTGGCCACCATTTTGGGAAGGCAGCCATCTTAAGGACTCTGGTAATGACCATTTTAAGCTAGCAGCCATCTTAAGTGTGGCAAATATACCTTGCTGTTTATTTGATTCTTATTTACTATTGTTTATTTCCTTCCTTATATGTTTTATATTACATATTTAAAGCGGAGTTCCACCCTGGATTTTTTTTTTTTTAATACCCCCGGGACAGTCAGGGCTAGTACATTCCACAATGGCTAGCCTCTGATCTGTCCCGGGTTGCACTTACCTGTTAGGACAAATACTTACCTTGAAAATGTCTTGTCCAGCGCTGCCATCTCAGATGTGGGCAGCTTGAAGCCAGTGAGATCCCCTTCGGCGTCTTCTTCCGCCTTCTTTGGTCCCACGATGCTCTGCGCCGGCCCCGACGTCACTTCCGGGTCGCGCGCGTCATCCCTCTACAGCTTCTGGGCATGCCCTGAAGCTGTTTAGAAGGAGATGACGCGCGCGACCCGGAACTGACGTCGGGGCTGGTGCAGGCGCAATGATTCCTGGGAGCTATGACGTTCAGCTCCCAGGAATCATTGCAGAGCCAGGAAGTGACGACGGGCCGCGGCCTGAGGAAGGAGGAAGGAGGAAGTAAGGTAAGTATTTTTTCTTCGCTACTAGGTAAGTAAAAAAAAAAAAAAATATGCGATTATCCATTTCTTTTTCAGGTGACCCGGAGCGAGAAGATGGAGTTTAGTATAAAATTAGGGTGGAACTCCACTTTAAGAGTAATGAGATTACAATCCCAGCCGTATGAACCATATTAGATTTTTCTTTAAAAGCTGATTTTTGTTTTTATAAATTTTTATTAATATCAGATTTAGCGCATTATTAGCGTATTAGTCTCCCGTTTTGCGTAGCCTATTCTCACTTCATCTGCAGCAAAGTGACTGTTGGCTGCCCAATTCTCAGACAATTGTGGTCTGATTATATAGAACAATTATCTATGGTTTATGCTATACCTGGGGAAAAGGTAATCTTGCTTTATTTTAATTTCATTATTGAGCTACATATCACATTGCATTTATCGTTTTAAGTTTGTATTTTATGTAAAGTTATCTCTTTATGTCATCTCAAGTCCAATCATATATTGTGAATACATGTCTTGTGAATAAATATACTTATATATTCCTTACTGTAGACTGTTTTCACTAAGATTGGTATATGCTGTTAAAAAGAAATTAATCGATTAAAAAGAACTTGTTACATATTGATTTGTGGAAATAAGTTGAGATTCTCCTACCTTACAGATCTTTCCTTATTTACATAAATATACACTGTTACATTCAGAGCAGTATAAATATTCTGACACTACTTTGCAGGCACATTCAGGGGACCCCCCCAGGCACGATATTTGAAGGAATTTTTTTTATAGTTTCACATTAAGCCTCATTAAAATCAGTAAATCACTGCTCCTTTAAAAACAATTGTTTTTAAAAACATTTTTTGCATTGCTACGTGTTCCCCAGCTCAGTACCCGGACCCCCATATACTTCTCTGGGGCAATAACTTGCATTTAAGCCTTCAAAATGAGGCCGTTTGATTTTTGACGTTTGAGTCCCACAGACTTCAATGTAGTTTCTTTGTTCGAACAAACTTTTCCCCTGTTCGTGGTGTTCTGGTGCGAACCGGGGGGGGGGGGGTGTTCGGCTCATCGCTATATAAGATATCATATTAGATATATATATATATATATATATATATATATATATATAAAACTATATATATATATATATATATATATATATATATATATATATATATATATCACGTAAATTATCTCACAAAAGAGAGTACACCCCTCACATTTTTGTAAATATTTTATTCTATCTTTTCATGTGACAACACTGGAGAAATGACACTTTGCTACAATGTAAAGTAGTGAGTGTACAGCTTGTATAACAGTGTAAATTTGCTGTCCCCTCAAAATAACTCAACACACATCCATTAATGTCTAAACAGTTGGCAACAAATGTAAGTACACCCATAAGGGAAAATGTCCAAATTGGGCCCTACTAGCCATTTTCCCTCCCCGGTGTCATGTGACTCGTTAGTGTTACAAGGTCTCAGGTGTGAATGGGGAGCAGGTGTGTTAAATTTGGTATTATTGTTCTCACTCTCTCATACTGGTCACTGGAAGTTCAACATGGCACCTCTTGGCAAAGAACTCTGAGGATCTGAAAAAATAATTGTTGCTCTACATAAAGATGGCCTAGGCTATAAGAGGATTGCTAAGACCCTGAAACAGAGCTGCAGCATGGTGGTCAAGACTATACAGTGGTTTAACAGGGCAGGTTCCACTCAGAACAGACCTCACCATGGTCGACCAAAGAAGTTGAGTGCACATGCTCAGCGTCATATCCAGAGGTTGTCTTGGGAAATAGGCGTATGAGTGCTGCCAGCATTGCTGCAAAGGTTGAAGGGATGGGGGGGGGGGGGGTCAACCTGTCAGTGCTCAGACCATACACTACACACACTGCATCAAATTGGTCTGCATCGCTGTCGTCCCAGAAGGAAGCCTCTTCTAAAGATGATGTACAAGAAAGCCTGCAAACAGTTTTCTGAAGATAAGCAGACTAAGGACATGGATTACTGGAACCATGTCCTGTGGTCTGATGAGACCAAGATAAACTTATTTGGTTCAGATGGTGTCAAGCGTGTGTGGCGGCAACCAGGTGAGGAGCACAAAGACAAGTGTGTCTTGCTTACAGTCAAGCACGGTGGTGGAAGTGTCATGGTCTGGGGCTGCATGAGTGCTGCCGGGACTGGGGAGCTACAGTTCATTGAGGGAACCATGAATGCCAACATGTACTGTGGCATACTGAAGCAGAGCATGATCCCCTCCCTTCGGAGACTGGGCCACAAGGCATTATTCCAACTTGATAATGACCCCAAACACACCCCCAAGATGACCACTGCTTTGCTTAAGAAGCTGAGGGTAAAGGTGATGGACTGGCAAAGCATGTCCCCAGACCTAAACCCTATTGAGCATCTGAGGGGCATCCTCAAATGGAAGGTGGAGGAGCGCAAGGTCTCTAACATCCACCAGCTCCATGATGTCGCCATGGAGGAGTGGAAGAGGACTCCAGTGGCAACCTGTGAAGCTCTGGTGAACTCCATGCCTAAGAGGGTTAAGGCAGTGCTGGAAAATAATGGTGGCCACACAAAATATTGACACTTTGGGCCCAATTTGGACATTGTCACTCACTTTTCTTGCCAGCGGTTTAGACATTAATAAAATATTTACAAAAAATGTGAGGGGTGTACTCACTTTTGTGAGATACTGTAAATGGTGCAAAAAGTTCATAAATAGTCCAGTGCTCCACATGAAAATACAACAAACTGTTTGTAGTGCAGCTTAAATAACCCACCATGAAAAGTGTGCCACCGCTGTGCTCTATATGTGAAAATTGGCTGCATACCAAATCAAATGATCCCACCAAGAGATCATATGCGTTTGAGTTGAAGCGCCTCTGAAGACAATTGGTCAGCCAGCTCCAGGCTTATGGTGCTCTTTAATCTCGGTAATCACATCATGTGGTTGTAAAAGATAATGGAAGACGCTCATAGTGCATTAATGCCTATAAAGCGGGTTTATTAAATAAAAATTGCACTTACATCAAGGACAATAAATTTGAGCGATATGGGATAAAATCTTGCATCGCCTCCCACGTTTCCTCTCAGAAGGCATTGAATGAGAAGAAGTCGATGGCTTCTGAGAGGAACTACAAAAGAAATTAACCACTTGCCGACCGCCCCAAGTACATTTACTGCTGCGGTCAGCCCCTCCTGGGCAAAGTGACGTAGTACTACGTCGCTCGCCCAGGAGCCTGCAGGGGACGAGCGCGCGCTGCCGGAGGCACACTCCCGCCCCCGCTCGTTCCCGCACATCCCTGCCGGTCACTCACGATCACCCGGTGCAGAGGGAGAAAGGCAGGGGGCTGATGTTAACACACCCGTCTGTCATTCTCCCTGATCTAACTGTAGAGATCATACGATCCTGCTATGTAGGATTGTATGTCTCTGTGGTTACATCAAAAGCCACACCCCTTTACAGTTAGAAACATGCCCCTAGGGACACACTTAACCCCTTGATCACTAATAAAATTAACCCCTTCCCTGCCAGTGTCATTTTTACAGTACCAGTGCATATGTATAGTGTCAAAAGTGTCAAAATGTCAATCAAGGGTCTGATCTGTCCGCCGCAATGTCGCAGTCCTGCAAAAAAAAATTGCAGATCGCTGCCATTATTCGTTAAAAAAAAAAACACAATTAAAATGACAAAAATCTTTCCCTTAGTTAGTAAACACAATAACTTTCGCGCAAACCAATTAAAATACGCTTATTGCGATTTTTTTTTACCAAAGATATGTAGCAGAAAACAAATTGGCCTAAAATGTTAAAACATTTTGATTTTTACATTTTTTGGGGGGAATTTCATTTAAAAAAATGTGAAAAATATTGTTATTTTTTCAAAATTGTCCCTCTTTTTTTGTATAAAGCGCAAAAAGTAAAAATCATACAGGTGATCAAATACCACCAAAAGAAAGCTCTTTTCGTGGGAAAAAGGACGTCAATTTCATTTGGGTACAGCATCGCACGACCGCGCAATTGTCCGTTAAAGTCATGCAGTGCCGAATTGCAAAATAGGGCCTGGTCAGGAAGGGGGTAAAATCTTCCTGGGCTTAAGTGGTTAAAGGATGAGTACGACTTTTAAGGTAGCCACTGGTAATCCCATAAGGAAACACAAGTACTCAACAGATAAAAGATATGAAATGTATTATGACAACATGATAAAAAATATCAAAACCATATAATATGGAAAAAAATCTATGGTAAATACAACACAGTATCTCCCCAAACGAGGTGGGTATGTAGCACAACAACCTGTTACATGCCCGTATCAAGCTAAGATCTGGTATAAAAGAGCACAGAATATGCAATTATCTTTTGGATATCAGGACCAAACCGGAATCTCAAGCATTATAAGCCAATAGATCGCTATGCGTCTCGCTTACAGCTTTCTCAGGAGATCCTATTGGTACCTGACCCCAAGGGGAAAAAGGGGAATACATGAAGCACCCGGACCAGCCCGGTGCATAAGGAAAGGTCCCACACACATCAGTTCCAAAGGAGGATGTGTACACCAAATACTCTATAGCCAAAACAGCAGGAGTCCTGTCCTAGGACCATACAAACTTTGCAAAAAAGCCACAAATGGCGGGTGGATTCCAATCCCACTTTTAGTGGGTGGTAACAAGGTCATCCCTCCAATCTCGGGAGTCCCCCGTGTCACAACTTCTCTCTTCTGGAATATGGAGCTACTGCTCCTACTTGTGCCGATCCTCACCGTGAGAGTCCCCTCCACCTGGAGAACTCGGGATATGTCTGACATCTGAGCGGAAACACGTTGGATTGGAGCTAGCAAAGTGACGCCAATTAGCATGGACCACACTGCAGGCACTGCTAGATTTTATCCCATATCACTCGAATTTATATGAACTTTTTGCACCATTTATTATTTGTCATTTTTTTTTGTGAACAGATCGTGGCTACTTATTCACCAAAAAAATAATTTTTGATGTGATTCACTTGTTACACCATTCGAGGCAATAAGAGTTTTGCTTATCTAGTGACACTTTGACATGGGCAGTGTGCCCGACAGAGTCCGTTCTGCTCAGCGGGGGATCGATCTGCCGATCCCCAATGAGCAGGCAGATGACAGCTCCGTCTCCGCTCTGTGTGCAGAGACGGAGCTGTCAGAACCCTGCTCTCCTCTATGGAGGATCGGATGATAATGGACCGCCTGTCCATTCTCATCCGATCTTATCCAATCTGATCCTCCAGATGGATGGAAAATAGGGTTTCTATCCATCTGGATTTCACGGATCGGATAGCAGCGGATTTCAGCGGAGATGTCTCCGCTGACATCCGCTGCTCCATAGGGCTGCACAGAGCATCCGATCCGGTCCGTCTGAAAAACTGACAGGCGGATTGGATCGGAACGCCCGTGTGAAAGGGGCCTAAGAAGCAAATCTACGGATCAAAGCAAGAAGACAAGCAGCTCCATCTGAGTGTAGCAAATCATTCAAAACTATCTATTCAAAACGTAAGCAACTCACACTTAAGAGAGCTGGTATATTGCAAATCGACAATAAATCCCATAGCCGAGATTATAATCCCACTGAATTAAACATTCGTCCGGTGATCAGCAGCTTCAGCTGCACTGGAGGATTCCAGTGCTCCCTGGCTAGCCAGATCTCTGGGTAGACACTACAATGACAGCTTAACCAAAGTAGCGGTGGGGGGAATGGGGTGCATGGCACTCGTCTAGAGCCTTTATCATGCCATGTGGTGGCCATATTCCTGTTGGCATTTATGGGCTGCAGCGTTGGTGGACAACACCTCCCAGCAGACTGGAACCACATTACACACAGAACAGGCGGCCTCACCAAAAAAATGACAATGGTGGGCATAATATATACATATATACATACAATATAAAAGTAGTACTTACATGTCGGCATATATTCTCCATATCCTCCATAATAGCAGTCTGTGTAAACAAGTGGGAGAAAAATTAAATTAAAAATAAAAATCACAGCAATGAAAAATATATTTTCTTGCTCATGTAACCAAAATATTATAAAATAAATGTATAAAAAAATCACTAAAGGGTGAGTATGGTAATAAGTAACAGAGGTGAGTATAATAAAACTTGTACCATGCATGTGCAGTGGTGAGTGGTGTTACACCTAATAGTCTATAAAGATAATTAGGAAGACCCTGTTACTATGAGGATGTAATAAAAATGAATAGAAAATATAAATTAAAAATAATACTAATGATAACAGCAGCATTATTGAGGCCATGAATACCAATCCTCACTAAAATTGAAGGTTATTAGAAATGCATGCATGTATATGTACACACACATACTGTATATATCTCTGTAAACATGTGTACACATACACACCCACATATATATGTGCTAATGGAAAGGAAGAGATAACAACAAACCATAGGATTACAAAATCATGACCATGAGTACTATAATGTTTAAAGAAGAGTATGAATATCCAGTTCTTCATTGAGCCCCCCAGGGGCCATGGTGTCCAAAGTGTAGATCCAGGAGGTCTCCCTCTCGCAGGTTCATTTAAATCGCTCTTTGCGAGAGACCCAGAGGGATCAATTCAATCACCCAAACATTAAGCCCAGTCTTGGATTTTTGGTGGGGGTCCAGAAAGTGCTTGGGGACACTTAACATCAGTACCATCTTCCAAAAAACGGAAATGGTCACTAAATCGTTCCTGAGAGTCCTTATACTGTGGCCCATGTACAGCAAGCCTCATGGACAGGAGAGGTGGTAGATGACGTACTCTGAGGAACAGTTAAAAAGTCCTCCACAGTGTATGTTTTACTCTTGGTGGTAAAATCTCTCTGTCCATGTTGTACGTGCTTGGATGTAAGGTTACATTTTCGGCACTGGTACATCCCTCAGGTATTCAAGAAAGTTAGAGACAGGCCTGGTTCACTACTACACTTCACTTTATTGGGGGCTATGCGGCTTTTAATATTGCATGCCTTTCTATAAGAGATTTTTGGTACAGCAGCGAGGGAGGATTTAAGGTGAGGATCTTACCCAGTTATCATTGGTTATCCTTGGTTACAGAGGCACAATCCCTCTTTTGATTGGCGTAATGCATTGTTTTAGAAAGTGATTAGGTCATGTGCACATCTTCACTCTTTTCATTGCCAGAGGAATACTGTGAATTCAGTGATGTCTTTGACAAAGGTCAGGCTTTGGAGGATAAGGTTATGGAGGAGTATGTTGTGGATTCACTTTTCCGGGGCTTTTTCTTTGTAAAAAAGAAGAGTGTTGAACTGAGACCTTGTATGGATTATATGAGTCTCAATCCCATTACAGTTAAGAATGCTTATCCTATCCTATTGATTATGGAATTATTTGACAACCTCAAGGAAGCAATGGTCTTCGCTAAGCTCAATTTGAGAGGAGCATACAATCTTGTGAGGATTAAGGAGGGAGACGAATGGAAAACTAAGTTTAATACTATGATCGAACACCACAAATACCTCATAATGCCCTTTGGCCTCTGCAATGCTCCTGTGGTTTTCCAGGAATTTATTAACAATTTCCTCTGAGATATGATGCAGTAATATGTGGTGGTTTACCTCGATGATATTCTCATATATTTGAAATCCCTAGAGAACCACCACACACACATCTACTGTGTGCTACATAGGTTAAGAGAGCACAACCTGTAGTGCAAGTTGGAGAACTGCGAGTTCCATCATGAACAGGTTACACTTTTGGGTTACTGTATGTCATTTCTACTACCAGATTTTCCATGGACCCAGAGAAACTATCTGCCGTCTTACAGTGGCCTCAACCCATTGGTCTACATCCTCCACAATATTTTCTTGGCTTTGCCAATTATTTTTGGAAATGTATTCGTAATTTCTCTTCTCTGATCAAACCCCTGACTGCTATGACCAGGGAGAACAACAACCCACAGAATTGGTCCCCGGATTCCATTAAATTGGTAGTAAACCCACTTTTTCAACTTGTACCTACAGATAAGCCTATAAAAAGGCTTACCTGTAGATACAATGAATATCTTCTAAACTTGCACTGTTCGGGAGATATTCACACTGCATGCAGCCGTTGACATCACCTGCGCATGTGCTCTGATGGACCGGCATACCGTGCCGGATCTTAAGAGCCTATGTGGTAGCCTGAGGATTCCCGCGTGCATGCACGGAAGTGACATCATCGTAGCTCCAGCCACTTATGTAGCGGGAGGCCGCGAACCCGGAAAGAAGACTGGGGGATAATTAAAGCCATCTCAGCAGTGACAGTGCACCGCTGGATGGGCTTTGATTTAAAGTATGTATATGTAAAAGTGATTCTTGCGCTATCACGGGGATAGAATCAGTAAAATAAAGTTAAATTATGTGCCCCTGATTCTGCAAATACTGAGTACTGGTACCTTCAGAGTTTTAAATAAATTTAAAGAGGGGGGAGTATTGCGCTTCAGGGAGATAGTTTTTAAAAATTCAAATCAAAATTACGCCATTTATCATATATGTTACACCATCATGAATAACATCAGTATATGAAAATAACAGTGATATTCCAGTGACTTCCTTTATCCAAAAAGTGCTTGTGTGCATATACATTAATCCATATTTTACATAATGATTAAAGTGCAAACTACAATAAGGTGCTTATAGGTATAACCAGTGGTGTAATAATTGAAAATTCATATAATCATTGAAACCTATTATAATAAAGTGCTGCGTGTGCAAATTTGTGCAAATGATCAATCCTTAATTAAAGGTGTAAGCAAATATTTTGCAGCAAATCAGCTTAATATGTTTCCAGTGCCCATTGTGGAAAGTATATAGTGTTTTCAAAGAAAATAAATAAATAATTCTGGTTTTGCTCTCCAGTGATTACACTTATAGGTGTGCTGCCTGCTCACCTCAATTCATTTATAGTTGTGCCTATGGTAAATGAGTCTGGGTGGCTCTCTTTTCCTCCACTCCTACTATAGCCTCAGGTTCTTATGAGAGATTGTGGCTCCTTTCAGGATCAGGATCAAAGAGCATATACAAAATATTTTGAGAGGCTATGAAAAACATAGCGTCTCAAATCACTTTGACCTATATCATCAAAGAGATCTCTCTCATCTGAAATTTTGGGGTATAGAATCCTTCAAAAGATATTTGAGAGGAAGCCATAAGATTCGCACCTTAAGTAAATTAGAATCCCAATGGATTTTTAGAATGGATTCTTTTGTGCCAAAAGGCCTGAATGTAGAATTCGATTTAAATTGTTTTACTAGTGATTTTTTATTATTTATTATATGTAAATTTTAATTAGGAATTTTAAATATATCCTTCTCCTAAAAAAATCATTCCACGAACAGTCTCTATTATATAGGAAAATATTTAACTTTTCTTACACTAAAAAAATGATGCTCCTATTATCCATAATAAGTAAAATAATGTTAATTTAAAATTATAATTATATTAATATTTTAATTAAAAATATCCTGTTAATATATCTCATGATAATTTCTTGTAATAAAAATAATTATTTCATATTTGTATATATTATGTATTCTCTATATCTCCTCCTAGTCGTTTATAATAATACAATTAAAATCCCCTCTCCTTTTATATGAATTCTAGAATTTTAACATGTAACCAAATTATTTGAATTAATTTTTAGAGTGAAAAAATATGATGGTGAATTACTAAAAAAGGTTTTCAAAAATGACGATTCGAGAAGTTCCGGTTAGTATATTGAGGGAAGATTTTTAAAGATTACTTAAAGAGCGTCACCTCCTGTTCCCTGTATACCCCTGAAGAAGTCATGTGACTCCATGACGTAACACGTAGGGCGTTCACAGCGAGAAACCTGAAGTGACGTACCAGGACAGGGCAGCACAGTCCAGCGGCAAGCGTTTATGCTGGATATTAAAATTT
The DNA here is from genome assembly GCF_965119305.1 of Pelophylax lessonae. NCBI lineage: Eukaryota > Metazoa > Chordata > Amphibia > Anura > Ranidae > Pelophylax > Pelophylax lessonae. Next base: position 7,740,323 of record NC_138780.1, read on the forward strand.
AAAAGTAAGTGTACTCTTTTTTTAAAAAAATTGGTTAAAAATACTGCACCATGTGGCTCCCCTTCTTTACTGAGTGACAAAGACAAGTCGTCTGAGAGAGGAAGAAGCCCCCCCATTGAGCAGAGCACACATATGAAGGAACCACAAACCCTCATAAGAATCTGAGGCTACAGTAGGAGTGGAGGAAAAGAGAGCCACCCAGACTCATTCACCATAGGCGCAACTGTAAATGAAATGAGGTGAGCACGTAGCACACCTATAAGTGTGATCACTGGAGAACACTATCATTCACTACCTCAAAGGTGGAGGAAGTCACTGGATTGAATAAGGATCATAAGAATTATATAAAGAAAAAATGGAAGTCATCACATAATTTGAACACTATAACACCTAAACCCTAAAATTTATTTTCTTTGAAAACACTATATACTTTCCACAATGGGCACTGGAAACATATTAAGCTGATTAGCTGCACAATATTTGCTTACACCTTTAATTAAGGATTGATCATTTGCACAAATTTGCAAATGCAGCACTTTATTGTAACAGGTTTCAATGATTATATGAATTTTCAATTATTACACCACTGGTTATACCTATAAGCACCTTATTGTAGTTTGCACTTTAATCATTATGTAAAATATGGATTAATGTATATGCACACAAGCACTTTTTGGAGAAAGGAAGTCACTGGAATATCACTGTTATTTTCATATACTGATGCTATTCATGATGGTGTAACATATATGATAAACAGCCTAATTTTGATTTGAATTTATAAAAACTATCTCCCTGAAGCGCCCCAGCCATCCACATGCTTGTCGTCTTAATGCTAGCTTTGCCAAATTGCTAGCATTACAATTGCTTCCTTTTCATCTGGTAGACTCTGCTCCCTTTCACAAATTCGTGGAATGTGCTTTACCACAGTGGCAGGTACCAAAAAGGCCTTTCTTTTCACGTAAGGCAATTCCAGCTCTCTACCATCATGTGGAAGGTAGTGTTTTGGCCTCGTTGGACAGAGCAGTCAGCAGGAAGGCTCACATTACTGCTGACTCTTGGTCGAGCAGGAATGGACAGGGACGTTACATTTCTTTCACGGTGCACTGGGTAACTCTGCTGGCAGCTGGGAAGGATGCAGGACAGGGTTCAGTGTTGCAGCTTGTTTTGCCACCACGCCTCCAAAAAGCTGCTGCTGGTTCTGCCACATCTGGCTACTCCACCACCACCCCCTCCCCTTCCTCTTCTTCTTCCTCCATGTCCTCTTCTGCTCAATTGTCCTCTGAAGCGGCAGTGCTCCCTAAGCGTTTAAAGAGCTACGCACGCAGTCAGGCTAAAAGATGCCACGCTTCAGTTGGTCTTTCTAGGGGATAGGAGTAACACCGGGCCAGAGATTCTGTCAGCTCTGCAGGGGCAGGCTCAGAGATGGTTGACGCCATGACAGCTTCAGCCAGGAAGGGTTATATGCGACAATGGCACCAACCTTCTCTCCATCCTCCATCACGGACACTTGACACATGTTCCATGCTTGGCACATGTCCTGAATCTGGTGGTGCAGCATTTCTTGAGCAGATATCTGGGCTTCCAAGATCTCCTGAGGCAGGTCACAAAAGTCTGTGGGAATTTCCGGCGTTCATACAATGGCAATGTTCGCTTATCTAACCTGGAACGGGAATTGAACCTGCCCACCAACTGCCTCATTTGTGACTAGAGATGGCCTTGCGGTTCGCCCGGCAGTCGGTTTGCGGTGAACTTTGCTTGTTCGCTGTCCGCTGATCATGCGAACATATGGCGATTTTCGCGGCCGCCATATTATTTTACATTGTGAAGAACTTTGACCCATGACACATCCATCAGGTGGTACAGGACAGCCAATTTAGACATTTCAGCACATGGACATACCCCCTACCTTATAAATAGACCTGACCTGGCTGCCATTTTACATTCTGCCTTTTGTCAGTGTAGGGAGAGGTTTGCTGTGTGGAGCAGGGACAGATTGTCAGTGACACAAATCGCTCGGTAATAGGTGCACAAAAGTCCATTTAAGGACTGGTATAGGTGTATTGTCTAAGTGTTTATATTCTGTCTTTTGCCAGTGTAGGAGAGGTTGCTGTGGGGAGCAGGGACAGACTTTCAGTGAGTGACACAGATTGCTCTGTAATAGGTCCACAAAAGTCCTTTAAAGGACTGGTATAGGTGTACTATTGTTTGGCGTGCAGTATATAGGGGTGTAATACACTTATAATATACTTTCTAATATAGAAAGCATATTATAGTGTATTTGGGTACTGCAGAAATTGTGCCTCTTTCGCTGCGTTAACTCTGCTAAACACAGTGACAAAAGTTTCTAGAAAATATTTTTCATAACTGGTGTGATAGACCAGTGGCCCCCCAAAACGACAGATTGAAGCAGGTGTTATATACCTTCTTCCACATATAGTACGCTTCTCCAGAGACTTTTGTCAAAGGGTCATCTAAAAAATTACAGGCAGAGGAAGAGGCAGGCCCTTCAGCAGGGGTGGTAGGGGTAGGGCAGGAGCACCAGGCCGGAGCCAAAGTGGGAAGTTGCAGAAGGTGCGTTTGATTACCTCAAAGGACGCACCAGACTTGGTTGAGTGGCTCACTCAGCCTTCCTCTTCTGCACCCTCCTCATCCTCTCTGTCTGCACCCTCTTCACTCTCTGCTGTGTGCACCCCCAAAGACACCACCACCACCATATACCCTCCGCTTGAGTCACAGGAATTATTTTCCGATCCATCACAAGACATTTACGATGAGCAGCCATTGTCGGCATCAGATAAGGAAGAGGAGGTAGCAACAGCCGCCACTCAGCAGTCTGATGACAGTACCCAGATTAGCTCAAGGAGGTTGGTCCCCGCTGTTGCTGCCTACTCCGAGATCTCAAATGTTAGTGGTGGGGAAGGTGACGTTGATGATGATGTGTCTATGGACGTCACGTGGGTGCCCACAAGAGAGGAAGAGGAGGGGAGTTCAGAGGAAGAGATGGACCAGCAGATAGGGAGGAGATGCAGGCCGAACTTACATTGCACAGGAGGGACAAAGCAGACTGCTAATGTATCAGGAGCGAGCCATCAACCATGTACGGTCACATCTGGCGCTCCCCGGAAGCCGACACATGGCTCCGCAGTGTGGGCTTTTTTTAACCTGTCCGCTGCTGACAATAGTGTTGCCATCTGCAGCCTTTGCAGTCAACGCATAGGTTGCGATAAGCCCAACACTCACCTGGGGACGACCGCCTTAAGAATGCACCTGGACTCCCATCACCAAACCCAGTGGGAGCAACGCCGTCAGAACCCACAAAGCCACAGGCTCTCACCGTCCAGCCTCTTCTCCTTCTCCTCTCTCTTCACAATTGTCCTTCACTTCACCTTCCATCATGCCGTCCTCAAGTTTTTCTGGAAAAAGGCAGGCTTCCGTGGCCCAAATGTTGGAGCGTAAAAAAATGATGACGCCGGATAACCCTCTTGCCCAACGGTTGACCGCTGGTTTGTCGGAACTGATAGCCCACCAACTACTGCCATATAAACTGGTGGACTCAGAGGCCTTTTGAAAATTTGTGGCCAATGGAAGGTCCCTGGAAGGAAATATTTCTCGCAGAAGGGCATCCCAGAGCTATATGGCCATGTTCAGCGGCAAGTGAATGTATCTCTGGCACACAGTGTCGGTGCCAAGATACATCTGACCACAGACACGTGGTCTAGCAAAGACGGGCAGGGAAGGTATATAACTTTTACTGCCCACTCGGTGAACCTTCTGACGGCTGTCAAGCATGTAACCCGTGGCACCTGTGTAGATTTGGTTTCACTGCTACGGATTGCATGCAGGCCTGCCTCTTCTTCTCCTCCTGCTACTCCATCCTCCCTCTCATCCTCGGCTGACTCCTCCTTTTCCGCTGCTACCGTCTCTTCCGCTGCGCCTCCCAAGATCCCCAGAACCTATTCCACATGCCAGGTGAGACGTTGCCATGCTGTTCTGCGTCTGTTGTGCTTGGAAGCCAAGAGCCACACTGGTCCTGCACTCCTTTCAGCTTTGCGTTCACAGGCAGATCAGTGGCTAACACCGCTCAATTTGACAGTTGGTAAAGTGGTGTGCGACAACCGTGTCAATCTGCTGAGCGTGCTGAAACAGGGCAAAATTACACACATGCCATGCATGGCACACGTCCTAAACTTGGTCATGCAGTGATTCATTGTCAAATACCCTGGGGTCCAGGACGTCTTGCGGCAGGCCAGGAAAATCTCGGGCCATTTCAGAAGATCTTACACAGCCATGGCTCGCCTTGCTGACATTCAGTGGCGACGCAACCTGCCCGTCAGAAGTCTTTATTGTGACTGCCCAACGCTATGGAACTCAACCTTGTATATGTTTGATAGGCTGCTCCAGCAGGAACATGCAGTTAAGGACTACCTGTACGAACTCTGCAGCAGGACAGGTGTTCAGGCACCAGCAACAGCAAAGGCACAATTTTTGGCACCTGTGTGACAAGTACATGCGATTTCAAATTTGTATGTAATTCTTACCAGTAGTGCCTGTCCCTGCGATCAGCAAGAGTAACTGTGAGGGCTTGATTACGGTGTTCAGGCACCAGCAACAGCAAAGGTCCAATTTTTGGCACCGGTATGACAAGTACATGCAAATTCAAATCTCTATGGAATTCTTACAAGTAAGGCCTGTCCCTGCGATCAGCAAGAGTAACTGTGAGGGCTTGGTTAGGGTGTCCAGGCACCAGCAACAGCAAAGGCCCAATTTTTGGCACCTGTATGACAAGTACATGCAATTTCAAATTTGTATGTAATTCTTACCAGTAGGGCCTGTCCCTGCGATCAGCAAGAGTAACTGTGAGGGATGGATTACGTTGTTCAGGCACCAGCAACAGCAAAGGTCCAATTTTTGGTACCGGTATGACATATACATGCGATTTCAAATCTCTATGGAATTCTTACCAGTAGGGCCTGTCCCTGCAATCAGCAAGAGTAACTGTGAGGGCTTGGTTACGGTGTTCAGGCACCAGCAACAGCAAAGGCCCAATTTTTGGAACCTGTATGACAAGTACATGTGATTTCAAATTTCTATGGAATTCTTACCAGTAGGTCCTGTCAATGCGATCAGCAAGAGTAACTGTGAGTGCTTGGTTACGGTGTTCAGGCACCAGCAAAAGCAAAGGCCTAATTTTTGGCACCTGTATGACAATTACATGCAATTTTAAATTTGTATGGAATTCTTACCAGCAGGTCCCATTCCTGCGCCCAGCAAGAGTAACTGCGAGGGGTTGCGGTGTTCAGAGACCACCAGCAACCAAGGCCCAATTTCAGTTTCAGTTCCTGCCAATACAAACCTTCCAGGTCCCCATCACTCCAGCCAGTTTGCATAGCCACCAACCAACCTTGGCCAGGTCAGATGACAGCACAGCGCCCCACTAGATCACTGATAAGAGCACATACAACACTTGATCTTTGCCAATTTCAAATTGGTATGGCATTTTTACCAGCAGAGCCCGTTTCTGCGCCCAGCAAGAGTAACTGCGAGGGGTTGCGGTATTCAGGCTCCACCAACACCCCAGGCCCAATTTTTATGCACCTCTATGACAACTGACAAGTAAATGCGATTTCAAATTTGTATGGAATTCTTACCAGTCCCATTCCTGTGCCCAGCCAGAGTAACTGTGAGGGGTTATGGTGTTCAGGCACCACCAACACCAAAAGCCCAATATTTCTGCACCTGTATGGCAAGTACATGCGATTTCAAATTTTGTATGGACTTTTTAGCAGCAGGGCCCGTTTCTGCACTCAGCAAGAGTAACTGCGAGGAGTTATGGTATTCAGGCACCACCAACAGCCAAGGCTCAATTGTTCTGCACCCGTATGACAAGTACATGCGATTTGAAATTTGTATGTATATTTGTATATGACATTTTTTGCTTTAGAAATGTCAGTATAGCTGCAGCAGGCGCCATACATTGTAGAGATGCGCTACTTTACAGGCACATTCAGGGGACCCCCCAGGCACAATGTTTGAAGGAATTTTTCATTTTTATAGTTTCACTTTAAGCCTCATTAAAACCAGTAAATCACTGCTCCTTTAAAAACGATTGTTTTTAAAAACTTTTTTTCATTGCTACGTGTTCCCCAGGTCAGTACCCGGACCCCCATACACTTTTTTGGGTCAATAACTTGCATTTAAGCCTTCAAAATGAGGTTTGAGTCCCATAAACTTCAATGGGGTTCGTTTGTTCGAACAAACTTTTCCTCTGTTCGCGGTGTTCTGGTGCGAACCAAACTGGGGGGTGTTCGGCTCATCACTAGTCCTCATACCAAATTGGGGAGAGGGTCTGGCTGTCTTCTTGTAACCTCTGACTCCGACCGGGCACCTCGGTATATTGGGCCTTTCGTATACTCCATAGGATTAACCCAGTGGCCTACGCATTCGATTTTCCTTCCAACATGAGTATTTCCAGCGTATTCCATGTTTTCATATTAAAAACCTTTGGTGTGCAACCGCTATACCACCTCAGCACCACACCCTTGCCCGGTTCAGGTTGACAACCATGAGGAATAAAAGATACAATCTATCATTGACTCCTGTAGGTTTCGTGGACACATACAATACCTTGTTCAATGCAAGGGTTACGCTCTGGAGGAACGCTTTGGGTCTCATCCTTGGACGTACATGCCCCTGCCCTCCTCCATGCATTCCATAGATGTTTCCTCCTCAAGCCTGGTGACCCCCTGAGGGGGAGGGGTCATTGAGGAGATGGTACTGTCAGGGCTGGGCTCCTGTTATTTACTAGCAGCTTTTTCTTTCAGTGCACAGAGAATGCTCAGCTGGCAGGTAATTACCAGCCATTTATTGTTTCCACAGTAACTCACATGGTTATCATTACCTGCCTCTTAAATCCAGCCTACAGCCAGCGCCCTTTGACTATTTAAACAGCTTTGCTCATTCCCTCTTTGCCCTTGCTTAGTCAACATCTCCAGTGTGTCTCTGTTATGTTCCTGTGTATGACATGGTCTGACTGACTTCTCTTCTGATTCATGCTCTTGATTTTTGGCTCCTAACAACGCTGACTTCTGGTTCCTTGATCCTGGCTCATCTGATTACCCATTCTAACTTTCAAACCCTGGCTTATGTTTTTAACTACGTTCCTGAACAATTGTCATTTTTGCTGTTGCTGTGTGTTTTTAACTACATTTTCTGTCTCCGCCTGGTTTATGGTTCATAACAGAAAGGCACTCCACTATCAGAACTGCCCATCAGGCTGCTGCACTAAAAAAAGGCAGATCCTACAGAAGACCCAGCTAATGTGGGGAGCACCTCTCCAAGTGCTACCAGAGTGCTCCAGTCCCAGTAGATTGGCCCATCTGGGTCCTTAGATCCATTTAGCTGTTCTCCTGTGTTACCAGAGCTACCCTAAACTTCACTGAGAGGGAAAACACCAAGTAGCAGGTCATGTTATATGCTGTTTTACTGAAGCAATGATTCCCAGCATGACTGTGTTGTTATAGAGTCTTATAGAAACTATTCTATGCAGTCACATGTTAGCCTGATTGAGCCACAGAGACATGTGAAGAGTAGTGTTGAGCGAACACGGACTGTATTATTCGTGTTCGTACCGAATAATTGGATTTTTTTTACCCGAACACGGACACGGACACTTTACTGTATGTTCGGGTAAAAATCCGTGTTCGGTCGTTTTATTTCCGGGTTTTGCATGCTTTGGCGCTCTTTTCATGGCGGGCTTTCAACAGCCAATCAACAATCGTTTAACTGGTGTGCCTTAAGCCATCCCAGCCATGCCTGCAAATGTCTTAGTAGCTGTGATTGGCCGTCTGAAGCATGTGACCAAGTCTTTATAAGTTCGAGGCAGCCGCCGCAGCAGCGTCATTCTGCTGCTTAGCTAAGGGACAGAGCACACATCAATGTGCTGGCTGCTGATTAGGGAAAGATAGGCAGGAAAAAACCATTTGTGTCCGGATAGAATTGAGGGACAGGTCGGAGTGTTTAGGCAGGGCGAGTTGTAGGCATTTTAGGGATAGAGTCTGCTGAATTATAGGGTCAGTGTCTTCTACAAACTACAATCGATATTGCTGTGTGGGGGGTGGGGTGAATCTGCACTCAATCCTGATCTACGATCTCTTCTCAATCCTGTTAGGGACAGAGTCTGCTGAATTTTAGGGAAACTGTGTTCTACAAACTACAATCGATATTGCTGTGTGGTGTGGGATTGGAGATAGGCAGGTGTCAGTGATCCACATCCATTTTTCTGTGTGTGAGCTGCAGTGAACACAATCTTTTTGGGCTGCAGTGAACACAATCTTTTTGGGCTGCAGTGAACACAATCTTTTTGGGCTGCAGTGAACACAATCTTTTTGGGGTGCAGTGAACAAAATCTTTTTGGGGTGCAGTGAACACAATCCTTTTTGGTGTGCAGTGAACACAATCTTTGTGGGGTGCAGTGAACAAAATCCTTTGTGGGGTGCAGTGAACACAATCTTTTTGGGGTGCAGTGAACAAAATCCTTTTTGGGGTGCAGTGAACAACATCCTTTTTGGGGTGCAGTGAACACAATCTTTTTGGGGTGCAGTGAACAAAATCCTTTGTGGGGTGCAGTGAACACAATCTTTTTGGGGTGCAGTGAACACAATCTTTTTGGGGTGGAGTGAACAACATCCTTTTTGGGGTGCAGTGAACAAAATCCTTTTTGGGGTGCAGTGAACAAAATCATTTTTGGGGTGCAGTGAACACAATCTTTTTGGGGTGCAGTGAACAGAATCTTTGTGGGGTGCAGTGAACACAATCTTTTTGGGGTGGAGTGAACAACATCCTTTTTGGGGTGCAGTGAACAACATCCTTTTTGGGGTGCAGTGAACACAATCTTTTTTGGGGTGCAGTGAACACAATCTTTGTGGGGTACAGTGAACAGAATCTTTGTGGGGTGCAGTGAACACAATCTTTGGGGGGTACAGTGAACACAATCTTTTTGGGGTGCAGTGAACACAATCTTTGTGGGGTGCAGTGAACACAATCTTTTTGGGGTGGAGTGAACAAAATCATTTTTGGGGTGCAGTGAACAACATCCTTTTTGGGGTGCAGTGATCAAAATCCTTTTTGGGGTGCAGTGAACACAATCTTTTTGGGGTGCAGTGAACAAAATCCTTTGTGGGGTGCAGTGAACAGAATCTTTGTGGGGTGCAGTGAACACAATCTTTGGGGGGGTACAGTGAACACAATCTTTTTGGGGTGCAGTGAACACAATCTTTGTGGGGTACAGTGAACAGAATCTTTGTGGGGTGCAGTGAACACAATCTTTGGGGGGTACAGTGAACACAATCTTTTTGGGGTGCAGTGAACACAATCTTTGGGGGGTACAGTGAACACAATCTTTTTGGGGTGCAGTGAACACAATCTTTGTGGGGTGCAGTGAACACAATCTTTGGGGGGGTACAGTGAACACAATCTTTTTGGGGTGCAGTGAACAACATCCTTTTAGGGTGCAGTGAACACAATCTTTGTGGGGTGCACTGAACAACATCCTTTTAGGGTGCAGTGAACACAATCTTTGTGGGGTACAGTGAACAGAATCTTTGTGGGGTGCAGTGAACACAATCTTTGGGGGGTACAGTGAACACAATCTTTGTGAGGTGCAGTGAACACAATCTTTGTGGGGTGCAGTGAACACAATCATTGTGGGGTGCAGTGAACTCAATCTTTGTGGGGTACAGTGAACACAATCTCATACTTCTGAAGATTTGAGGGTGCTGCCTGTTCCATACTCCCCCTACTCCTCATCTAGCCTTTTAGGGGTACAAACAATAGTAATTGGGGCCTAGTGTGGTTGTGTACGTGTGATATACATACACTTTTTTTGGATCATATTTTCTATTCCGCTATTTAATCAAAAACCTTTGGGGATCAGTTAAATTGGGGGATAGTCTGTGTTGGTACGTGTGAGAGAGATCCACCTTTCCAAGTTGTTGGGGTTCATCTCATACTTCTGAAGGTTTGAGGGTGCTGCCTGTTCCATACCCCCCCTACTCCTCATCTAGCCTTTTAGGGGTACAAACAATAGTAATTGGGGCCTAGTGTGGTTGTGTACGTGTGATATACATACACTTTTTTTGGATCATATTTTCTATTCCGCTATTTAATCAAAAACCTTTGGGGATCAGTTAAATTGGGGGATAGTCTGTGTTGGTACGTGTGAGAGAGATCCACCTTTCCAAGTTGTTGGGGTTCATCTCATACTTCTGAAGGTTTGAGGGTGCTGCCTGTTCCATACCCCCCCTACTCCTCATCTAGCCTTTTAGGGGTACAAACAATAGTAATTGGGGCCTAGTGTGGTTGTGTACGTGTGATATACATACACTTTTTTTGGATCATATTTTCTATTCCGCTATTTAATCAAAAACCTTTGGGGATCAGTTAAATTGGGGGATAGTCTGTGTTGGTACGTGTGAGAGAGATCCACCTTTCCAAGTTGTTGGGGTTCATCTCATACTTCTGAAGGTTTGAGGGTGCTGCCTGTTCCATACCCCCCCTACTCCTCATCTAGCCTTTTAGGGGTACAAACAATAGTAATTGGGGCCTAGTGTGGTTGTGTACGTGTGATATACATACACTTTTTTTGGATCATATTTTCTATTCCGCTATTTAATCAAAAACCTTTGGGGATCAGTTAAATTGGGGGATAGTCTGTGTTGGTACGTGTGAGAGAGATCCACCTTTCCAAGTTTTTGGGGTTCATCTCATACTTCTGAAGATTTGAGGGTGCTGCATGTTCCATACTCCTCTTCCTCATCCTCCCTTTAGGGTAGGAAAAAATTTAATCGGGCCTAGTCTGTGTTTGTACGTGTGAGATACACAGTTTTTTATCCTATTCCGCTATTCAATACACACCCTTTTGGTGTAAAAAACATTAAATTGCGGCATAGTTTGCATATTTGACATTTGCATATATTGTGCCTTGTTGCGCTGTTTTGGGTACTCCACCAACATGGCCAGTGGCAATGACGCCATTCTCAGCTTAACTATCCCACTTCTATGCCTCCTTGAAAAAACAATTTGGGCGATGATGGAAGAGGATGTGGCACAGGATGAGGAGGAGGAGGAGGAGGATGAAGAGGTAACATTTCAAAGGCTTTCAGGGCAGTCATTCGCAAGGGGCTCCGAGGGTGGGTTCCTGCACACACAAACGCCAGGGACACAATTGTCCAGCAGGGGCACAGTTCTGGAGGATGAGGAGGATGAGGAGGAGGAGGAGCTGGAGGAGGAGATGGAACCATGTTCACAGCAGGGTGGCACCCAGGCCAGCTCATGGCCATCACTGGTGCGTGGCTGGGGGGATACAGAGGACACGGACGATACACCTCCCACAGAGGACAGCCTTTCGTCGCCTCTGGGCAGCCTGGCACACATGAGCGATTACATGCTGCAGTGTCTCCACAACGACCGCCGAGTTGCCCACATTCTAACTTGTGCTGATTACTGGGTGGCCACGCTGCTGGATCCCCGTTACAAGGACAACGTACCGTCCTTAATTCACTCACTGGAGCGCGATCGCAAGATGCGCGAGTACAAGCGCACGCTGGTAGACGCCATGCTGCTGGCATTCCCATCTGACAGCGGGGCCACAGTGGAAGCACAAGGCAGAGGAGGAGGAGGAGGAGGTCGCCAACGCAACCAGGGCACCGCCAGCACCTCAGAAGGCAGGGTTAGCATGGCCGAAATGTGGAAAAGCTTTGTCAGCACGCCACAACAAACAGCAGCACCAGCAGCTCAGATGGAACGTCTTAGCAGGAGGCAGCATTTTACCAACATGGTGGAGCAGTATGTGTGCACACGCCTACATGTAGTGAATGACGGGTCTGCCCCCTTCAACTTCTGGGTCTCCAAATTGGGCACATGGCCTGAGCTTGCCCTTTACGCCTTGGAGGTGCTGGCGTGCCCTGCAGCCAGTGTATTATCTGAACGGGTATTTAGCACGGCTGGGGGCGTTATAACAGACAAGCGCAGCCGCCTGTCCAGAGACAATGTGGACAAGCTCACGTTCATTAAAATGAACCAGGCATGGATCCCACGGGACTTTTCCGTACCTTATGCAGAATAGCAATGGATACCGACCTTACCCACCCATTGTTCCATTTTTGCTCTTTCTCACTCTTTTGGGGTGTACCCTCATTTAAAATTTTTGAAAAGAAGCAGTGTTGGCTACCTCGTCCTCCTCCTCAGGGCCAGATTAATGTAGGGGCTATTGGAGCTGCAGCTCCAGGCCCCTACCTTTTATATAGGCCCCGGGTTGGCCATATTCACTGTTACCGCTCTTCTGTCACTTGTAAACACAGAAGTCTGGCTTCTATGCTCGCTTCCCCAGGCAGCACCCTCAGAACCTCCCCACACAGCGTGAAGGCCGGACAAGGAGGGACAGTTGGCGATGCATGGATGTGTTTATGGGCTTCAGAGACAGCATCCCATGTTGAATTAGGCATGCATGGCTGCACCCTTCCTCCTCTGGGTGCATGGCAAGGCACGGCCCTTAAGGCCCTTCAAAATCCTCAGCACCAAGCCCATGATGCTGTTAATCCGGCCCTGGTCCTCCTCCACCGCCGCTTCCACCTACACCGCCCATAGGTGTGCGCAGCCTATTGCATTAAGGTGTGCACCCCAAAGTTGAAATACACATGCATGTGTTTGCCAGCAGGGAGAGTAATGTATCGGGGCCATGTACCTGTAGGCAAGGAGAAATAGAGCAGAGCAGGTCCCAGGGAGATCTTTCCCATCTCCTCACTGGCAATGCTATGTGCCCTAGGTGATTAGGGTGTGCCCAGGCACACCCAGCACACCCTGTGCGCACGCCTATGTCACCGCCACATCCACCACCACCTCAACCTCCCTCCTACTCCATATGGGCCTCGTCCTTCAGAGATGAAGAAGAACATTGTTTTATTTTTCTGTTTTTTTTTGTTGTTTTAAGTTATTTCCCTATCCACATTTGTTTGCAGAGCACTTGCCATGCTCTTAATTACGTTTTGCTGCCATTTGCAGCACTCTAGCCCTTTCCTTTGGTGTTTTAGAGCCATTTTAGTGCCTTAAAGTTCGGGTCCCCATTGACTTCAATGGGGTTCGGTGTCCGGGAAAAGTTCGGTAAAAGTCCGGGACACGGACCCGGACTTTTTTTTAAAGTTCGGCCGAACCCGTCGAACACGGACATCTAGGTGTCCGCTTAACCCTAGTGAAGAGTCAATGTTTTTTCAGCTTTCATTATCTGTTTTTGCAATATTTTGCAATGTATCAATGCCATCCTGACCCTGTTTGCATTATATATTCTAATATTATGCTTTTTAGTAAACATCAAACTATAGTTACCCTTTCTGATTAGTCAGCTCATTACTCATCCTGTTAAACATCCATCCAATGATCACACAGATCCCCGTACTGAGCTCTTCCCACTACATCCATCCATCCCCAGATCCCTGTACCATCTCCAGGAAGTCCAATGTTATAGAAACTTACCATTCCTGAAGAATGGAGGGTTCCGATGTCTCATGAAACTACGGAATCCATGTATTATACACAAATCTGGGAATACATGTCTCTTATGAATACGGAGCCCAGAGCCTCGGGATTGTGATTTTATCTCTTTATTATCCTTGTAGAATCTTGGTTGAAATCCATGAAAATCTTTTATATGATGGCATCTCAGAGTGAGGGGGTCTCTTTCATAAATGGCAGATGGGGGTCTCTGCAGAATATGATCACCTGAGAAAACAAAAAGTTATTTATATACAATGTATTTACAGACAACATATAAGGGAATTATATATATGAGGAGATGACTCACAGTTTGTAACATTTAAAGTGACGGGATCACTGATATCACTGGCACTGATCCGGCACTGGTATTCTCCACTGTCCTCCTCTGATGAAGATTTTATATGAAAGGTTTGTTGATCTCCTGGTATTGGTTGGTTGTCTTTGTACCAGTGATAGGTCCAGGGCACCTCTGGGGCAGTAGATGGCATATTACATGTTAGAATCACAGAGTCACCATGTAGTACATGCCCCCGATTGGGTGTGACTGTCACCACCAGTCTGATGGCACCTCCTATAGAAGAGAGAGGAGATCACACATACAGTGGGGAGAACAAGTATTTGATACACTGCTGATTTTGCAGGGTTTCCTGCTTACAAAGAATGTAGAGGTCTGTAATCTTTATCATAAGTACTCTTCAACTGTGAGAGACGGAATCTTTAACAAAAACCTAGAAAATCACATGGTATGATTTTTAAATAATTAATTCGCATTTTATTGCATGACATAAGTATTTGATCACCTACCAACCAGTAAGAAGTCCGGCTCTCACAGACCTGTTATTTTTTCTTTAAGAAGCCCTCCTGTTCTTGACTCATTACCGGTATTAACTGCACCTGTTTGAACTCGTTACCTGTATAAAAGACACCTGTCCACACACTCAATCAAACATACTCCAACCTCTCCACAATGGCCAGGACCAGAGAGCTGTGTAAAGACATCAGGGATAAAATTGTAGACCTGCACAAGGCTGGGATGGGCTACAGGACAATAGGCAAACAGCTTGGTGAGAAGGCAACGACTGTTGGCACAATTATTAGAAAATGGAAGAAGTTCAAGATGACAGTCAATCTCCCTCGGTCTGGGGCTCCATGCCAGATCTCACCTCGTGGGGTATCAATGATCATGAGGAAGGTGAGGGATCAGCCCAGAACTACTTGGCAGGACCTGGTCAATGACCTGAAGAGAGCTAGGACCATAGTCTCATAGAAAACCATTAGTAACACACTACGCCGTCATGGACGTTGGAGGCGCTGTGAGCCGGACGTGCAGGGAGGCGCTGTGAGAAGGAGGCAGAGGCGCTGTGAGAAGGAGAGACCGGAAACCGTAAGCTGTGTGTGTGTGCAGCGTGTGCAGCGCTGTGAGTGTGTGTGTGAGTGAGGAGAAGGAGCTGCGGGGGGAGACGTGTGGGAGACTGTTATACCTGAAGGGTTTTACATGTACTGTTTCTTTAAGGCTGGCTCCACCCAGGAGTGATGACAAGGGTCAAGGGGCAAAGTGGCCATCTTAGAGACATGTAGAAATGCATTGATATACAGAGCTGTCCTGTAATGCCTGTTGTAGTATACAGTGAGTAATGAATAAACATCTGTTGTTCCAGACCAGAGTCCTGTGTCTCTCACAACACGGAGAATATAACAGAGACCTCCTGGGGGAAGCCTGTGACCACCTGGGACCACCAGTGTAAAGCCACCGAACAGCGGCCATAGCGGCAGAGACAGGTCAGGGGAGGCCGAAGATCTGGGAGTGAGCTGGTGACCCAGAACAGCAGCACGTGAGTAGGTGACCGATCAGCTGTTTGGCAGCTGGTGGGGGGGAACCAGAGGGGAATAGCTAGGGACTGTAGGTGACTGACTGTGCTTTGCGACTGCGACTGACTGTGCTCTGTGACTAACTGCTCTGTGACTGTGCTCTGCGACTGTGCTCTGCGACTGACTGCGCTCTGCGACTGACCGTGCTGTGTGACTGACCGGGCTGTGTGACTGACCGGGCTGGGCGACTGACCATGCTGTGCGACTGACTGGGCTGGGCGACTGACCGGGCTGTGCGACTGTGAGTGTTGTGCGACTGACCGGGCTGTGCGACTGACCGGGCTGTGCGACTGTGAGTGTTGTGCGACTGACCGGGCTGTGCGACTGACCGGGCTGTGCGACTGTGAGTGTTGTGCGACTTTGAGTGTTGTGCGACTGACCGGGCTGTGCGACTGTGAGTGTTGTGCGACTGTGAGTGTTGTGCGACTGTGAGTGTCAGTGAGTGTAGCGGAGTACCAGAGGGTAGAGTAGAGAAAGTAGAGTTAGGAAGCTAGAAAACAGCCACACAGGACAGACTTAAATTACTGAATCCCCATTAGATTAGATTAGTAGGTACAATGCCCGGCGGGTGTGGAGATGCGACTCGGTGTACATCTTGTGATATGTATGCGTTCCTCGATCATGCGATCGAGGGTGAATACAAATGCACAAAATGTAAGCACGTTGCTTCCCTGGAAGCTCAGGTCCTGAATTTAGGGAAGCAGCTGGCAACACTGAGACGAATGTCCATACCGAAGGAGAGCTGGGATCGTACCCGTCAGGCGCAGGCAGGGGCCTGCACAGAGGTGGGCGGAGTATTGGAGGTGCAGGCATTAGAGCAGAGTAGATGGGTGACAGTTAGGAGGGGTAGAAGGGAACAAGGCAAGGAGGCCGGTCCTGGGCTGGAGCACCCCAATAAATACGCCCCGTTGCGTGATGTTGGGGAAACCAGTCAGGGACCAGCATTGCTGGAGCAGAGCGATGCCCCTAGCTGCCAGGGGAAGAACTCCTCCAGTGAGGCCGGGAGAAAGGGAAAGGAAACACAGGTGTTGGTGGTAGGGGACTCAATCATTAGAAGGACAGACAGTGCAATCTGTCACAAAGACCGTGGGCGCCGAACAGTCTGTTGTTTACCGGGCGCTCGGGTTCGGCAAATCACGGATGGGGTGGACAGATTACTGGGTGGGGCTGGGGAAGACCCAGCTGTCATGGTACACGTGGGTACCAATGACATAGGCAGAGGAAGATGGAGAGTCCTAAACGATTTCAGGGACTTAGGCGCTAAGTTGAGGAGTAGGACCTCCAAGGTAGTATTTTCAGAAATACTACCTGTACCTCGAGCCACACCAGAGAGGCAGCAGGAGATTAGGGAAGTTAACAAGAGGCTGAGGAGCTGGTGTAGTAAGGAGGGTTTCGGGTTCCTGGAGAACTGGGCCGACTTCTCAGTCGGCCACCGGCTCTTTGGTAGGGACGGATTGCACCTAAATGGGGAGGGTGCAGCTGTACTGGGTGAGAGGATGGCCGTAAAGTTAGAGGGGCTTTTAAACTAGGCGATGGGGGGAGGGTACAGATGTAGAATTAGCCAGTGGAGAGCAAGATTCAGAGGGCACAAATGGGGACATTAGCGGTATGGTGTTTAGAGCTCCTAAACCCAAGGTGGGTATGGGGAAAAATCACAAGAGCAGCCTAAAAACATCAAATGAGGATATATGCAACCGGTCAAAATTACGAGGTTTGTATACCAATGTCAGAAGCCTGGCCAACAAGATGGGAGAGCTGGAGCTGCTGATGTTTGAGGAGGACTTAGATTTTGTGGGGATAACAGAGACGTGGTTCGACAGCTCTCATGACTGGATGGTGACCATTCAGGGGTATTCCCTTTATCGCAGAGATAGAGAAGGTCAAAAAGAGGGAGGGGTATGTCTGTATATTAAGAACAGTGTACAGATAAATATGAGGGATGATATTAATAATGAAGCTATGGACGAGGCAGAATCCCTATGGGTAGAACTTCAAAGGGAAGGCACTGTGGCAAAGGTAATATTGGGCGTATGCTATAGGCCCCCCAACCAGAGGGAGGAGGGGGAGGCAGACCTCCTTTTACATATAGGATTGGCAGCAAGGATGGGAAATGTCATTATAATGGGGGACTTTAATTATCCAGATATAGACTGGGCAGAAGGAACTGCGCATTCAGCCAAGGCTCGGCAGTTCCTAAATGTTTTGCAGGACAACTTCATGGGTCAGATGGTGAACGCACCGACAAGAAACAATGTGGTACTTGACCTACTGATTACCAACAATACAGACCTGCTCACAAATATAGAAATACGGGGCAACTTAGGAAACAGTGACCATAGGTCAATTAGTTTCAGTATTAATCATAGTAATAGGAAACATAGGGATAATATAAGAACACTGAATTTCAAAAGAGCCAATTTCCCAAAACTGCGCTCTCTGTTAGAAAATATCAAATGGGATAGAACCCTGGGAACAAAGAACACGGAGGAAAAATGGGAGTGCTTCAAAAGCATACTTAACAAAGGGATTGACCAGTGCATTCCAAAGGGTAATAAATTTAAAAGAGCAAAACTAAACCCTGGGTGGCTAAACTCCAACATAAAAATGCATATTAGTGCTAAAGAAAAGGCCTTTAAAAAATACAAGGCTGAGGGGTCATTGGCAGCATTCAAGTATTACAAAGAGTGTAATAAGAAATGTAAAGACAAAATCAAGGCGGCTAAAATAGAACACGAGAGACATATAGCGGAAGAGAGTAAAAAGAACCCCAAGAAATTCTTTAAGTATATAAACAGTAAGAAAGCGAGGCCAGAACACATTGGCCCCATAAAAGAAGACAAAGGAGATTTGGCCACACAGGACAGAGAAAAGGCGGAAGTGTTAAATAATTTCTTCTCTTCAGTCTTCACAAAAGAACTGGGGGGCTACACTAACCCAGCTTGTAAGGCCAAACTAAATAACACACCTCAGGAAGTATCAGAAGATAGACTTAGAACTAAACTAGAGAAACTTAACATAAATAAATCACCCGGACCGGATGGCTTGCACCAGACCATTATTCTTGATCTTTAAGGATAGTTTACCGACGGGTATGGTGCCAGCTGATTGGAAAAAAGCCAACGTGTTACCAATATTTAAAAAACGGCCGAAATATATCCCGGGTAACTATAGGCCAGTCAGCCTAACATCAGTAGTCTGCAAGATTTTGGAGGGGATGTTAAGGGACCACATACAAGACTTTAGTAATGAAAATGGTATTATTAGTAGTAATCAGCATGGATTCATGAAAAATCGTTCTTGCCAAACCAATCTATTAACCTTCTATGATGAAGTGAGCTGCCACCTAGATAAAGGTAAGCCTGTGGATGTGGTGTATCTGGACTTTGCAAAGGCCATTGACACCGTTTCCCCCAAACGCTTACTGTACAAACTAAGGAAGGTAGGTATGGACCATAAGGTGAGTACCTGGATAGAGAACTGGCTCCAGGAGAGAGTGCAAAGGGTGGGGATTAATGGGGAGTACTCGGATTGGGCGGGTGTGGAAAGTGGGGTCCCCCAAGGTTCTGTCCTGGGGCCAATCCTGTTTAATTTATTCATAAATGATCTAGAGGAGGGGATATCTAGTACAATCTCAGTATTTGCGGATGATACTAATCTAAGCATGCCAATATCTTCTATGCAGGATTTGGAAACCTTACAAGCGGACCTGAACAAAATAATGGGGTGGGCAACTACATGGCAGATGAGGTTTAATGTTGAAAAATAAAGAAATGCACCTGGGTGCCAGAAACCAGAAAGCAAGCTACTCACTAGGGGGGGAACCTCTGGGTGAATCTAGGATGGAAAAGGACCTGGGGGTACTGGTAGACAACAAGCTTGGCAGTGGCATGCAATGCCAAGCTGCTGCAAGCAAAGCCAACAGAATACTGGGATGTATATAAAAGGGGATTCACTCCAGAACTAAAGAGATTATTATCTCTCTCTACAAGACTCTGGTCCGGCCACATCTGGAGTATGCTGTCCAGTTCTGGGCACCGGTCCTCAGGAAGGATGTGCTGGAACTGGAGAGAGTCCAGAGAAGGGCAACAAAAATAATTAGGGGAATGGAGGACATCAGCTATGAGGAAAGACTACAAGCAATGAATGTATTCTCTCTGGAGAAGAGACGATTGAGGGGGGATATGATATCAATGTACAAATACTGTACTGGCGACCCTAGCATAAGGAACAAACTATTCAGAGAAAGGGAATACAATAAGACACGTGGCCACTCACTAAAACTAGAGGAAAGGCGGTTTAACCTTAACCACTTAAGCCCCGGAGGATTTGGCTGCTAAAGGACCAGGGGTTTTTTTGCGATTTTTTACTGCGTGACTTTAACGGACAATTGCGCGGTCGTGCGACGCTGTACCTAAACGAATTTGACGTCCTTTTTTTCCCACAAACAGAGCTTTCTTTTGGTGGTATTTGATCACCTGTGCGATTTTTTGATCACGCGCTATAAACAAAAAAAGAGCGTAAATTTTGCAAAAATAACAATATTTTTCACATTTTTTTATATGAAATTCCCCCAAAAAAAAAGTAAAAATCAAAATTTTTTAACATTTTTCGGCCAATTTGTTTTATGCTACCTATGTTTGGTAAAAAAAATCGCAAAAAGCGTATTTTGATTGGTTTGCGCAAAAGTTATCGCGTTTACTAACAAAGAGAAAGATTTTTGTCATTTTTGGTGTTTTTTTTTTTAACGCGTAATGGCGGCGATCTGCGATTTTTTTTTCGGTACTGCGACATTGCGGCGGACAGATCGGACCCTTGACTGACATTTTTGACACTTTTGGGGTTACCAGTGACATTACTGCAGTAATCAGTGCTATACATATGCACTGTTACTGCAAAAATGACACTGGCAGGGAAGGGGTTAACTTTATTGGACAGGGAGGGGTTAAGTGTGTCCTAGGGGCGTGCTTTCTACTGTGTAGGGACATTCCTATTGGTGTAAAAGCAAAGATCAACCGTTCTACATAGTAGAACGGTCAGATCTTTACTTTTACACAGGGAGAACTGACAGGCAGCTTGTTTACACAAGCTGCTCTGTCTTTCTCCCTTCACAGGAGCGATCGCAGTGTGACTGGCGGACATCGAGTCCGCCGGTCACACGCACTGACTTGCCTGTGAACGAGCCGCGGCGGGCGCGCGCCTCGGCGGGCGCGCGCCCGCCCGCGATAGGCTCGCAAGTCAGTGACAGGCGAGTGACGTACCGATACGTCACTCTGCCTGGCCGGGGCTGACCGCCGCAGTATATAGTCGTGCGGCGGTCGGCAACCGGTTAAAGTGCATAGGGGGTTCTTCACTGTAAGAGCAGTAAGGATGTGGAATTATCTTCCGCAAACAGTCGTATCAGCAGGGAGCATCGATAGTTTCAAAAAACTATTAGATGGGCACCTTAAAGACCACAACATACAGGGGTATGCAATGTACAACATACAGGGTTATACAATGAACAACATACAGGGGTATACAATGTACAACGTACAGGGGTATACAATGTACAACATACAGGGGTATACAATGTACAACGTACAGGGGTATACAATGTACAACATACAGGGGTATACAATGTACGGTTAACAGCAAACACACACACACATCATAGGTTGAACTGGATGGACTAATGTCTTTTTTCAACCTCACAAACTATGTAACTATGTAACTATGGATTAAAACCCTGAAGTGCACGCAAGATCCCCCTGCTCAAGCCAGCGCATGTCCAGGCCTGTCCAAAGTTTGCCAATGACCATCTGGATGATCCAGAGGAGGAATGGGAAAAGGTCATGTGGTCTGATGAGACAAAAATATAACTTTTTGGTCTGAACTCCACTCGCCGTGTTTGGAGGAAGAAGAAGGATGAGTACAACCCCAAAAACACCATCCCAACCATGAAGCATGGAGGTGGAAATTCTTGGCCAACAACCTCCTTCCCTCACTAAGAACATTGAAGATGGGTCGTGACTGGGTTTTCCAGCATGACAACGACCTGAAACACACAGCCAGGGCAGTCTCCAGACCTGGACCCAATAGAAAATATTTGGAGGGAGCTGAAAGTCTGTATTTCCCAGCGGCAGCACCGAAACCTGAAGGATCTGGAGAAGCTCTGTATGGAGGAGTGGGCCAAAATCCCTGCTGCAGTCTGTGCAGACCTGGTCAAGAACTACAGGAAACGTATGATCTCTGCAATTGCAAACAAAGGTTGCTGTACCAAATATTAAGTTCTCCTTTTCTGACGTATCAAATACTTATTGTGACGGTACGCACCATCACTGAGAGTGAAAAAAACTATGTGACAGAAAAATAAATGGTTTGGACTGTTTCAGTTGGTCATACTTGTAACAGATGCTGTCATCAGCTCAAACACCTGTCTTCCATGCATTGTAAATTATGCTGAGTTGCTTACCTATTGTTTACGGTGGGTTCTCAGTATTTACACTATGATAATGTGTATTGTATTGCATTAATTCGAGGATGGCCGTCTAAGAGTTAATTGGCTCAGGGTGATTAAATCATTGTCATCTGTTACTGGTCGTGTTTGTTATTCCTTAGAAATGTTTATGAACTCGCATTGCTTCTGTTCAGATGGCTAGATAATTAATTCAGGCTAATTCTAGTTCTGTATCCAATTTCATCTGCCTAGGATAATGTAATCAGACAACCTCTGACCTGTGTGTGGTAATTTGATCAGAGGGGGGTTGTCCATGCTGTATATATATTCTGTGTGAATGTTCAATAAAGAGGGTAGATTTCAGCACACAAACTAAGTGTCAGGCTAGTTTTGTATGTAGGGCGGCAGGGAATATCTATGTCCAGACTGAAAGGAAGCCGCATACTGACGGAAGTCCACAAGTACAGTGTGGGTCATCGGTCCTGTTACATTTATGTCATGCAATAAAATGCAAATTAAATACTTAAAAATAATACAATGTGATTTTCTGGATTTTTGCTTTAGATTCCGTCTGTCACAGTTGTAGAGTACCTATGATACAAATTACAGACCTCTACATGCTTTGCAAGTAGGTAGGAAAACCTGCAAAATGGGCAGTGTATCAAATACTTGTTCTCCTCCACTGTACATAGCACAATGTTCACTAATGAAATCTTGGAAATGAGAGAATTTCTGTTCGAAAGGAGACATTCACTTTACAATTCAGATTAGTGGCATATCAGCTGGGCAGCCATCAAAAATTTTGGGGCTCTTTACACAGTTTTGGGCCTGGGCCCCCCCGGGCCTTACCACCAACATTTTCCAGGGCCCACCCACTGACCTTCCCATCAAATCTGCCCACTGGCTATCCCACCAAGTCCTTCAGTGCACCCACTTTTATTTTAATACTCTTACAACTTAAAGATGAGCTCCAGGCTTTCCCAAAAAAATTAAAAGTCAGCAGCTATAAATACTCTAGCTGCTGACTTATAATATATATTTACCTGTCCAGGGATCCAGCGATGTCCTCACCCAAGCTGATTCTTCAGTCAGCTTTGGATGCAGACACTGGCATCTCAAGTAAAGGAAACGGGCAGTGAAGCCTTGTGATTTCACAGCCGGTTTTCTACTGTGCATATGCAAGCCCAGCTGCGCCTTGTGAATGGTCCTGTAGTCTTCTAGGACCTCCAGAAGACTACAGGGGAAGAAGGGGGGCTGAACTTCCATCAGATCGGCGTGACAAAGACCAAGTACCCACTCCCTTCAAAAAATGCCAAATGTGGCAGTGGAGGGGGGAGGATGCAGACAGGCAGAACTTCTCTCTTTTGACTCCCTAATGTATTAAAATTAAAGGAGAAGTACAGCCAAAGCTCTTTTGGCGGTAGTTCTCCTATAGATCACAGGAGTGCAGTTCCACAACACAGATTTGGTCCAGATGGGGGAAAGATCCCAACATTAAAGTCAGGATCCACCCAGATCCCTGGACCAGCACCTGGCTCAGCCTCTTAGCGGGCTGCTGAGAGCCTGAGCCAGCTGCTCCTACCCCCTGCACAGCCCAAGGCATCACTGAGTGGAGTCACCACTCTCTGCTCGCACCAGTGGGGAGAACTGAGTGTTTAGCGATTGCTTAGTTCTCACCCTAAGAGCCGGCAGGGGACCAATTCTGCATCCAACTAGGTAAGTATGATTCTGAAAAAAAAAAAAAAATCCTAAACTTCACTTTTAAAAGTGTATTCCAAGTCAGTGATTGCATCAGTACTTTGCAGTTATTGCAAAGAGTTGATCCAATCCACAAAAAGACATTCCCAAATTTTCAGCAAAGAGATGGCCAAATCCAGCAAAGAGACAGTCCAATCAAGCAGAGAGAGACATACCTACTGTATATATTTAGCAAATCCAGCAAATAGATGCCCCGGTCCAGCAAAGACATAGCCCAATCCAGCTAAGAAACAGTCCAGTCAAGCAGCGATATCCACTTATATACAGCAAAGAGACAACCCCATATAGCAATTTAAAAAAAATTAATGGCACATTCAACACACAAAGCTACAAGCACTGAACTTATTCTCTCTGGAGAAGAGACGATTGAGGGGGGATATGATATCAATGTACAAATACTGTACTGGCGACCCTAGCATAAGGAACAAACTATTCAGAGTAAGGGAATACAATAAGACACGTGGCCACTCACTAAAACTTGAGGAAAGGCGGTTTAACCTTAAAGTGCGTAAGGGGTTCTTCACTGTAAGAGTAGTAAGGATGTGGAATTCTCTTCCACAAGCAGTCGTATCAGCAGGGAGCATTGATAGTTTCAAAAAACTATTGGATGGACACCTTAAAGACCACAACATACAGGGGTATACAATGTACAACATACAGGGGTATACAATGTACGGTTAGCAAACACACACACACATCATAGGTTGAACTGGATGGACTTGTGTCTTTTTTCAGCCTCACTAACTATGTAACTATGTAACAAAGAAACCGTGCTCTTACATCATAAAATACATATCACCATAGTGAATAAACAAAAGTAAATAGACAAATAAATAAATACATCTTCATTTAAATTATAGAAAATACATAAAAATTGTGAAGTCCATATATAAGCCTACACGTGACTAGCATCCTCAGTGGGTATAGGAAAGGTTCCTCTCGACCAGCATGCAGATGCACTACACACTCACCAGACTTGGTCAGGCAAAACCAGTATTTATATACATTATTGAATGGATGACAGCAGCGGTTTGAAATCATTCCTGCGACCTCATGTATGACATCTTGTATTTTCCCATATGCGCAATTTGACTCCCTGTAATAGGGGTCAACTAAGTCTGGTGAGTGTATAGTGCATCTGCAAGCTGGTGGGGAGGAACCTTTCCTATACTCACTAAGGAGGGATTATATATGGACTTCACAATTGTTATTACTTTCTATTATTTAAATGAAGATGTATTCATTTATTTGTATATCCGCTATTGTTTGTTCACTATGGTGATATGAATTTTATTATGTAAGAGCGCGGTTTCTTTGTTTCTTTTCACGGTATAGGTGTTTTTTGCAGTTCACAACACGCAGCTCTTTATTGTAGTTTATTCGTTTTTTGGTTATTGATTTGCGTGGGTTCAGAACCTATTGGGTTCCTATATTTTCTCACATTCAACACACAGCCAGGGCCTTCTAGTGGCACCTCCATACCTTTTAGATAGAACATGTCCTCCCTGCACACACAGCCATCCCAGTCAGAGGAATTCCCCAGAAGGAGCCTGGACTTAAACCTGGGACAACATTAACAGTAGTGTTGGGAAAAAAGTTTGAGCTGAGCAAAAGTTTGGCCCGAACACTGGCTGTTTGCCTGTTCAGAGAACACCCGAATTGTCAGGGCGGTCAACACAGTGCATTGTAAGCCCTGATTGGCTGAAGCAATGAATGTTTTGCCCAATCAGGGCACATGGCACTGTCAGAGACATGATTGGACACAATCATAGGGGCTTTCTCCAATCATGGCTCATTGCTCATAGTCCCACACCACACTATAAAAGGTTCCTTCCAGGAGCAGCCATTTGCAGTGTGATATTGGAGTGGAGACATAGGGATAAGCCGAACACCCCCCTGGTTCGGTTCGCATTAGAACACCGCGAATGGGGGAAAAGTTTGTTAGAACATGCAAACTCTTTGAGCCCACCCAGGGACGCCCAACTGTATGTTCCGAACCCTGAACCCACTGATTGAGGGAATAGTTGTCTGCCACCAGGACTCTACTATAGCTTGCAATTCAGGATTAGACAAATCTCGCCCTTTGGGTAGGGACCCCATTTGCCCATCCAAAACAGAGCCTTTGGATTGCAAGAAAAATTTACCAACAACGGTTAGTGGACATCTGGAGGGAAATTAACCCATCCATGAGGGACTAAACTCACTACTCCAGTCCTCATCATTCTTTTGCTAGGATTGACCATATCTTCCTCTTGGCAGCTCACATCCTGTTGGTCACAAAGTCTTTCATCAGGGACTCTGTTTGGTCAGACCACTCGTTGTGTTCATGATAATCCAACGTCCCCCGGGACCAAGACGGTGTGGAGGCTGGAAACTGGACGCCTCTATCCTTAGTGACCCCATGAATGCTCTGGAGATTCAGGAATACTTTCTCCTGAATGATATTGGAAATGTCTAATATTGGAAATGTCTCCCCGGTCACTTTGTGGGCGGCCCACAAAGCTATCATCGGGGAAAGCTTATCCAGATTGCATTGATTCTTCAATGCGTTAGGTAAGGGCACCCAGCTAGACAGATCATTAAATTCAGCTTTCATCTCGGTAATCCCTAAAACAGGTAAGGATCTGAGCTTAGTTGCTAATTACCACCCTATTTCCTTAATAAATAATGATCTAAATATTTTGACAAAGGTCTTAGCTGACCGGCGCATCTCCTCTTTTTTTAGCATTTACATTCACAAGGACCAAGTAGGTTTTATACCAGGTAGGCAAGGCCCTGACCAGATCAGGCGAGTTTTCAACATTGTTTCCCTGTTGAGATCCAGCTGGGATGGCGGTCCTTCCCAAGAGATTTTCCTCCTCTCTTTTGACCTTCAGAAAGCTTTTGATTCTGTCTCTTGGACCTATCTGTTTTCAATTCTTAAACGTGGGGGATTTGGTGAAAGCTTTCTTAATGTGATGGGGACTCAAAACTCCAACCCTGAAGCGAAGGTGCGGCTTGAGGGTTACTTCTCAGACTCCTTCCCAATCCTTAAGGTCACAAGACAGGGTTGCCCTCTATCCCCCCTGATCTTTGAGATAGTGATTGAAACATTAGCCGCCACCTCCATACACTCCGCACTCCTCTCCTGCACATGCTACCCCTCGCCATACACTCCCCACTCCTCTCCCTGCACATACCACCCACCGCCATACACTCTGCACTCCTCAGACTGCACAAACTACCCACCGCAATACACTCCGCACTCCTCTCCTGCACATACTATCCACCACCATGCACTCTGCACTCTTCTCCTTACAGATACTACCCACCGCCATATACTTTGCACTCCTCTCCTGCTCATACTACCCACTGCCGTACACTCCACACCCCTCTCCTACACATACTACCCACTGCCATACACTCTGCACTCCGCTCCTTCAATTACTCTCCACCACCATACACTCCTCTCCTGCACGTACTATCCCACACCATACACCCCGCACTGTACATTCCCTATTTACCATTACCAAATTCTGCATGAGGCAGAATGAATGTCACACAGTTCAATTTGGTTCAATATATCACCAGGAAGTCACCGACTCTCTCCTGAGAGTCCCACACTCCCGCTCGCACTCCGCTCGCTCTCAAACTCCTACAGACCGAGACTTCCGTAGATGATGATATCCTTCTCTAGGTGAGCAGGTACTCCTGCGCCCGGACCAGCCGGCGCCGCTCAAGCGTCATATGATGCAAATGGAGGACTCACGGAGAGCACAGGCAGGCAGGCTTCAGAGAGAAAGAACCTCCTGATGTGACACCATGATCTGGTTGCTATGACTACGCTTTTCGGATGCGTGGCCTCCTTCTTCTGGTCACCTGTGATATCCACCTGCCTGTTCGAGCTTATTTGACCATTATAATTTATGGTCCTGTTGATCTGGTAAGAGGCGTGTGTTGGAGGGTGTTGGTTGTGGCGATCCTTATTCTGGTCTTCAATTCCACTGCACCATATACTGAAGATTTAATATATCATTTATTTGAACTTTTGATTTACACTGAATTATTACTATTTGTTATTCAGTGTTTACTAATTGCTATATTGACCTCGTTTAGCGCACTTCAGCGCATTATAGCGCCACTTCAGTAGATTTTATTTATCTATTTAACCATATACCTTTAAGCCACACCCAATATTTAGCGCAATTTAAATCATACCCACTTTTAATGTGCGCCACATTTTTTTTTGTTTTTATCAATGCCTAGTGCCTACTTTTGATCTTGCACACGGGTCCACTGTTTTTATGATACACCCCCGGTCCAGAGAGACTAAGGGGTGTATTTATAAAAAAAAAAAACTGCATAGCTGTTCAAATAAATTTTCCTTTTCACCTCCTTTACTAAGACAAAAGTTAACCACTTGCTAACCACAATGCATATGTAGCACCCACGTAGGTAGGTGCTAGGCAGGGAAAGTATAGTTGCTCTGTCTGCTTATCAGGGGAGCCTGATCATTAGTTAGGCCTGCTCAGTGTGCTCAATGTGCGAATCATGGGGGCTGAGGGAGTGTCCCCACTGTATCCAATGAGGAGGCTCGTTGGACAGTGGAGAAAACCTGGCCAATGATGCACAGGCTTTTGTACCTGTCCCAGTGGGTTGGCACAGTTAGATGTGCATCATGGGATAGGGTATAAAAGCCAGGAGCGCCTCACATGAGACAGGGGGTCTTTGAGCGGAAAGCCAGGTTCCAGGAGGAGGGTGATGGCTATCTCTCCTCCTGTTTGCTGTGGATGCTGGTCACAGGCAGTTGGCCTAGTGGACCAGGAAGTGTGGCTGAACCCAGAGGTTCAGTGGAAGCTGATGGTGGAGGTGAAGGCAGAGCAACTCTGGAAAAACAATGTCTGTGAGTACAGAGGAGCTTGCCAATGGGTCTGCCCAAGAAGGGGACCACTCCAGTGGCTAGAGTCGGCGGACGGGTGTCAGCACACAGGCAGTAAGTGTAAAGGGGGTGCCAAGTTATTGACCCTGAAGAGAGTATTCAAGCGGGAACAGTAAACTTATCTTCACTTCAGTGGTAAGGTGAAGCAGTGGCCTTGCCGCATTCTACAGTCAGTTGTCTTCAGAATTGTGCATAGTTACTAGTTGGAGTATCCCACTCATCCCTTCTCCAATTCCAGTTCTAAATAAAATCACAAAAACAACATCCCCTGGACTGATCATTGACTGAGCCAAGAACTTTTCATGTAATTTATCTACTGTCAGTTGCTAATGGTAACCCAGGGGACCCAAGAAGTGTAATTCTCAGCAGCCCTCTAGGGGGCAGTGCTACACATATATTTACATTGCAGTTTCCAGGTGGTTTACCAGGATTATGGCTTAAGATATTAGCCAAAACCACTGTATCGTTTTTCTTTTTTCAGCCAGCTTTTTCTTGAAAGCATTCCTAGCCGCTCACGAGCCACTGGAAGGCTTTTAGAAGCAGTGGGAGGGGACGTCCCCCCGTTCCACCACTCGCCAGTGTTTCTCGGGCTTACCGTTTCCGTTGGTTCACCAGAAAAACAATTCCACTGCTCCCATAGGCGATCAAAGAGTAGATCCTCTTTGATCGCCTCCATGGCCTTGGAGGACCTGAGTGACGACATAACATCATTTTTTTTTTTTAAAGGTAAAGAAGAGATTTAAGGTCTTTTTGATGCCAGATTATTCCAAAAAGAGGACCTGTCATCATTTTTTCTATTGCAATTATGTTTACATTCCCTGTAATAGGAATAAAAGTGATAAAAATAAATAAATAAAGGGACAGTATAAAAACAAATAAGAAAACAAAAAAAAATTGAATTCGCCCCCATCCCTCCTTCCTTGCCCGCAGAAGCGAAGTCATACGTAAGTCGCGCACACATGTGTTAATGGTGTTGGCACCACACATGGGAGGTATTGATGCGAACAATAGAGCAAAAGCAATAATTCTAGCTCTAGACCTCCTTTGTAACTCTAAACTGCTAACCTGTAAAAGTGTTTAAAACATCGCCTATAAAAAAAACTAGAAGGAGGGATGGCGCATAGAGGTGGTGTATATAGCTGGACTCCACAGGATAAGAAAACAGTCAATGGGGAATAACGGTTAAAAGTTTGTTGAAGTTACCAGATAAAAGTGAACCAACAACCGGTCATCAAGTCCTGGGTGTCTCATGAAGGCGTTGTGGTGGTCCCAAGCGGTCAGATGGAATTCAGATACCAGCATGGCCGGATCCTCTTAGGGACAAGGAGTATCAATTTCATTGTGGGCCACATCAGCATTATGGTTGCCCTCAATGGTTGCCCCTAAAGGGTATCTGTAAGATTAGATGTCCAGAGCACCCCACCCCCCCCCTTACACCCTAACATGAGATGTCAAGAGCCCCTCCACCAACAGAAGTCAAGAGTCACCCACCCTCCCTTACATCCCAATGCACCCCCTTATCTTGTGCTGCTACCAGGAAGAAGATGTGGGTGGATCTCGGAAGAAGAAAGTCCAAGGTCTGAAGGAGGACCAGAGGATGGCTGGAGTCAGTATACAGAGTCTGCTGAATGCTGAGACCAGGGGAGGCAGAGACAAGGTGGTGTTGAGGCTTCACAGATAGGTGCAGGATCTGTAGGAGGAGTTCTGCCCTTCTCTCTGCTACAGACTGCTGAGATGGGGGGGGGGGTAAAGACAAGCCTTTCTGCAGCTGCACAGAAGAGCACAGGATCAGGCAAAGGAGTTCTGTCCTCTCTGTTGCTGACTACTGAGACAAGGTGGGGCAGAGACAAGGGGGGTGCTGCAGCTGCACGAGATGTGTGAGGGCCACATGAAATGGCCTGGGGGGCCGCATTCGGCCTGCGGGCCTTGTGTTTGACACCTGTGGAGTAGACCCTGATGGAAAGGAGGAGCGGGGCTGGAAGGCAAACCGTCGTGTGTGTCGGCCGTAACACACAACCGCCGGACCTCGCGCCGCTTCCGGGAACAGCATCACACTCACGTCAATCAGCCACGCCTGGAACAGAGCAAGGTCCGGCGTGGAACACAAGCTTCTCGTTGCCGTGACTACATGTTTCGCGCACATGCGCTTTGCCGAAACATGTAGTGTTTCCCCCCGCTCCTCCTTTCCATCAGGGTCTCCTCTTTGTCCCTAAGAGGATCCGGCCATGCGGGTATCTGAATTCCATCTGACCGCTTGGGACCCCCACAACGCTTCATGTAACGCCCAAGACTTGATGACCGGCTGTTGGTTCACTTTTATCTGGTAACTTCAATAAACTTGTAACCGTTATCCCCCATTGTAACCGTTATCCCCCATTGTAACCGTCATCCCCCATTGTAACCGTCGTCCCCCATTGTAACCGTTGTCCCCCATTGTAACCGTCGTCCCCCATTGTAACCGTCGTCCCCCATTGTAACCGTTGTCCCCCATTGTAACCGTTGTCCCCCATTGTAACCGTTGTCCCCCATTGTAACCGTTATACACCATTGTAACCATTATCCCTCATTGTAACCGTTATCCACCATTGACTGTTTTCTTATCCTGTGGAGTCCAGCTATATGCACCACCTCTATGCGCCATCCCTCCATCTAGTTTTTTTACTGTTTGCATCTACATCCTGTGCTAGGGACTGGCTGCACTGTGTGTGGCGTTCATCATAAGATTTATTTCTTATTATTGCCACCATTACCACACGAGTGTGGTTTATGGTTCAAGTACCCCTAGAGGCTGTTGTCCGGAGGTCCAGCGCCAGGGTTTGTGTTTTTTTAAAAAATGTCCTATGGAGATTTTTAAGTAATGTTGTTCCCATTCCACGAGCAATTTTAAAGCGTGACGTGTTAGGTATCTATTTAAATCGGCATAACATCATCACTCACATTTTACCAAAAAAGTGGGGAATAGATTGTGTTTTTTTTTGGTTTTTAATACACTAAAATATATTTTTTCCCAAAAAATTGCATTTGAAAAAACACAGTGCAAATATCTTGTGACATAAAAAATTTGCAATGATCGCCATTGTATTTCCTAAAGTCTCTGTTAAAAAAAATGTATAGTGTTTGGGAGTTCTGAATAATTTTCTAGCAAAAAATACTGATTTAAACTTGTAAATAAAAAGTGCCAGAAAGGGCCTGGTCTTCAAGTGCCTGAGGTTTCCCCTGCTGGACTACAGAACACCCCCTATCTTAAAAAGAGGAGGCGTTCTGTAGTGCAGTAGAGGAGACCTGGGCAGGGCTGATGGCTTTGCATTTCAGTGCAGCAGAGACATAGTTGTCAGCTTGCTACAGGAAGTCAGGCGGTCACTACATTTCTGGCAGATCAACAGAAATTGTTTTTTAATTGCCAGATTTTTAAATGGATAAAACATGGAGGGATGTGTAGTCATTGTAGAGATGTTCTAAAAAGGTATTTTTTTTTTTATTTTTTTAACCCAGACATACCCTTTAATTATTAAACTACTTAATTTGCAGGAACAATACCTTAAGGTATAAGGCTACAATAATTGTAGTCAACGCTACAAATATGCGGAATACAAATCCCCATTTATATATTGGGGTAGTGTCTCTCTAGCCCATATACACCTAGTGAAATTCCTGACCTCTAAGAAAAGAGGAGGAAAACAGATGGCCAAATGAGAGACACGAAATGGTGTGCTGGGGTAATTAGATTGCATTTACAGTATCTCAAAGTAATGCGCTTTCAGCCTTCAAATAAAAGAAATAATTATATATATATATACTGTATATATATATATATATATGTAAATATATATATATATATATATATATATATATATATATATATTATTTTACACATACACAGCATTCAAGTAAAAAAAAAAAAAAATATATATATATATATATATATATATATATATATATATATATATATATATATATTATATATATTATTTTACACATACACAGCATTCAAGTAAAAAAATACACAGTATTATTGTTAATAAATGCAATCTAATTGCCCCAGCACACAACTCTTTTCTTAGAGAAGTTCAGGTATTTTGTTTGTTTGCATATATATATAAAAGAAAAAAAAAAAAAAAAAATATATATATATATATATATATATATATATATATATATATATATGCATAAAATATATATATATATATATATATATATATATATTATTTTACACATACACAGTATTATTGTTAATAAATGCAATCTTATTACCCCAGCACACAACTTTGTGTCCCTCTTTTCTTAGAGAAGGTCAGGTATTTTGTTCGTTTGCAGGGAAGCTTTATTTGTATTTTTTTTATTTTGTATTTGTTATGTGTTAGTAGATGGCAAAGTCAAAAGAAATAAGTAAAAAATACTGTATAAAATAGTTAAAAAAAAAATATATATATATATATATATATATATATATATATATATATATATATATATAAAAGAAAAAAAATATATATATATATAAAAGAAAAAAAAAAAAAAAAAAATATATATATATATATATATATATATATATATATATATATATATATATATATATTATTTTACACATACACAGTATTATTGTTAATAAATGCAATCTTATTCCCAGCACACAAATTTATGTCCCTCTTTTCTTAGAGAAGGTCAGGTATTTCGTTTGTTTGCAGGGAAGCTTTATTTGTATTTTTTTTTTTTTTTTAATTTGTATTTTTTGTTATGTGTTAGTCAAAAGTCAAAAGAAATAAGTAAAAAAAAAATCACACAATATCACAATATTTTCATATACAAATACTGTTTTTATCACTTTAAGCTTAATATTCATTTTTATGGTGTATTCCCAATCCCAGATTTGCACTTACCAGATTTTCCTATATTCAGTGCTGTGAAAAGAAAACAGAAAAATGAGAAAAAAAAATTAAAACACTTGAAAAAGAAAACAGAAATGCAGCTGTATTACCTGGGGGATAGAAAGCAATGAAAACCAAAGGGGTCACACACAGAAAACAAAAACATAAAGAACACATAAAACTTCCTTTACCTCCCCTGACTGAGCCAAATCCTTCTTCATTTCTGTCTCACACGCTCCCCCTTCCCAGACACTGCAGATCACAGTGGGAGGGGTTTCAGTAACAGAGGCGGATCTGCCAATCCAAAAATCAGTGGGTGGGACTAGGTGTGGCCAGGTGCCAGCTACACTCCTGTGGTTCAGCAGTGAAAATATGGATAGCCAGTATGAAGCAAATACTGTCATCTAACCAACTCACTTCTTCCTTTTTGCCACTGGAGGGAGCTATCACCCGCAAGGCATATAACACTTTTTGCCAATACCCTAATTGCATTACTATTATTTTCTCATAAGGATAAAAACTAGAGATGGGCTGGATGTTCGAGTCGAGCGTAAGTTCGACTCGAACAGCGGGTGTTTGTGTGTTCGCCAAACACGAACACCCAAGGTGCTCGGCGGACAGTTTGCCCGCCGATGAGCGCCCCGTAATGTACTGCACGATTGCAGTGCATTAAGTGCTTGTGATTGGCCAAAACATGCGCCTGACCCGTATGCTTTGGCACATCACAGCACAATGTCCTGCCAGAGCCATGATTGGCCAAAGGAAGGGTGCCTTTTCATGGCTCAGGGGCTAAGTCCACACCCCACACTATATAAGGCTGCTGCTTACATAGAGGTTAGGCAGGTAGTTAGTGGATAGTGAGTTGAGTTAATTAAGTGCAGTCAGTGTAGTGAACAGGCATACCCTAATTTTAAAATGTATAAATATGTTGTAGTCTTGGGTCCCCTTACGCCCCAAGTTTTGTGTCCCTTTCACCTATAGTTCATGAGCAGTGCCATACCAAGCTGACCAACATTTCCCATAGACACCAATGTTAAAGACAGGGAGCAGTGCCATGCCAAGCTTACCAATATTTCCCATAGATGCCAATGAGTAATAAAAGCTGAAAATTGGTCTAGGCAGGATGGGGGTGAAATTGCCCTGTATTTAGGTAGTTAAGGGGAACCCTATGACAGAATTAAAAAAAAAAAAATGGCATCCCCCCCCCCAAAATCTTTACCAGGCCCTTTGAGTCTGGTATAGATTTTAAGGGGAACTCCACGCCATAATTAAAAAAAAAACGGCGTGGGGGTCTCCCCTCAAACTCCACACCAGCCACTTGCCCTTAACATGGGGAAGGGGTTTTGGGGTGCCCCCCAAAGCTCCTTGTCCCCATGTTGATGGAGACAAGGGCCTCTTTCCGACAACCTGGGCTGTGGTTGTGGGGGTCTGCGGGTGGGGGGTTTATTGGAATCTGGAAGTCCCCCCAGATCCCCCCCCTCTATGTGAATAGGTATCAGTTACATTGTACCCCTACCCATTAACTAAAAAAATGTAAAAAAGGGAGAACCACCTAAGACAGTTTTTGACAAGTCCTTTTTTAAAAATAAAAAAATTAAAAAGTGTCCCTCAATGAAAATCCATCGTCAATCACGATGCACGTCAACCCGAAAAAAAGAAAACATTTCAAAACACTTCTGCCTCTTCTGAGGCATCCCGCCGTATGCCGTTCTTCAGCTTTGACCACTGTTTTATAGGCAAGGGGCAGGGCCATCCGGTTATGTCACCCAGTGGCACCACCCCTTCTGATGTCACATAATGTCATGTGATGTCAGAAGGGGACGGTGCCACCAGATGACGTAACCAGGTGGCCCCACGCCTTGCCTATAAAAGAGCTGTCAAAGCTGAAGAACGGCATAAGATGGGTAGCTTCAGAAGAAGCAAAGCGCTTTTGACGTTTTTTTGCTATTTTTCGCGTCAGCGGACGTCGTGATTGACGATGAATTTACATCGAGGAACACTTTTTTTTTTCTTTTTAATAAGGGACTTGTCAAAACTGTTGTGTCTTATGTGGTTTTTCTTTTTTTACACTTTTCTAGTGAATGGGTAGGGGTATGATGTATCTGATACCCATTCACATGGGAAACGGCGGATCCTGCACATGCTTGCATTGTCAGCAAGTCCCTCCCATCTGTTAGCAGCCCCCTCCACCTGTTAGCAGACTTTAACCATCAGCAGGCTTCCTACCTATCTAGGACCCCTTTTCCTGTGTCAGAAGTCCCCTCCCACTTATCACAGCCCCTCGCAACTGTCATCCATACCCCTCCCACTTGTTACAGCCCATACCCCCATCTGCCTTCCAGTCTCCTCCCACCTGTCACAGCCCCACCCCTTTTTTCATCCAATTCCCTTCAATTTGTCATTAGTTTCTTTCCACCCTTCCAGCTAGCCTCTTCTCATCAGGCAGTAGACTTCTCCTGACCACTTGCTCAGGAAAGTAGAAAGTAGAGGCTTTGGAACCCTGATTCTTCGTATAATTACTTTGTATTATTGCTGTCGTCCACTTGCATTAAAAGTGTAAATAATGAGAATCGGAATATTTGGCCTGGCATCTTCTACATACCATAGGGCTTTTAGGATCACCTTGGGTTGTGTTGGGGGTGAGGACTTTGGAATTGAGCACCAGACCAAAATATTCAAGTCCAAACACAAGTTAATACCAACAATAAAATGTTTTGCTAAGCCAAACACGATAAGGGGGTTGTATCTCCCCTCGGCTTCATCAGGGCTAATAACGATGCAAGAAAAATTTAAAAAATGATCATTCGGAAAGCATAAAAACCACATAACAAAATTTTATTTACTATTAGCTGTAAACTACAAGCACATACTGGAAAGATAAACACAATTTTAGGAGAGAAAATTTTCCAAGAGAGCCTAATAGGGCTGCTCTCCAAGACTTAAAGTGGAAGGGAATGTTGCCATTAAAGAACACAGAACAAGAATGGGAATGCTTCAAATCTTCTGTATGTAAACACACTGCAAAAGATATTACCATGGGTAATACATTTAAAAGGCTAAAAATAGGTGATTGTGACCCACGTACTATTAACAGCTAAATTGGTTATAGCTAGACACTGGAAAGATAATGACTCCCCAAACCCATCTGAAGCGGTAACACATGTTAACCTAAATTACTAGTATGAAAAACGTCTAGCTGCTAGAAAGACCTCCTCCTCCATTCTCTTTGATAAACAATGGGAAGCCTGGGTATTTTGGTATACCTAAACTCATTATATACCCATATGTGGCGATTAATATTGCTAAATCATTGATTAAATGTTCATCCCATTTGCTTGTTGTCTTATTGTTTGTTTATTTGTACTATTGCTTGTACTACCTTTTGTAGTTTGCCTATTAATATTTGTACTGTTATGGATATTCACGTTAGGTGGGGAACCCTTGGGAGAATCAAAAATGGAGAAAGATCTGGGAGTCTTGGTTGATGATAGATTAGGCAACAGCATGCAATGTCAAGCGGCAGCTGCCAAGGCTAGCAGAATATTAGCATGCATAAAGAAAGGGATGTATTCCAGAGATAAGACTATAATCCTTCCACTTTATAAAACTCTGGTCCGACCTCATCTGGAGTATTCTGTCCAGTTCTGGTCGCCAGTCCTCAGGAGGGATGTGTTGGAGCTGGAGAGAGTCCAGAGAAGGGCAATTAAACTGATTAGGGGATTGGAGGACCTTGATTATGAGGAGCGTCTGCAATCGCTTGATTTATTCTCCCTGGAGAAGAGACGCCTGAGGGGGGACATGATAGCAATTTTTAAATATCTCAATGGGGATCTAGGCTTAGAAAAAAAGCTGTTCAGTCGAAGGGATTGCATGAGGACTCGGGGGCATACAATGCGATTAGAGGAGAAGCGTTTTAACCTCAGGCAACGTGGGGGGTTCTTTACTGTTAGGGCTACAAGATTGTGGAATTGTCTACCACAAGAGGTGGTTTCTGCAGGTAGTATGGTGGCTTTCAAAAGACTACTAGACGTACATCTCAAGGATCAGAACATTCAGGGGTATGAGAGATGATTACAGCCACACACACCTACACAGGTTGAACTGGATGGACTATTGTCTTTATTCAACCTCACCTACTATGTAACTATGGATATTCACTCTATCAGTACTGTTATTGTTATTTCTATTTTTGTTTGGAAAACTCAATAAAATTATATATATAATTCTCCCTGAGGAAGTCACGTGATCTCGTGACGCAACGCGTAGGAGATACCCAGAAACCAGAAGTGACGTGTCGGACGGGACGGAGTCCCCATAGCGCTTTGTACACTGCATTTGATGCTGGATAAAAGAAGCTTAACTGTAAGTTTGCTACCTTATATATATTAATAAAAGCTCATAATACTGCACCATGATGGCCTTATTTGTTTAATGAGCCCCTGAGGTGGAGAGAGAGATTAAGGAGCACATATCTTAAGGATGCCATAATATGGAGTCCCAAGTGATTACACAGACCGGGAACATACATAGGATCCCCTGGGAAGGACCCACGGGTAACCAGTCTCCACGCCGTAGCAAAGGAACCATCACCCTCCCTGATACTTAATACAGGCGTATTATCCTAATCACTGAGGTGAGAGTTTAGCACACCTAGAAGTGGCACAAAGGTGGAGGAAAAGAAGTCACATCACTCACTTATGGTTATTCACAACATAATCGCATTTACTTGATTGAAGATTGATTATATGAATTTTTTCTAGGACTGAATATCCTATGATATGTGAATTGCGGATTTGCACAGATTTAATGCATTATTTATGAATTGTTTAGCCACAGATGTATACATATTTTTTAAGGATCTTCACTGGAAGCACTGAGCACTTTAAATAGCAACACGTTTTTTTCATCTATATATAAATTGGTATATGTTTTATGAAATATTAAGCAGCATTTATATTTATTTATTTATTGAGATAAGAGTTTTGGAAAATTAACACTGGAAGCTATACGAAGTATATGGCACATATTCACAACAACAATCAAAAATATTTCACATAAGCACTTTAAATCATGTTTTTATTTATACACATTTGTCATTTTTTAACCTTTGAAGCGCACCATCACCCCCATTCAATCAATAAAAATTATGTTATAAAAAAAAAAGAGGCTAAAAATAAAACCTAGGTGGCTATGTGGTAAAGTTAAAATAGCTACAAATAATAAGAAAAAAACATTTTAAAAATATAAAATTGAAGGAACACTATCATAATTTAAAAGTTAAATTGTTTACTTTCAATGGAAATGCAATTACACTGTAACAAGATCTATCACCTAAAACGCTCAAAGATGGGGCAAGCATTACGCCCCCTTTTGGAAATATTGAGTACTAAAGGAATTACTTATAAATGGACGTTCCTGTTTGCTTTACAAGTGACTTTCAAAGGTAAACATTTCGTTCTCCGTTTACCTGAGGACCTCATTTTACACTCCCCAGAGACAAAATGGCAAATACTCCAAAAAATTGCACTTTCAAAAGCGAATTAACTAAAAGCAATTAAATATCTTGGCATTTGGTTAACACTGAAACTAGATTCTCTATATGATTATAAATTCTTACCCTTACTCAAAGGCATTGAAAAGGATTTGAAGTCATGGAATAGCAAGAATTTCTCATGGTTTGGTCATGCTGCAATTTTAAAAACGACTACCCTCCCCAGACTTTTATATTATTTTCATGCTTTGCCTTCTAAACTTCCCTTATCGTTTTTCAAAAAACTCACCAGTGCAGCTCAACTTTCTTTGGGCTGGCAAAAACCCTGTATCAGACTTGATTTAATGACCCTACCTAAAACAAATTTCAAAACATACTACTACGCCACACATTTAACCAGAACTAAAGACTGGAATTGTCACAAGCAAAATAAAGACTGGATAAGACTAGAAAACACTTCGGTAGACTCACCACTTAACCAGTTGCCGACCGCCGCAAGTACATATACTGCGGCGGTCAGCCCCGGCCAGGCAAAGTGACGTACCGGTATGTCACTAGCCTGTCACTTCCTTGTGAGCCAATAGCGGGCGAGCGCCCCGGCTCGTTCCCTGGGAAGTCCGTGCGTGTGACCGGCGGACCCGATGTCCGCCGGTCACTCGCGATCGTCCGCCGTGAAGGGAGAAAGGCAGGCGGCTGATGTAAACAAGCCGCCTGTCATTCTCCCCTGTGTAGGAATGGTGATCATACGGTTCTACTATGTAGGACCGTTGATCACTGTTCCTACACCAGTAGCCATGTCCAATCACAGTAAGAAGCACGCCCCTAGGGACACACTTAACCCCTCCTTCCCCAATAAAGTTAACCCCTTCCCTGCCAGTGTCATTTTGCAGTAACAGTGCATATGTATAGCACTGATTACTGTAGAAATGTCACTGGTAACCCCAAAAGTGTCAAAAATGTCAGTCAAGGGTCCGATCTGTCCGCCGCAATGTTGCAGTACCGCAAAAAAATTGCAGATCGCCGCAATTACGCCTTAAATAAAAAACACCAAAAATGACAGAAATCTTTCCCTTAGTTAGTAAACGCAATAACTTTTGCGCAAACCAATCAAAATACGCTTTTTGCGATTTTTTTTTACCAAGCATATGTAGCAGAAAACAAATTGGCCAAAAATGTTAAAAAATTCTGATTTTTACATTTTTTTGGGGGGGAATTTCATATAAAAAAATGTGAAAAATATTGTTATTTTTGCAAAATTGATGCTCTTTTTTTGTTTATAGCGCAAAAATTAAAAATCGCACAGGTGATCAAATACCACCAAAAGAAAGCTCTGTTTGTAGGAAAAAAAGGACGTCAAATTCGTTTAGGTACAGCGCCGCACGACCACGCAATTGTCCGTAAAAGTCACACAGTGCCGAATCGCAAAAAAAACTCCTGGTCGGAATGGGGGTAAAATCTTTCGGGGCTTAAGTGGTTAAGCTTTTTCCTTAGATCCCAGATAATGTCTTATCTAACAAAGTCAAACAGCAGCCTTTGATACAGGTTGAACTGGATGGACTATTGTCTTTATTCAACCTCACCTACTATGTAACTATCGTAACTATGTAACCAGCATGGATTCATGAAAGACAGAAAGTGTCAGACAAATCCGATTTTATTTTATGAGGTGAGCAAAAACTTGGACAAAGGAATGGCTGTAGTTGTAGTAGGCTTGAATTCTGTGAAAGCCTTTGACACAGTTCCTCTTACATGGCTAAAGTGTAAATGAAACTCTACAGGCTTGGAAAGATCAGTTTGTAAATAGATAGAAAATTGGCTAAAAGATAGAATTCAGAGAGTAGTGGTTAATGATTCTTACTCTGAATGGTCTAAGGTTATCACTGGTGTACCCCAAGGTTCAGTGTTGGGACCCTTTCTTTTTTTTTTCTATTACTTTTTATTAGGTTTTTGATAAGAGTACACAAGTCATTTAGAAAATATGTGGCAGAAAAGGTTGGATATCAGTCTCCAGGAAGGGACTTTTTCACGAACAAACACAGAACAGCTAATGTGCAATTTAAAGTCTACCGGCTTAAAGAATTAAGTTTGTATATGGATAGAAAACTTTCTAAAAGATAGAATTAAGAGAGTAGTGGTTAATGATTCTTACTCTGAATGGTCTAAGGTTATCAGAGGTGTACCCCAAGGTTCAGTGTTGGGACCCTTACTTTTTAATATCTTTATAAATGGTATCGGGTCTTGGATTAAAAGTACCATTTCAGTCTTTGCAGATGACACCAAGCTTTGCAGTGGAATAACTTCTTTACAGGATGTCTCAAACTTACAAGCCGACCTCAACGCACTGTTTCATTGGGCAACTATGTGGCAAATGAGGTTTAATGTTTATAAATGTAAAGTTATGCACTTGAGGGCTAAGAATATGCATGCATCATACATACTAGGGGGAGTAGAACTGGGGGAATCCATAACAGAGAAGGATCTGGGGGAATCCATAACGGAGAAGGATCTGGGGGAATCCATAGCAGAGAAGGATCTGGGCTAATCCATAGCGGAGGAGGATCTGGGGGAATTCATAGCGGAGAAGTATCTGGGGAGATCCATAGCGAAGGATCTGGGGAATCCATAGCGGAGAAGGAATCTGGGGGAATTCATAGCGGAGAAGGATCTGGGGGAATCCATAGCGGAGAAGGATCTGGGGAATCCATAGCGGAGAAGGAACTGGGGGAATCCATAACGGAGAAGAATCTGGGGGAATCCATAGTGGAGAAGGATCTGGTTGTTCTGGTAGATCATAAGCTTAATAATAGCATGCAATGCCAAGCTGTGGTTTCCAAAGCAAGCAAAGTCCTTTCTTATATTAAGAGAAGCATGGACTCCAGAGAGAGAGAGATATAATTTTGCCCCTGTACAAATCATTAGTAAGACCTCATCTGTCAAGTTATTCCTCCATAAGCAAAGTTGAATACTGGTCCTCTTAGGTCTGTAAAGTCCACCCAAGTTTTAGCCTGTAATGAAGGAGGTGTTGCCCCCAAAATGTGTTGGCTGTTTTTTTTATATGACTTTTTTTATCAACAATTAACGTTATCTTGAGTCAGATTTTGGTTTCTGTATTTCTATGGTTTGAGCTCATGTAGATGAATGGACACTTTTCAATCTGTGCTGTTGGGTTGCCTTCTGAGTTTGAAGTTCCCCCAGCTCATCAGACTGCATAATTGGGAACTACATCGCCCAATAGTCACAACATTTGTTCCAACATAAAGAGCAACCAAAAGACAATCCCATTAGTGAGTATTACATGTCTAACCTTCTCTAATCATCACAAGATATCAAGATCATCTGGTTCCAAATGATACATCACATAAAAGTCACGTAGCATATATTTAATAAAATATTTGTACTTACACAGCACGATGACAAAAATGAAGACAGACATGGCGTCCCATCCAGTACCGCGAGTGGCAGGTATTTGTTTTGCAGAAGAACTTATGACAGGTATTGCATTTTCTGAGCCATTTCTGTAGAATATTTCGTAACAGATAAAAACAGTGAGAACACGGGATGGGTACATTTAGTAAGACCGGATTACAGATTTCACTATAATCTCAGACCAGTTAAAGTGGAGTTCCACCCTTAAAAGACACTTTGCCCCATTTGCTTGCTCTGTGTCACCTAAAAAATAAATGGATAATCACGATTTTTTTTCTTCTTTACTTACCTTGTTTTAGAAGAAAATATACTCACCTTACTTCCTGTTCCTCTCTCTTCGGCCGTGGCCCGCGCCGTCACTTCCTCCTTGCATTGATTCCTGGGAGCTGAGCGTCATCGCTCCCAGGAATCAATGTGCCTGCAGCGGCCCCAACGTCAGTTCCGGTGCAGGCAGGTCATTCACTGCTAAACAGCTTCTGGGCATGCCCAGAAGCTGTGCAGGAATGACGTGCCTGCACCGGACATGACGAGCGGGGCCGGTGCAGGGCATTCTGGGATGAAGAGGACACAGAAGAGGATGCCAAAGAGAATTCGCTGGCTTCAGCTGCCCACACCTGAGATGGCAACGCTGGACAAGACATTTTCAAGGTAAGTATTTCTTCTAAAAGGTAAGTGCGACCTGGGACAGTTCAGAGGCTATCCATTGTGGAATGTACTAGCCCTGACTGTCCCGGGGGTATTTTTATTAAAAAAACTTTCCGAGGGTGGAACTCCGCTTTAACAGTAGTATTCCCCCTTAGTCTAATGTAGGTCCTCTCATCTAACAGCTGACACATATCCTTCTGATATGTGGAAGCATCTCATACAACTACCAAACTGCCTTTGTTGGAACTCTTAATTACTATGGAGGAACCCTGGTTCAAAGCCTTAAGGGCGTCACGCTCCTCCACAGTAAGGTTATCGTTGTAAATGTGCCCCCTCATTGCTTGTACGGGATGCTAATCTAGTGAGCTCCTTTTCTACTTTTTTCTGAAATCCCGCTGAGGTCAGGTGCCCAGAAGAGTTTACATGCCATGGTTGACAATTCTACTGGTTCTCTGAGATTCTTGTTCCAGAAAATGGAGAAGCTCATGGTAAAAAGAAATGAAGTCCTTTTAGGATAACAACACTTTAACTGAATATTTTACCCTTGAGAGAATTCCGAGGGGTTTAAGGATAAAGAAATTTCGTATTGACTGATGAGTCTTAAAAAATGGTGGACAGACATGCTTACCTTGTGCTCATTTGAACTCATGGAAAATCATTGTAAAATCTAAAACCTATGAAGTAGAAGCTTTGCAAAAGGAAATTTCGAAGATCAAAGAGGCGATTTTGCCCCTAAAAGATACCCGGCATTTTAAAGAATTGGATCTCAAGCTAAGTGAGGAAATGGATCACATGGATAGGGAGATAATAGAGACAAAGAAAGAAAAGCTGCTATGAGACTGCTTTGACTATCTAACAAATGAGGTTTAATGTTGATAAATGTAAAGTTCTGCACTTGAGGGCTAAGAATATGCATGCATCATACATACTAGGGGGAGTAGAACTGGGGGAATCCATAGCGGAGAAGGATCTGGGGGAATCCATAGCGGAGAAGGATCTAGAGGAATCCATAGCGGAGAAGGATCTGGGGGAATCCATAGCGGAGAAGGATCTGGGGGAATCCATATCAGAGAAGGATCTGGGGGAACCCATAGCAGTGAAGGATCTGGGGAATCCATAGTGGAGAAGGATCTGGGGGAATCCATAGTGGAGAAGGATTTGGGGGAATCTATAGCGGAGAAGATTCTGGGGGAATCCATAGCGGAGGAGGATCTGGGTGTTCTGGTAGATCATATCATGCAATGCCAAGCTGCGGTTTCCAAAGCAAGCAAAGTCCTTTTTTGTATTAACAGAGGCATGGACTCCAGAGAGAGAGATATAATTTTTCCCCTGTACAAATCATTAGTAAGACCTCATCTGGAATATGCAGTTCAGTTTTGGGCACCAGCTCTCAAAAAGGATATTGGGGAACTGGAGAAAGTGCAGAGAAAGGCTGTACGCCAAACGCATCAACTGTTTTTAATCTTGACCTTTATGTAGCTCATAAAGAGTTTCATGGGATTCTGGAGTTGCCAGCTACATCTTTCTTGGAACTTCTCAAAAAGGATATCGGGGAACTGGAGAAAGTACAGAGAAGGGCAACCAAACTGATAAGAGGCATGGAGGAGCTCAGTTTTGGGGAAAGATTAGAGGAATTGTATTCT
Organism: Pelophylax lessonae; assembly: GCF_965119305.1. NCBI lineage: Eukaryota > Metazoa > Chordata > Amphibia > Anura > Ranidae > Pelophylax > Pelophylax lessonae. Next base: position 7,784,916 of record NC_138780.1, read on the forward strand.
CTCTTGAGAAGAGGATATTAAGGGGGATATGATCAGCATGTATAAATACATAAGGGGGGATATGATCTCATGTATAAATACATAAGGGGGGATATGATCACCATGAATAAATACATAAGGGGGGATATGATCACCATGTATAAATACATAAAGGGGGATTTGATCATCATGTATAAATACATAAGGGGGGGATATGATTGTAACAGATCCTAAATACTTGGACCAAGTATTTCTGTCTTAAGTCCCCAGAATCTCCAGTGATGCAGTCCTGGCCCCTCAATTCCCCCCAAACATCAGCCTCCAGCTTGATGAAGGTTAAAACAAATGACACTTTATTCACATACTCACTTGCAATATATACAGTTTTAGGAGCTTGATTACATCATGCAAATGTATTGGATACAGAAGATAATTAACATACCTGGCCATCTGGACAGACACAGGGGAATGAGACTGCAACATTACCATAATTAATTCAACAAACCACAAACCCAAAACATAGCCGAATACACATTCCTAGAAGTGTGAACACACTCCACCTCTAAACAGATGAAAGCAGGAGACATAGGCTCTCAGACAGCCTGTCTCCAATTTCAACACATCTTATTATACTGTCAATACACATCCCCCCAGTATACCAAAGCTGAGTCTTATGTCATTAGCATCTGTTTAGTCTCTCAGCTTGTGAAGTCCTTTGCAGCTTAGGCCCAAAGTCTGTGTCGCCTGGGGTGACAGGGACTTGAATTCAAAGTAACAGTACTCCAAGGGTCCCCCCCGCATACACCCCCAACCAGAGCCGTGCTCCCCTACAAGCCAGGGCCATAGTCCGTGGGCAGGAGGCTGGCCTCCACACTCTTCCAGTAGCCTGTGGCGAACGTTCCAGCAAATGGGCGTTCGTCACAATGATCTCCATGTATAAATACATAAGGGGGGATATGATCACATGTATAAATACATAAGGGGGGATATGATCACATGTATAAATACATAAGGGGGGATTTGATCATCATGTATAAATACATGGGGGGGGGGGTATGATCACCATTTATAAATACATAAGGAGGGGTATGATCACCATGTAGAAATACATAAGGGAGGGTTTGATTACCACATATAAATACATAAGGTGGAAGGACAGTAGAAGCAAGGTTCTGGTTTCCAGACTGAAGTTCACCAAAGACCATAAGTGGTCATGGTAATGACCCTATGTGTTGAGTGTAATCTCTGCAGCCCTGCCTCATGTAGATGAATGGACACTTTTTCTATCTATAATTCTGAGCTGCCTTTTGAGTTTAAAATGCCCCCAGCTGAATTACATTTCCCTATAATACTGAATCAGGATTTGTTACATTTTACAAGTTCAAATATAAAAAGTGTCCAACAGACATTTACATCAGTGGACGAAATAAAACTCCAACTTCCTCTAATCTAATCATCACAAGATATCAAGATCATCTGTTGACGTCTATAGCTTGTGGTTATGGTTTATGTGTGGGCAACTCTGTGTAATACAAACTCACAAGACTTCTCTTGGCTAAAAGTCACATAAAATGTATATAATATAATATAATATAATATAATATAATATAATATAATATAATAATATAAGATATTTCTACTTACACAGTAATATGGTAAAAATGAAGACAGACATGGTGGTCAGATCCAGTACCGTGAGTGGCAGGTTTTTGTGTACAACAGAACTTACTGCATTTCTATGGAATATTTCACAACAGTTAGGGTAGGTGAGAACACGGGCTGGGTATATTTAGCAAGAAAGGAAACTGATTCACTTCAACTCTATCTAAAATGTGTGTTTTCATTTTGGATTAAGTAGAGAAGAGTTAAAATGTCTGTCCTGTTTTGTTTCAGTCTGTGACTCCATTGGGTAGATCCCCCCCCCCCACACTTCCTGCCCTTGTGACACCCGTACAAGACATGGAGTGGTAGCAAGCATTACAGAGACGAAAAGGCACAGACCTCAGTTGAAGAGTTAGTTCACATTTATTGACATTAAAAAAATATAATATGCATTACAACTTTGACTATACATTAAATGCCATCCTCTATTTTTGAAAATGATACTTACTTTTGAAGTTTCTTTTACTGTGTTCTCCCGCTTTCTGTCCTGCTGTTGGATGTGTGCAGGCCCGGCCCTACCATGGGTCCCACTGGGTCCATTGGACCCAGGCAGCACTTAGAGAGGGGTGGCAAATTGACTCTCAAGATTATTTTTCCAGTAGTTTTATGTATCATCAGTTTGAGGTACATTACGGGTGGCATTTCCCTATATTATACTGCCGCCCGTAATGCAAACTGATGAGTATGAGGAGGCGTCTCCTCCATGGAATGTCCCTCACGTGATCATGGTGTGCGCAATGACGTCAGAGCACTCCATCTCACGCAGGGCAGGCTGAATCCTCTAGGGGGCAGACACAGGAGTGACAGGAGTACTGAGGACAGACAGCGGGTGTTTGGTGGACCAGTCTGGTGGTGAGTTATGGAAGAAGATAACAGTATATGTAATATTTTCTAAATGTTATATTTTTAAAAAAAAATGGATGTGGGGGCCTTTTGTTGGACATGATTTTTTTTTTGGGGGGAGGGGCAGCATTTCATTCTCGGACCCAAGCAGCACAATGTCTTGGGCAAGCCCTGGATGTGTGACCCCAGCTCCTCACGAATGAGCATTCAGCTAAGAGTTTTTTGTTTATTGCGTACCATGTACTCGTACCTTCACTTCGTCCAAGGAAAGCGCTGGAATCCTCCACGCCTTTGCAATTGTCTGTTTTGTAGCCATATAAATATGGGTCACTAAGATTTGTTCTCTCTTTGTTAAGGCCTCTGTTGGTTTATGTAACAGAGCTTCCCAAGGATCTATGCGGAAGTCTGAATCTAAGAGTGTTTTGACCACGTTAGAAACTCGTTTCCATAGACGTTTAACTTTGGGACATGTCCACCTTATATGTTTCATATCACCCTGGACTGAACAGCCCCGAAAACAAGAAGCAGGATAAGTACGGTAGGAAAATACTTTGCGATTCTGGCCGGGGTATAGTACCACCTTGGCAATTATTTTAACCGATTGCCGACCGCCGCGCGACGATATACGTTGGCAGTCAGCCCCGGCCAGGCAAAGTGACGTATATATACGTCACTAGCCTGTCACTTGCTTGGGAGCTAATAGCAGGCGAGCGTGCGCCCGCGGAGGCGCGCTCCCGCCCCGGATCGTTCCCCAGCAAGTCCGTGCATGTGACCGGCGAACCCGATGTCCGCCGGTCACTCGCCGATCGTCGGTGCAGAGGGAGAAAGTCAGACGGCTAATGTAACCAAGCCGCCTGTCATTCTTCCCTGTGTAGAAACAGTGATCATACGGTTCTACTATGTAGGACCGTTGATCACTGTTCCTACACTTCAAGCCACAGCCAATCACAGTAAGAAACACGCCCCCTAGGGACACACACCACCCCTCCCTCTCAAATAAAGTTAACCCCTTCACTACCAGTGTCATTTTGCAGTAACAGTGCATATGTATAGCACTGATTACTGCAGTAATGTCACTGGTAACCCCAAAAGTGTCAAAAATGTCAGTCAAGGGTCCGATCTGTCCACCGCAATGTCGCAGTACCGCAAAAAAAATCGCAGATCGCCGCCATTACGCGTTAAAAAAAAAAACAACAAAAATGACAGAAATCTTTCCCTTAGTTAGTAAACGCAAATACTTTTGCGCAAACCAATCAAAATACGCTTTTTGCGATTTTTTTTTACCAAACATATGTAGCAGAAAACAAATTGGCCAAAAATGTTAAAAAATTTTGATTTTTAAATTTTTTTTGGGGAATTTCATATAAAAAAATGTGAAAAATATTGTTGTTTTTGCAAAATTGTCGCTCTTTTTTTGTTTATAGTGCAAAAAGTAAAAATCGCACAGGTGATCAAATACCACCAAAAGAAAGCTCTGTTTGTGGGAAAAAAAGGACATCAAATTCGTTTAGGTACAGCATCGCACGACCGCACAATTGTCAGTTAAAGTCACACAGTGCCGAATCGCAAAAAGTGGCCCAGACGTAAGGCAGCAAAAAGTGTAAAGTGGTTAAAGGAGTTCTTCAAAGCCACCACATTTTGAGAAGAGTGAAATAGAGGCTCCCACATTTTGTTCCAGTTTTTAGGAGATTACACCGCACCAAAGTCTGATTCCCAGCACAATAAGAGGGGGCCTGGGCATGTGAAGAACCCAAAAGTGAGTAATATAACAAGGATACTAGGCCTTGGGTTGATGGGTTAGTGCTCAATCTGTTCTCGAAGCTGTGGTAGGTCATGACCAATCATGGTTCCTAGTAAGGGATTACTCCATGGACCTTCAAGGATACCCCATGCAATGGAGCAAGGTTTCTCAAATCCAGTCCTCAAATACCCCCAACAGGTCATGTTTTCAGGCTTTCCATTATTTTGCACAGGTGATTTGATCAGTTTCACTGCCTTAGTAATTACCCCAGCTGTTTCATCTGAGAGAAATCCTAAAAACACGACCTGTTTGGGGTACTTGAGGACTAGAGTTGAGAAACATTGCAATAGAGAGCCACCTCTCACTACCTGGAAATTATTATTATTATAATTATTCAGGATTTATATAGTAGCAACAGTTTGCACAGCACTTTACAATATAAAGGGAGACAACACAGTTACAATACGATAAAATACAAGAAGGTTAAGAGGACCTTGCTCATAAGAGCTTACAATCTAATAGGGTGAGGCAAGTGGTACAAAAAGTTATAACTGTGGGGGATGAGCTGATGGAAGTGATAAAACCTTAGTTGGAGGCGTGATAGGCTTCCTGGAAGAGATGAGTTTTCAGGGATCGCCTAAAGGCAGCCAGAGTAGGAGATAGCTGGACAGACTGAGGTAGAGAGTTCCAGAGAAAAGGAGAAGCTCTGGAGAAGTCCTGGAGATGAGCATGGGAGGAGGACTTGGGAGGAGTGAAGAGGATGGTTTGGGTGATTTTTGGAGTCAAGACTGGTGATGGAGCTCAGAGCGGAGCTGTGAAAGGCTTTGTATGTTGTGGTTAGTATTTTGAATTTATTTTGCTGGGCAATCAGAAGCCAGTGGAGGGGTTGACAGAGAGGAGTGGCAGAAAATGAGCGGTTGGTAAGGTGGATAAGTCTGGCAGCAGCATTTATGATGGACTGAAGAGGGGATAGCCTAAAAGAAAGGAGTTGCAATAGTCAAGGTAAGAGATAACAAGAGAGTGAAAGCTTGGTGGTGAATCATGAATGGGAGCAATGGGATAGGTCTTAAGATGTTCAGGTTGGTGGGTTCCAGTGAAGGCTTTTTAAGTATGGGGGTGATCTGTACAAGCTTTAGAGGGGAGAGGAAGTTGCCAGTAAATAAGGAGAAATTGAAGATGTGAATGAGAAAGCATAGGATAGAAGAAGAATGTGACCTTTTTCTGGAACAGGATCCAGGGGACAATTGGTTAGGTGGGCATCTGAGAAAAGTTTGGTAACATCTTCAGTAGTAGCCGGTTCAAAAGAGTAAAGTGTGACTGCTGTTAGATAAGGTATGTTAAGTGGGGGAGATATTTGTACAGTGGAGGTGTCCTCACGTATTGGATTAATCTTGTTTTTGAAGTGACTGGCAATCTCTTGGGTATATCATCCATGATCTTCCCTTTAGGGCCCAAAGCTCTGAACATGTGTTCTGTGACTCTTAACCAGATTAGACATTTCTGCAGTGAGATCAGTTAAGAGATGATGTCTAATGCCCGGCATTGTTGCACTTTGCACCACATTACCGAACAAGCCGGTCAGTGCTCTGCAGGGGTCTCCAACGCCAAATACAAGAAATAAAACGTTCATAACTTCAAGGATGACTGCACACAGCCAAGTAAGTCTCCATTCACACTGGTACGACTTGTCAGGCGACTTGGTCAGCCTGACAAGTCATGCACCGTCGCGTCCCATAGTGTAGTACAGGACTGGTTCTAATAGGAGCGACACAAGTCGCTCCGACTTAGAAAAAGGGTCCTGTACTACTTTGGGGCAACCTGGAGTGACTTGCATAGACATTCGTTTTATGAAGTCCGTGCAAGTCGTGCCAAAGTCGCGGTGCACGCGACTTCACAGGTCGCCCCCTAAGTCAGATCGCCGTAGTGTGAACCGAGTCTAAGACTGATTTTTTTTTATTGTTAAAGAATATGTTGTATTGGGTGGCATGGGTCTTCATCTTTGATATTCTTTGTAAGTTGTTTTGACTTCTATAGCATATAATGTGCCTGGGTTGGTGTAGGCAACTTCATGCGTAAGGATAACCCCAGATGGCTTTTCCTTCAAATTTTCTTAGCCACTTGAACTCAGTATTTCTTTTTTTTTAAGATATACTAAATAATCAATATTTCATTATTTTAATTTTCTTTATTATTGTTGCATTTAAACATTTAAAAAAATACGTACAAATATGTTTCAATGACAATGAAATATATTACAATTAAATATTTTCTCTTCTAATTGACCGTAACAAAACCCCAGACCCCCTCCCAAAAAAAAAAAAATATTGAACCTGAATTCAGTATAGGTGTCAGGTCACCTGTGGCCAGGTGACAACTGCACCCTGTTGGAGGCAGGGGCACAGCGCAAGGTAGTGAACCCTATAGCAAACTGCTGCGGATGGACCGGAACGTGAACCCAAGATTCCCCAGGGCGCGGAGTCGAAAGAACCAGCAGGTGTTCACCAGAGCCTCGAGTGGTAAGGATGGACTTGGCTGCAGCTGGGCCCAGGTCGCGGCCCCTGGGGTCCCCAAGGTCACGCTCTGTAGGGAGAGAAGGGAAGCAGCCACTCAGGACACACGGAATGGTGAAGGGTAAGCCGAGGTTGAGGTAGCAGGCAGACAAGGGTAACCAAGGGACAGGCCAAAGGTCAGGGTAACAGGCAAACAGGAATAGTCAGAGACAAGCCAAAGTCGGTACACAGAACAGTAGATCAAGCACACAGGAAACAGGAAACTAGCACTGTTGAACAGCAAAGCAGACCTGCAGTGCACTGGTTAATATAGACTTCCTGGAATGGCCTGGGGTGGAGCCAAACAGGGAAGAGAGATGATAACAGCAGCCAGAAGGAAGAGTCTGGCCCTTAATGCAGACATGAGGAACAGGTAAACTACCAGACATTATTGCATGCCCATGACAATAGGAACATCTGAATAATGAATATCAAAACCATTCAATACAAGTTAATTATAGGTTATAATGTAAAATGATGAGCCAATGTGCAAATGCATTTCAGGGGTCAGAGTGCTTCCCCTTTAAAGGTTACAAAAATGAGCACTTAAAAAACCTTTATTGGGAATTGATTTCAAACAGTAGAGCTTAAAGGACACAGCCACTCGCCAACTTTTCTTTTAGGGACTTGTTTTGTCCGCTTTTATTATAAGAAGTCCACAAAACACATGGGTTGCCCACATTTCTTGGCATTCCCCCTACAGAGAAAAACCGAAAATCCACACACCAGACTCTTGGCTGGCACTTTCAGAATGCTACTCTGGCAACATTTATCAGGCCTTGTCTGTATCCATCAGACAGTCACACAGAGGTTCTTAGCTCACATACACACTCTGTACACACCTTCAGCTCCATTCTGTGCTGCCCCCTACTCTGACATCTGGGCAGAGACCTCCGGTCTCCCAGGTGAAGTCCTGAACACTAGTCAACTCTCTAACAAGAGCCATGCACACACCTGTATTATCAGCACGCTGGTTGTCCTCAAAATGTGGACCCAAACCTGAAGGCTTCATCCCAGCCAAGACTCTACAAAGCCTCCTGACTCCAGGACCCAATCCAGGATTTACTAATGACTGAGGAAACAGAAAATCCAGACACAAGCATCCTGAAGTCCCTTGGTGAGAAGGTGGGTGAGATAGACAATAGACTGATCAAGTCTTAAAGATAGATATTAGATAGATGGCAGATAATTGTAAGCATATATATTTAAATCAGTGCATTTATTTACAGCCAACTCATCAATAACAAAAGTTGAAAAAGTTCTGAATTTGAGTCGTCTGACACAGTTATTGTTTAATGTACCGTATTTTCCGGCTTATAAGACGACTGGGCGTATAAGACGACCCCCCAATTACATGATCTACCGGTAATACTTATACTTAGGTTACCTTGGAGATATTATACTCGGCGTATAAGACGACCTCCCATTTTTGGGGGATTTTTTTGAGGTTCAAAAGTAGTCTAATATGCCAGAAAATACAGTAATCTTTTATAGAGGTATTTTTTTTTTCTTCTGGATTCTTGTTGGTCTTCAGGGAATGCCAAATTTACAGGAACCTCCATTATCATTTATGGAAATGTGCAGAGTTTGGTATTATCCCTTCTGCGCCTGGTATCCTTTCATAGATATGTACATTATTCACCGTAGAGTATGTAGCAGTCAGATTATCCTGAAAATAATTAGGACATGTAATTATTGGATTAGTGTTATAGGAGTACTGCTATATAGTTTTTACAATTCTATCATATCTATCTATCTATCTATCTATCTATCTATCTATCTATCTATCTATCTATCTATCTATCTATCTATCTATCTATCTATCTATCTATCTATCTATCTATCTATCTATCTATCTATCTATCTATCTATCTATCTATCTATCTATCTATCTATGTATCTATCTATCTATCTATCTATCTATCTATCTATCTATCTATCTATCTATCTATCTATCTATCTATCTATCTATCTATCTATCTATCTATCTATCCATCTATCTATCTGTGGCGTCCTGTCCATTAGGGGCGCCGCCCCCCCCCTATCCATGCATCCGGCCCCCTTATCTACATGCAGGGCGCCGGGCGCATGGATTCCAATAGTAGATTTTTTTTTTTGAAGCACGTGATTTGAGCCAGAGGCTCTAATAGGCTTCAAAAAAAGGGTGGGCTTGGGGCGCAGAGCACTGCGCCCTGAGCCCACCCAGTTGTATGGCAATAGCGAATAAATATTCGCTATTGTCATACTGATTCTCCTCCCAGCTAATCAGGAAGAGGGTTGTGAGAGTCCTTTCCCAATTGGCCAAAAGGAGAAGTGATCTTACTGGCGACTGGCCAGGAAGAGGGAGGAGACACACAGCTGGAGGAGAAGCACAGCGGCTCAGCCATCCAGCACTCCCCCGGCTCGGACAGGAGGAAGGAGGAGGTAAGCAGGCGGCCCCCCCCTAATTACCGAGCACCAGCCGCCACTGCTATCTATCTATCTATCTATCTATCTATCTATCTATCTATCTATCTATCTATCTATCTATCTATCTATCTATCTATCTATCTATCTATCTATCTATCTATCTATCCATCTATCTATCTGTGGCGTCCTGTCCATTAGGGGCGCCGCCCCCCCCCCTATCCATGCATCCGGCCCCCTTATCTACATGCAGGGCGCCGGGCGCATGGATTCCAATAGTAGATTTTTTTTTTTGAAGCACGTGATTTGAGCCAGAGGCTCTAATAGGCTTCAAAAAAAGGGTGGGCTTGGGGCGCAGAGCACTGCGCCCTGAGCCCACCCAGTTGTATGGCAATAGCGAATAAATATTCGCTATTGTCATACTGATTCTCCTCCCAGCTAATCAGGAAGAGGGTTGTGAGAGTCCTTTCCCAATTGGCCAAAAGGAGAAGTGATCTTACTGGCGACTGGCCAGGAAGAGGGAGGAGACACACAGCTGGAGGAGAAGCACAGCGGCTCAGCCATCCAGCACTCCCCCGGCTCGGACAGGAGGAAGGAGGAGGTAAGCAGGCGGCCCCCCCCTAATTACCGAGCACCAGCCGCCACTGCTATCTATCTATCTATCTATCTATCTATCTATCTATCTATCTATCTATCTATCTATCTATCTATCTATCTATCTATCTATCTATCTATCTATCTCTATTGCTACAATGTATTGAGGGCTCACAGGTTTCCCAGAAGAGAACTGGGAAAGCCGCCTCCCCCCCCTTATACTTACCTGAGCCACATCTCAATCAGGCTATGTGCTTGAGAGCAGCGGCTTTCCCAGGTCTATCTCTCTTTTCATTGGCTCACATGGTAGCAGGAGCCATTGGCTCCTGCTGCTTTCAGGTCTCAGGTTTCAGGCTATGTGCTTGAGAGCAGCGGCTTTCCCAGGTCTCTCTCTTCTCATTGGCTCACATGGTAGCAGGAGCCATTGGCTCCTGCTGCTTTCAATCACAGCCAGTGAGCCAATGAGGAGAGATCAGGGGGTGTGCTCTGCGTGTGAATGGACAATGTCCATTCAAAGGAGCATGGCTTAGGAGCGAACAGTGGCCCCATAGCAAGAGGCTTTCTATTGGGGCACTTGGCAGGGGGGAGGAACCAGGACCACCAACAGGGGACCCAAAAGAAGAGGATCAGGGCTGCTCTGTGGAAAACCATTGCCCAGAGCCAGAGCAGGTACTATGTGTATAACATTGTTTTTATTTAAAAAAATAAAAAATATTACAATCTTTAGAATCACTTTAAGTTGAATGCAAATGAAGTTACAAGGACACTGAATTTCTGGAAGGATTACTAAATCAATTTCTTTACTTACAAAAATTTTTCTTAGCCTGAAAAAAGTAAACAAAGGCAATCACTATATCTAAGGCAGGCCATAGAAGGCCATTGACTGTGTTGATGGAGGGATCCCTCCCACAGAGCTATCGGCTGGGATAACACAATGATTACTGCTAGCGGCTTTAGCCGACATGCTGGTTGTACCCAAGTCGATCAATTGATCCACTTGGGTAGATTGAGCCTGCCTACAGATCATTTGACTATCAGCTGGTCCCTGCTGAACTGGCCAAGATTCAAACCGCCTAGGACTGGCACTGGTGTCATTGGGTTTAAATATCCTTGAAGTGTGAAGTAAGCTACAGTTAAGTGATTTTCACATCAATCATTTAATCATATAAATGTAATTGTTTTAAAATAACTCAAAAAAGTTAATATATTCAATACTTACATGCTTAATTATTTTACCTAAAAAAGTAAATGAAAAAACAATAAACAGTAATTAATATATTAAAGAAAATCATAACAATTTTATATACTCTTGTTGCCAACAATGATGTGATTGGAGCAGTGATTCTCAATCATTTTGAGACCAGGGATGAAAACATTCTTCCAAAACTCTCCATGCCCCAATGGGAAAAAAATAAAGCGTATAATCATATAATAAAAGTATGGGAGTGCAAAACATGTATAGAACTTTTTGAATACTGTGGGTAGGGTGGGTGCCACTGTAGGGAGGATGAAGGTTAAGGAGGGGGTTAGGAGACCTGCAGCAGATTTGGAGGCCCTGTGGTGGATGAAGTTTTTGGAGAAGGCTGAAGGGCATTGTGGGACACTGATGGAGGTTTGGTGCACTATGAAGGGCAGCAAACTGGGGGGGGGGGGCACTGTGGTATTTTGAACAGCACTGTGGAGGCTATGGTCTCTCTCGGGGGCTGAAGGCACTATAGGACCACTATGGGCTGCTATAGGAGGTTGGGGAACTATGAAAGGCTGAAGGCTCTGCAGCAAACTGGAGGGGGGGCACTGTGGGATTATAAACAGCACTGTGGAGGCTGAGAACTCTCACGGGGGCTTGGGACACTATGGTCTACCATAGGAGGCTGGGGCACTAAAGAGGGCTGAAGATTCTGCAACAAACTGTGGAGGCTATGTGCTTTCTGGGGGCTAGAGGCACTATAGGGCCACTATGCGCTACTATAGGAGGTTGGGGCACTATGAAGGGCTGAAGGCTCTGCAGCAAACTGGAGGGGGCACTGTGGGATTACAAACAGCACTGTGGAGGCTGAGGACTCTCACAGGGGCTTGGGGCACTATGGTCTACTATGGGAGGCTGGGGCTCTAAAGAGGGCTGAAGACTCTGCAGCAAACTGTGGAGGTTTTGGGCTCTCTCAGGGGCTGGTGGCACTATAGGGTCACTATGGGCTACTGAAGGAGGTTGGGGCACTATGAAGGGCTGAAGGCTCTGCAGCAAACTTGAGGGGGCACTGTGGTATTATAAACAGCACTGTGGAAGCTGAGGACTTTTACAGGGGCTTGGGGCACTATGGGCTACTATGGGAAGTTAAGGGCATTATGAAGGACTGGAGGCTCTACAGGAGACTGGGGAAGCACTGTGGGATTCTGGTGGCATTGTGGAGGCTGAGGGGCCTCAGGGAGCTTGGTGGCACTTTAAACCACTATAGAGGGGTTGGGGGCACTATGGAAGGTAGGGGGCAATGTGGGAGCTTAGGGGCAATGTGAGAAGTTAAGAGATCTGCAGCTGCGAAGAAGGAAGGTCGCGGTCTGGAAGTGGGCCAGGCCCAGTGGTTGAAAAGCACTGGATTAGAAAACTGAAAATTAACACGATAATCACAGTCTTTTGATTTTTGTCCTGATTACCGTATATACTGGAGTATAAGCCGACCCGAATATAAGCCGAGACCCCTAATTTTACCACAAAAAAGTGGGAAAACTTATTGACTCGAGTATAAGCCTAGGGTGGGAAATGCAGCAGCTACTGGACCCAACTGGACCACTACAAGACATAAAACAGGGGCTGCTGGCATGGTACAGGAGATAGCGCAGGTCATAGTATAGGCATTGCACAGGTCATGGTAAGGACATGGCACAGGTCAGGGCACAGGTGATGGTATAGGCATGGTACAGGTCATGGTACAGGCATGTCACAGGTCATGGTACAGGCATGTCACAGGTGATGGTATAGGCATGGCACAGGTCAGGGCACAGGTTGATGGTATAGGCATGGTACAGGTCATGGTAAAGGCATGGCACAGGTGATGATATAGGCATGGCACAGTAAGTACAGGCATGGCACAGTATGTACAGGCATTGCACAGTATGTACAGGAATGGCACAGTATGTACAGGCATGGCACAGTATGTACAGGCATGGCACAGGAGATGCAGTGCTGCGGGCATGGTACAGGAGAATGTCCTGTACCATGCCCGCAGCACTGCATGAGGAAATGCAGGGGCTGCGGAGGAGTCTCACTTACCTGTCGGTGAGCCGCTTTCGATTTAAAAATTGCGCTGCCCGGCGCCACTACTACATCACCGCAAATGCGCTGCCGATGCTCGGGAAAACCCGAACACGTTCGGTTATTCCCGGGCATGCCACACATGCGCAGTGACACGCCGGCGCCAAGCGACGCCAATTTTAAAAACACAGTGAAGCCAGTGACTCGAGTATAAGCCGAGGGGGGCATTTTCAGCATGAAAAAACATGCTGAAAAACTCGGCTTATACTCGAGTATATACGGTAATCAATTTCTCCTGTATTGAATTGTATTGTAACTATATTGTATGGGTTGTAAAGTGCTGTGCAACTGTTGGCGCTGTATAAAACCTGTATAATAATAATAATAATTGATAATAATAAGTGAATTGTCTTTAAAGTAGAGTTCCGGTCTCAAAATTGATTTGATATCCGCTTGCTAAGGGCCACCTGAAAAAGAAATGGATGCTCCCAATTTTTTTTTTGTCACTTACCTTGCTATTGAAAAAAAAATATATATATACTCACCTTCCTTCCACTTCCTCCCTCTGCGGCCGCGGCCCGCTCCGTCACTTCCGGCTTGCGATGACTCCTGGGAGCTGAACGTCATCGCTCCCAGGAGTCAATGCGCCTGCACCGGCCCCGCTCGTCACTTCCGGTGCAGGGGCGGCATTCCCTGCTAAACAGCTTCTGGGCATGCCCAGAAGCTGTAGAGGGATGCCGCGTTTGCACCGGAAGTGACGAGCGGGGCCGGTGCAGTGCATTGTGGGACTCCGACGTCACCGAAGAGGACACAGAAGAGGACGCTGCGGCTTCAGCTGCTCACACCTGAGATGGCAGCGCTGGAGAAGAAATTTTCAAGGTAAGTATTTCTTCTTACAGGTAAGTGCGACCCGGGACAGTTCAGAGGCTATCCATTGTGGAATGTACTAGCCCTGACTGTCCCGGGGGTATTTTTATCTAAATTTGACCCCCGAGGTCGGAACTCCGCTTAAACCACTTAACCCCCGGAAGATTTTACCCCCTTCCTGACCAGGGGGGTTTTTTGCGATTTTTTTTACTGCGTGACTTTAACGGACAATTGCGCGGTCGTGCAATGCTGTACCTAAACGAATTTCACGTACTTTTTTTTCCCACAAACAGAGCTTTCTTTTGGTGGTATTTGATCACCTGTGCGATTTTTTGATCATGCGCTATAAACAAAAAAAGAGCGTAATTTTTGCAAAAATAACAATATTTTTCACTTTTTTTTATATGAAATTCCCCCCCAAAAAAAATGTAAAAATCAAAATTTTTTAACATTTTCAGCCAAATTGTTTTATGCTACCTATGTTTGGTAAAAAAAATCGCAAAAAGCGCATTTTGATTGGTTTGCACAAAACTTATCGCGTTTACTAACAAAGGGAAAGATTTTTGTCATTTTTGGTGGTTTTTTTTAACGAGTAATGGCGGCGATCTGCAATTTTTTTTTGCGGTACTGCGACATTGCGGCGGACAGATCGGACCCTTGACTGACATTTTTGACACTTTTGGGGTTACCAGTGACATTTCTACAGTAATCAGTGCTATATATATGCACTGTTACTGCAAAAATGACACTGGCAGGGAAGGGGTTAACTGTATTGGACAGGGAGGGGTTAAGTGTGTCCTAGGGGCGTGATTCTAACTGTAGTGGGACAATGCTATTGGTGTAAAAACAGAGATCAATGGTTCTACATAGTAGAACCGTCTGATCTCCATTTTTACACAGGGGAGAATGACAGGCGGCTTGTTTACATAAGCCGCTCTGCCTTTCTCCCGCTGTACCGACGATCGGCGAGTGACCGGCGGACATTGGGTCCGCCGGTCACACGCCCGCACTCCTCCCTGAACGAGCCGAGGCGGGCGCGCGCTCGCCCGCTATTGGCTCTAATAGCAGTGATAGGCGAGCGACGCAGATCTACGTCACTCTGCCTGGCCGGGGCTGACTGCCGCAGTAAATATACTGTGTGCAGTCGGCAACCGGTTAATTATATTTATCAGCATAAAATAAGCTTATGATGCTGACAATAACACCTATATGGGTTATTATGTACACATCTCTTTAATTTAGCTATAAATTGAGGACAAAATTACTTTTAATAGCCCCCTCTTTTCTTCAGAAGCATCATTTTGATATTTTCAAATACAGCACTGCCATAAAATATGACTACTAACCTTTAGGAAGCCTACTTATATTTACGTAGGTATGGTAGCCATCTTCTGGATTGGGGTTCGTGTTATTTCCTTGGAGGAAAAAACATGCAGGTGATTTCTTAATTAGTAAAAAGAATAGAAATTACAATGGCATAAAAATGAATCCCTCCTTGGTCAAAGCACGTATACCCTTCAAATTGTAAATCAATGCCAACATTTGACTCCGAACCATCAGGGAGAGAACTAAACTCTCTGATTCCCATGGCTGTGCACATTTTCCTTCTCTAAATAATCTCTAAAATGTAAAAACATAATTTTGGTATTTTTCATATTTGCCGTTTACATGTTCGGCATGTGGGTTAAAAAATGAATTACAACAGTGTGTTGCAGCCTGTTCTGTTCTCACTACACGTATGCCCCAGGCGTGTGCAGCTCAACATACAGCTAAACCTTTAATCCTGCAATAACCAGTCCTTTTGTAACTTAAGGCTTTATTCCAGAGATAGAATAGTGGTCACATGAACAGGTTACAAGTCAGAATGGATATGCGAATAGGATTGTGAATAGAGGTGAAACTGTAAATAAACATATAAAGGCATATAATCAGTATACAAACATAAACAGTATATGCATTGAGTATATAACTGACAGTTCATAGGCATACCAGCGATGCTTCAAAGGGGGGTTCAGGAATTTTCCCACAGCAACCTCAGATGCTGTCTGCTCCTTCCTGAGGTAAATCTTAAATGAGATTCTCCTCAGAGAGGGGTGGAACAAATACCAGCAATAGAAAACAGGAAGTACCATAAAGTACTGTACAACAGTCTATGTCACAGTGGCATCTTGTGGATCATATTGGTATTACAAGTTCCAATAGAATTAATTATTTCCTTATGCTGGAGGCATGACACAGCCCTTTGTAAGTATATATATTGAAGATTATGGGATAATTGATGGTAATATAGGTTTCTTGGATTATGTAATGAGACTGAGGCGTGTCCAAATACTCACACGATAATTATTATTGACAGGTTGAGTGGGTGACCCCTTTGGGTCATATATCTCTCCCCCTGCGGGTGGCCCATTGAGGTGGCCTTTGGTGATTGCCCCTGAATGGTTTTCTGGGTTGAATCTGTACCATTGTGTATTCCGCACTCAGGTAGAGATGTTCCCTTGCTTTGGTTTGTGGGGGTCGCAATGATATAAATACAGTCAGGTCCATAAATATTGGGACAATTCTAATCTTTTTGGCTTTATAATGGATTTGAAATGAAACAAACAAGATGTGCTTTAACCACTTTACCACCGGAGGATTTTCCTGCTTTACGTCCAGGCCACTTTTTGCAACTTGGCACTGCGCGATTTTAACTGACAATTGCGCGGTCGTGCGACGCCGTACCCAAACTAAATTTACGTCCTTTTTTTTCCACAAACAGAGATTTCTTTTGGTGGTATTCAATCACCTCTGCGCTTTTAATTTTTTGCGATATTAATAAAATAAAACGACAATTTTGAAAAAATAACAATATTTTTTTCCTTTGACAGTTAAAAAATATCCAATATGGATTTAGGCCAAAATGTATTTAGCTACATGTCTTTGACAAAAAAATTCTCAATGAGCGTATTTTTAACCGCTTTAAGACCGGAAGATTTTACCCCATTCCTGACCAGGCCATATTTTGCGATTCGCCACTGCGTGACTTTAACGGACAATTGCGAGGTCGTGCGACGCTGTACCCAAATGAAGTTGATGCCCTTTTTTCCCTCAAACAGAGCTTTCTTTTTTGGTGGTATTTGATCACCTGTGCGATTTTTACTTTTTGCGCTATAAACAAAAAAAGAGCGACAATTTTGAAAAAAATAATAATATTTTTCACATTTTTTTTATATGAAATTGCCAAAAAAAAAATGTAAAAATCTAAATTTTTTAACATTTTCGGCCAATTTGTTTTCTGCTACATATGTTTGGTAAAAAAAAATCGCAATAAGCGTATTTTGATTGGTTTGCGCAAAAGTTATTGCGTTAACTAACTAAGGGAAAGATTTTTGTCATTTTTATTGTTTTTTTTTTTTTTAACGAGTAATGGCGGCGATCTGCGATTTTTTTTGCAGGACTGCGACATTGCGGCAGACAGATCGGACCCTTGACTGACATTTTTGACACTTTTGAGGGTACCAGTGACATTATTACAGTAATCAGTGCTATACATATGCGCTGTTACTGTAAAAATTACACTGGCAGGGAAGGGGTTAACTTTATTAGACATCCAGGGGTTAAGTGTGTCGCTAGGGGCGTGCTTCTAACTGTAAAGGGGCGTGGCTTTTGATGTAACCACAGAGACATACGATCTTACATAGCAGGATCGTATAGTCTCTGCAGTTACACCAGGGAGAATGACAGACGGCTTTGTGTACATCAGCCGCCTGCCTTTCTCCCTCTCCAGCAGGAGATCGCAAGTGACCGGCGGACATCGGAACCACTGGTCACTCACGCGGACATGTCAGGGAACGAGCGGGGGCGGGAGCTCGCCCCCTAGAGGCCGCAGTAAATTGTCGCGCGGCGGTCGTGCGGCAGTCGGCAAGTGGTTAAGGGGGTAAAACCGTCCAGAAGTGGTTATTAAGTATACTACACTTAAAAATGCCAAGGAAGATCTCTTTATTAAATAATGCCACTTGTAGAAATGTGATGGTGACTGATCCTTCAGTTCATTTTGAAATCTTCTATAGATACTGCTATAAATCCATTGGTCTTTGTATGGTCACATAGGCACCATGGATGAACTCTAATTACCTGCTGTAGATATTTCTTGGGGTGGCTCCGGGTGTGAAAAACGTTTTCTTTTTTTACATCTCCAGATAAGAACAGCAGAGATGACGATGACCACAAGACTCCCGATTATGGCTGCAGCCATTACTGCCACCTGTGATTCTTTATCGATTAGAAACGTGTTAACTTTTTGAAAAAAAAAAAAAAAAAAGAAACGTGTTAAAAGATAAAAAAAGAAGATGAAAGAATACACAAAAATACAACTTAACATTATAAATTCCTCTTTACAGCCAATCCCCGGGTTACAAACAAGATTGGTTCTGTAGGTTTGTTCTTAAGTTGAATTTGTATGTATGTTGGAACGGGTACATTTTTTAACCACTTTACCACCGGAGGATTTTGCTGTCTTACGTCCAGGCCACTTTTTGTGATTCGGCGCTGTGTGACTTTAAGTGACAATTGCGCGGTCGTGCGACGCCGTACCCAAACAAAATTTACGTCCTTTTTTTCCCACAAACAGAGCTTTCTTTTGGTGGTATTTGATCACCTGTGTGATTTTTACTTTTTGCGCTATAAACGAAAAAAGAGCGTCAATTTTGCAAAAATAACAATATTTTTCACGTTTTTTTATATGAAATTCCCCCCCAAAAAAATGTAAAAATCAAAATGTTTTTACATTTTTGGCCAATTTGTTTTCTGCTACATATGTTTGGTAAAAAAAATCACAATAAGCGTATTTTGATTGGTTTGCGCAAAAGTTATCGCGTTTACTAACTACGGGAAAGATTTCTGTCATTTTTGGCGTTTTTTTTAACACGTAATCTGCAATTTTTTTTGCGGGACTGCGACATTGCAGCGAACAGATCGGACCCTTGACTGACATTTTTGACATTTTTGGGGGTACCAGTGACATTACTGCAGTAATCAGTGCTATAAATATGCATTCTTACTGTAAAAATGACACTGGCAGGGAAGGGGTTAATTTTATTGGAGAGGGAGGGGATAATGTATGCCTGGTGCTTACTAACGTGTGGGGGGGGGGGAGGTGACTGAGTGAGTCAGGGACAGATGGGATGTTCAGCTATGCTGAACCATGCTATCTGTCCCTGCCTGTCACTTAGGAGATCCGCCCGCTCTGTTTACACAAGCGGGCGGATCTCCAAACTAGATTCCCCAATGATCAGGGAAGAGCAGCGGCGATCGCCGCCGCTCCTCCCCTGGCCCGACTCCCGCTGTGACTGAACACAGCGGGAGCAAGCCTCTGGCGGCCCCACAAGGGGCGGAGTCCAGTGACGTAGGTCTATGTCGCTGGACGATAACGAGCCACATTGCTACAGTAGCAGCAATGTGAGCGGAGTTGAAGTGGTTAAAGTGTAACTCCAGCCAAAATTTTTTTTTTCATTTTTTTGGATAGCATAAAGAGGTTAAATGATACTAAATGATGTCTATGATAACGCCCATTATAGGTGGACGAAACGCGTCAACGTTAAGGCGGCTTAACCACACGACGTCACTTCCGCCTACTCGTGGAACGCGATCCCGGAAGTGGACGCAAGATATGTTTGGATGTGGTTTTTGCAAACGCTGTCTTATACTTCTACATTTGTGAGTAGTTTTGTAATGATATTGATTTAAATAAAATGTGGCGGGCTTCACTATGTCTGGCTCCTTCCCTTCCCTTTTTGAGTACCTAACCAAGAGGGGGCTATTATCAAAAGTTGGAGGCTTGTTTGGTGGTGTGCAGATCCATCCATTCCCCTGGGCTATCTTGGAGAATAATTGCTTCTGAGGAGTGATTATTCCTAGCATCTGGTGAGTGGACCCCCAAAAGCGTCATTTTGGAGCACCTATCACTGTGTGGAGCACTTCAAGCACTTTTTTGTCCAGCACTTTATGTGACAATTCAGTGAACTTATATATTTTTTGGACTGCACTTTATTTCACACAATTTGCACTTCAGCAAATTTTTTTATATTTATTGATATATATGAGGGGTTGTAACAAATGAAAAACATCAATTACAGAGTGCGCTAAAAAATTATGGAACACAAATATTCACAAAAATGGTGATTGCTGATACTCAGCTAAACACAAAGTCTATATTCTAAATGATGAGACTGTGCAAAAGTCTTGAAAATCCAAAGAATATAGTGAGGTTGGGGAGTGATGAAGGATAAGGGTAACCTCTTCCCAAACGGTGATCCAGACAGTGCTCAAATGTACACGTGATGCACCCGGTGTTAAGAAGGGACTCTTACCAGATGATGGAGAGATGCAAACATATAGTGTATAACCCTGGAGTCCGTTAGGTCAGCTTGTAGGAGAGAATTCACAATAGGAATAAAGCGACCATCTGCTTCCAAAGTGTAGGGATCTAGAGGCTTCCACTCAAGGGGATATCGCCACCAAGAACATACGGTTTTGTGGATGGGTCTTCACCCCAAGGTTTGTAACAGTCCTTAATAGACCTCTCAGCAGCTTCCAGCAAACTTGCAGCTCCTTCAGACAGGTGCAACCACCAAACTACTCCTCCCCCACTCCTTTTTCTCATTAAAGGTTCGCGCACCTATTTCTCTTTTCACCATTGATATATATGTATATATATTTTCTTATCATTAATTGCACTTTATATTTATGAAACAGATTGTTATATATTTATTTATTGAAGGATTATATTTATCACTTATGTCATTTTCCTGGTAGCGCTGTGTTTTATAATGTCTTAAAATTATACTAAAGTCAATTTTTTTTTCTTTAAAAATAACAAACATGTTATACCTACCTGTTCTGGGCAGTGTTTTTGCACAGAGTAGCCCAGATCCTCCTCTTCTCAGGTCCCTGGCCAAAGCCCCCGGCCACTTCTTTCTGCTGAGTGCCCCCACAGCAAGCTGCTTGCTGAGGGGGAACCTGAGCCGAGCCGCTGCTCTGTGTGTCCATTTAGACACAGAGCCCCGCCCCCTGTCTCTCCTGATTGGCTAACTGACTTTGAATGACACTTCAAGTGTCACTTCACTTTCACCTTTTTCTTCCACATGATGAGTAGGTTGTGGGTCCTCGGGCCTGCCTTGAAAGTCTTGGGAGGGGGGCGGATATGGCCTTTTGGCTTAGTTCGCCCTCTCTCATGGGGTCTCCCTTCAGGGTAGCCCCACCTAGTACTTGGGGTGGGCTGTTTTGGCAGTCCTCCCAGAGAACGGGATCTGCCTGGTTTTCGGCCAGGCAGACCATGGAGGAACCTCAGTTCCTGTCAGGAGTCTTGCGCCCCGGGGGATCAAGGTCAGGGTCCGTCCTCTTCGGAGGAAGAATCATTTCGCTCACTCTGTGCACTTTGTGTTCTTCACGTTCTTCATGTTGGTGTCCTCCCACTGACACCAACATTGGGATACTTTTCCTCCCACTGACACCAACATTGGGATACTTTTCCTCCCACTGACACCAACAGTGGGATACTATTCCTCCCACTGACACCAACATTGGGATACTATTCCTCCCACTGTTACCAACATTGGGATACTATTCCTCCCACTGTTACCAACATTGGGATATTATTCCTCCCACTGGCACCAACATTGGGACACTATTCCTCCCACTGGCACCAACATTGGGATACTTTTCCTCCCACTGACACCAACAGTGGGATACTATTCCTCCCACTGTTACCAACATTGGGATACTATTCCTCCCACTGTTACCAACATTGGGATATTATTCCTCCCACTGGCACCAACATTGGGACACTATTCCTCCCACTGGCACCAACATTGGGATACTATTCCTCCCACTGGCACCAACATTGAGATACTATTCCTGCCACTGGCACCAACATTGAGATACTATTCCTCCCACTGACACCAACAATGGGACTCTATTCCTCCCATTGACATCAACATTGGGACTCTTTTCCTTCCACTGGCACCAACATTGGGATACTATTCCTCCCACTGACACCAACATTGGGATACTATTCCTCCCACTGGCACCAACATTGGGACTCTATTCCTTCCACTGGCACCAACATTGGGATACTATTCCTCCCACTGATACCAACATTGGGATACTATTCCTCCCACTGTTACCAACATTGGGATATTATTCCTCCCACTGACACCAACATTGGGATACTATTCCTCCCACTGACACCAACATTGGGATACTATTCCTCCCACTGTTACCAACATTGGGATATTATTCCTCCCACTGACACCAACATTGGGATACTATTCCTCCCACTGACACCAACATTGGGATACTATTCCTCCCACTGTTACCAACATTGGGATATTATTCCTCCCACTGACACCAACATTGGGATACTATTCCTCCCACTGACACCAACATTGGGATACTATTCCTCCCACTGACACCAACATTGGAATACTATTCCTCCCACTGACACCAACATTGGGATACTATTCCTCCCACTGTTACCAACATTGGGATATTATTCCTCCCACTGACACCAACATTGGGATACTATTCCTCCCACTGTTACCAACATTGGGATATTATTCCTCCTACTGGCACCAAAATTGAGATACTATTCCTCCCACTGTTACCAACTTTGGGATACTATTCCTCCCACTGGCACCAACATTGGGACACTATTCCTCCTACTGGCACCAACATTGGGACACTATTCCTCCTACTGGCACCAACATTGGGATACTATTCCTCCCACTGGCACCAACATTGGGATACTATTCCTCCCACTGGCACCAACATTGGGATACTATTCCTCCCACTGGCACCAACATTGGGACACTATTCCTCCCACTGGCACCAACATTGGGACACTATTCCTCCCACTGGCACCAACCAACATTAAGATACTATTCCTCCCACTGATACCAACATTGGGATATTATTCCTCCCACTGGCACCAACATTGGGATACTATTCCTCCCACTGACACCAACAATGGGACTCTATTCCTCCCACTGACATCAACATTGGGATACTATTCCTCCCACTGGCACCAACATTGGGATACTATTCCTCCCACTGACACCAACATTGGGACTCTATTCCTCCCACTGACACCAACATTGGGACTCTATTCCTCCCACTGGCACCAACATTGGGATATTATTCCTCCCACTGGCACCAACATTGGGACACTATTCCTCCCACTGGCACCAACCAACATTGGGATACTATTCCTCCCACTGATACCAACATTGGGATATTATTCCTCCCACTGGCACCAACATTGGGATACTATTCCTCCCACTGACACCAACAATGGGACTCTATTCCTCC
Organism: Pelophylax lessonae; assembly: GCF_965119305.1. Taxonomy (NCBI): domain Eukaryota; kingdom Metazoa; phylum Chordata; class Amphibia; order Anura; family Ranidae; genus Pelophylax; species Pelophylax lessonae. The sequence goes on from NC_138780.1 coordinate 7,808,152, forward strand.
CACTGACATCAACATTGGGATACTATTCCTCCCACTGGCACCAACATTGGGATACTATTCCTCCCACTGACACCAACATTGGGACTCTATTCCTCCCACTGACACCAACATTGGGACTCTATTCCTCCCACTGGCACCAACATTGGGATATTATTCCTCCCACTGGCACCAACATTGGGACACTATTCCTCCCACTGGCACCAACCAACATTGGGATATTATTCCTCCCACTGGCACCAACATTGGGATACTATTCCTCCCACTGACATCAACATTGGGATACTATTCCTCCCACTAGCACCAACATTGGGATACTATTCCTCCCACTGGCACCAACATTGGGATACTATTCCTCCCACTGACACCAACATTGGGACTCTATTCCTCCCACTGACACCAACATTGGGACTCTATTCCTCCCACTGGCACCAACATTGGGATATTATTCCTCCCACTGGCACCAACATTGGAGTATAATTCCTGCTACTGACATTAACATTTTGGCACTATTTTTCCCATTGATGCCAATGGTGGGACACTATTCCTCCCACTGACACCAATGACGGGGCACTTTTTCTCCCCTTAATAGATGCATTGTTTTCTCCCCTTGATGCCAGGACAATTTCGACTCCCTATTGCCATGGTCCTGCCCCTCAAAGCCCAGAGGACAGTAAACTGGCTCTATGTTTAGAAAGTTTGGTGACCCATGTACTATATATTGGCCAGCACTGAAAACGCAGCCATGACAAAAATCTGGTTCTGAGCCATGCAAATTGTCATCAGGACCGCATCCAAAATGCACCTGAACCGCAGAACAAATACTTTTTATTTTATTTGCAGTGAAAATGGACATACAATTCACACCGGACATGTGTGAACCCAGCCTTAGAAACCCAATGAAGAAAAGTCAGGTTCAAGCACCTTGTATTATCCGGATATAGATCCCATCACTCATCTTCCTCACAGTGCTAGACGCCGTCCTCACTTCACAGGTATAATTCCCAGAATCCTCCAGCTGAGCTGACCGCACTCTGTATGTATCAGATACATTGTATCCCCGCACAGTCCGTCCATCTCTGTATGTATCAGATACATTGTATCCCCGCACAGTCCGTCCATCTTTGTAGAAGGCAAAGAGCGGCTCTGTGTCGCCCCTGAGCGGATCCAGTCTGGTGTCACATCTCACCGTCATCTCACCTCCTTCTATTACCCTGGACGGGGTCACTTTTATTTCTGGAGGAGAGAAGAGCTCTGGAAGAGGAAAGACAGACAATGGGATTGCATTAATTATACTCTAAATAATGAAAATCACACAATTCTTTGTAGCGGACACATAATAGATATCAGTGTTTGGTTAAGTGGAGATATTGTACCCACTACAGTGATACACAGTAATAGAGAGCCCGGTATGGTCAGCTTTGTCACAAGTCATTTATTCTACCTGTATATCTGGATGGTGAACAGTCAACCTAGACACTGGAGGAAACCAACACAAACATACATATGTCTTACAGACATTCTCCTGAGACGGAACTGGCCTCAGGAACCCGGTGCTGCATGGGAAGGCTGGTAATAAGTTCACTTGATGGAGTAATAGAGTTTATCAGTCTACTATGAATTTACCAGTCAGTCACTTTCTCATATATTCCAGTTACATTTCCTGTTTCTTGACTTTAACGTGATCTTATACCCTAAATTTTGTAACACTTTCAGCATCGGCTTTAATCTCTTACTGAGTGTTAAAGATTAGTGACTGACTCTATGATGGCGGTGGAATTAGGCATTGGCAAGGACATGGGGCGCACCATCGTCTGTGAAGATTTTAATCTCTTACTGAGTGGGTAGCTTATCCATAAATCCTTGTCTATGTTCTAGTTTTAGCTGGTGCCATGACCAATGCCCAAAATTTCCAGTGTTAGAGTAGTTCTTTTCTCTGCCAGAGTCCTATGGAGCCACCCTTTCATGCATGGACTAGAGTTCCTCCTCCCTAAACTGTGTGAATCAATAGAAAGATACACTCCCATAGCCTAGGATGGCAAGGCACCCCCAAATCCCGCTCCTCCATCCTCCTTCCCCCACCTACCCTACTCCATCCTCCTCCTCCCTCCACCTTCCATATGATAACAGACTGCCTAGAGAATTTTAACAAAGAGTTTACTGGGGAATGTTTTTTTTTTTTTTTTGAAGGGAGCCTTGAAATTGTCTATACTTTTGAAGGGTTCCTTGATATTGTCTATCATTTTGAAGATTGCCTTGAGATTATCTATAGTTTTGAAGGGTGCCTTGAGATTGTTTATATTTTGAAGGGTGCCTTGATATTGTCTATAATTTTGAACAGTGTCTTGAGATGTTCTATAATTTTGAAGGATGCCTTGATATTGTCTATAATTTTGAACAGTGTCTTGAGATTGTCTATAATTTTGAAGGATGCCTTGAGATTGTCTATAATTTTGAACAGTGTCTTGAGATTGTCTATAATTTTGAAGATGCCTTGAAATTGTCTATAATTTTTTTTTTTTAATCAATCTTTTTATTGAGTTTTCATCAAACAAAAGAAAAAACAAACAAGGTACAAACATTTGGGAAGTACAATTCCCAATAACTTTCATGGACATATACATGTGCCGTCATAACATTCTCAGCATAACATTGAATAATGCACATAAGTACTGTCATCAAGATATTTTCAGCATGCAAGCTGTTCATTCCTATCAGGTGAATTGCAGTAAATCCTAGTTACATTCTTATCGTAAGGGCCTTGTCGGTTGGGGAATAATTCTGTGCCACCGCCAAATGACTGTAACATAACAAGGTGTGGTCAAGGTAGAGGTCACGCGCGTACGAGGTGTACCCCACCTAACGCCCGGCACCCTAGAGACAGCCACCCCAAATGGGAACCACACTGTGGCCATCTCCAGCGCGCCAGGCCTCAGCAAGGCACCCCCCCCGCCCGCTCTAGGGGATGAAATCACACATCACCTCTGATTAATCCATGTAGTCCAAGGTAGCCAAAGCTTAGACATACGGGTGGTGGATCGGTGTTTCAGAGACAAGGCTCGTTCATAGGAATGATGCGTAGCTACTAGTTCAATCACCTCTCGGGTTGTAGGGGGAGATTCCTGTCTCCAGGCTCTGGCTATTAGCAGCCTAGCTGCTAGTAGACCATGGTTAACTGAGTGTCTCATAGGAAGGGGAATCCGGTCTAGGCCAAGTGATAATAGTGCAAGTCCAGGGTCGAGTGCTATTGATGAGTTAGTCAAGTCAGACAGGAGAGAGAACACCTCCTTCCAGAAGTTTTGGAGTTTTGGGCACTGCCAGAAGACGTGGAAGAGAGAGCCCACTCTGCCACATCCTCTCCAGCACCCACCGTCATTTTTCTTGTCAAATTTGCTAAGTCTTTCAGGAGTAAGGTACCAGCGTAATGATAGTTTCAAGTGCAATTCCCATAGGTTAGAATTACACGTCGTCGAGTATACAGAGCGAATCGCACGCGTCCACTGTGTTACCGAATATTCTACACCCAAGTCTCTCTCCCATTGTATATGGGGAAGCGACTTGGAGAAGACTTCTTTCTGTTGGATTAGATTGTAGAACGTAGTAATGCCTTTGGTCTTGGAAGGTAACTTTGAGATAAGGTAATTCCACGCCGTAGTAGGGACAGTCAGTGGCCAGGTGGGTACAGAGGTTAGGAAATGGCGACATCTAAAGTGTAGAAAAAAGTCGGTCGCCGGTAATTGGAACTTAAGTTGTAATGTCGGGAATGGGGTCAATTTAGAGTTGTGATACAAGGCATTCAAAGTGGTAATGCCTCTTTTGGTCCAGGAGTGGAAATTGGTATCGGGTATGATGTAATGCAGGGCAAATTGTCTATAATTTTGAAGGGTGCATTGAAATTGTCTATAATTTTAAAGGATGCCTTTAGATTGTCTATACTTTTGAAGGGAGCCTTGAGATTGTCTATAATTTTGAAGGATGCCTTGAGATTGTCTATAATTTTAAAGGATGCCTTGATATTGTCTATAATTTTAAAGGGTGCCTTTAGATTGTCTATACTTTTGAAGGGAGCCTTGAAATTGTCTATCATTTTGAAGATTGCCTTAAAATTGTCTATCATTTTGAAGGATGCCTTGATATTGTCTATAATTTTGAAGCATGCCTTGATATTGTTTATCATTTTTAAGGGTGTCTCGAGGTTGAGCAACACTGGATCAGATCAAAATGAGGGACAAATGAGGATGAAAGAGGGACAGAGGAGCTTTGTTCTAAATCAGGGACAGTCCCTAGAAAATAATGGATATTTGGGAGCTATGCCATCATCCAATCATGTGCAAGCAAAAATGCTGTTTTTTTTTTCCTTGCATGTGATTGGGTACTCTTTGCAAAGTGAAGCTTTACCTAATTTACTATTCTCTGGAGCAACTGCTCTTGAAGAGGTCACAGTCTATTTGCCTATAGTAAATCAACACCTATGGCTGCCACCAGAGCTGAATGGAAGTCTTGGCACACATATCCACTGCACATATGACAAGATATGGTGACAGGTTCCTCTAATCAAGAATTTCTAGAATTTATATCAATGTATCAGGCCAAAAATAAAAATATTTCCAGGTCTATAACTGTTGTAAATGGACAGTTAGGACTCAATCACACGGACAATCAGCCATGGGGACATTGTGAGAAACTGTGGCCAGAAGCTTAGGTGTGTGCGGACAGGAAGTCTGTACAAAACAATGACAGGCTGTCAGCACCTGCAAATGTCAAATTGAGAAGAATCACATATGTAAACTTTTACATTGTTTTATTTAAAAAAATAAAATAAAATGAAAAAGCTTTTAAGAAAGAAGGTATCTATTTCTAGGTGGCCATCTGCACCAACCTTGGCTTGTCCCCTGACCTCTGCTTCTGTCTGCTCCATTAGCTCCTACTTTACTGATTTTCTTTAAGTGTACTTAGAAAGAAATATAGTGCCACCTGTCAGTGAAGTAGCTTTTATAAATAAAGCCATGTCATTTCCAGGTTAGCACTAGTTTTGGTCATTTTAGTTTTAAAATAAATAAATAAATGTCATGGTAATATTCGAAGTTAATGATGATAACAATTCAGTGAAGGCCAAATCCAAAGTTTTGTTTCAAAATCAATTTTGAGAAAATCATTCCACCTAAAAAGTTATTCTCTTGAATTAAAAGAGACAAAAGCCCCGTCCACATGCTCAGATTATCGAACGATCTCTCGTCCGTTTTTTGTGGCATGCTAGTCTGATGTGGAAAGTGAAGAGGTTTTTTTCATACTAATTTTCCCGTACGACAGAATTCTACTTCAGAAGTGATGACATGTGTTGGATTGCTTTGTTTGTGTTCTTTCATCTCTGAGCATGCCTAGTCTTGCTCTTAAGATTTTTTTCCGTCAAAATCTGTACTAATGAGAGGAAAATAGGACGTTGTTTTGACGGACGACAAAAATTTTATAGCCTGCACATCAGGATTTTGTCGGCCGAAAAGTCGGAGTCGGCTGTCGAAAGCACCATACTAACAATCCGAAAATCGGCAGATCGGTCGTCGGGCGAATTTTCCCTACAGATTTTCTTATCGTGTGTACGGGCCTAACGGGTTTGATTTACTAAAGACAAATAGACGGTGGACTTTACAAAGTGCAGTTGCACCCTGCAAGAGCAGTTGCTCCAGAGCTTAGTAAATGAGCAGAAGCTCTGCTGACTTCCATCATCCAATCATGTGCAAGCAAAAACGCTGTTTTTTTTTATTTTCCTTGCATGTGATTGGGTATTCAGTGCAAATTGAAGCTTTATCTCCTTTATTAAGTCCTGGAGCAACTGCACTTTGCAAAGTGTACAGTCTACTTGCCTTTAGTAAATCAACCCCAAAGTCTGAAGAAAAGGAAATTTTTTTGCCCGCATACAACCAATTAGTTAGACCTCATCTAAATGTAGTTTAGTTTGAGGCACCAGTCCAAAATAAAGATCTCCTGGAACTGGGAAGTGCAGAGAACTTTAAGTAAACTAAAAGGGGGCAGAGAGGACACTAGACTGAGATATATATATATATATATATATATATATATATATATATATATATATATATACAGGGCTTTTTTTCTCTGAGAATAGGTGCAGGAACTCCCCCATTCTGAGTCACCCCTAGTCTCCACCCACTACCCACCTCTGAGCACTGTCCCTTGGTTCCACCCCCTACCCTCCTCCCACGCACCCACAAAATACCTCACCCAGCAACAAAAGATCCATCCCAGCAATATTAGACCCCCTCCAGTAGCAACAACGGCTCTCCCAGCAACCAGTATCAATATATCAGCCAACAATAGACCTCTACCTCAACAGGAGATTCCTACCAACAACATAGGACCCCCCCAGCAACAATAGACCCTCACACTATAATAGATCCCTCCCAGTGACAATAGATCCCCACCAGTGACAATAGATCCCCAAGCAGCCAGCATCAAGAGACCCTCCAACACACCCCACACCCCTTGCTAATACATACATTCAGTGCTGGAGGTGCCGGAACTGCGTTCCCCCACATTCCTGCTGAAAAAAAGCCCTGTATATATATATATATATATATATATATATATATATATATATATATATTATTATATTACCAAAAGTTTTGAGACATGCACATGAACTGTAATGTCACCCCAGTCTTAGTCCGTAGGGTTCAATATTGAGTTGGCCCACCCTTTGCAGCTATAACAGCTTCAACTCTTCTGGGAAGGCCGTCCACAAGGTTTAGGAGTGTCTATGGGAATGTTTCACCATTCTTCCAGAAGCACATTTGTGAGCTCAGGCACTGATGTTGGATGAGGAGGCCCCGGATCGCAGTCTCTGCTCTAACTCATCCCAAAGGTGATGGTGCCACCGCTGTCTGTGCCTATGAAGCAAGCCCACACAAGTGCTCCCATAGGAACTGGCTCCCTATGGGGGCACTGGGTGGAGCAAGGAGCATCGGCGGGGGATTTGAGAAAAGGAGGATCGGGGCTGCTCTGTGCAAAACCATTGCAGGTAAGTATAACATGTTTAGTTTAAAAATAAATCTCAAAGTTTTACAATCACTTTAATATCTTACAATTCCTATGATGAATGACCACCCCCCCCCCCCCCCACATACTTTTTTTGCTTTTTTTTTTATACTCACCTTTCTGGAGATGTCCTCAGGGTTGGTATGGGATGTGTAGGGTCCTCTTCACCTGTTCTCCAGCATTGGATGGTCCTCCATGATGCAGAGAATGGCCCTGATGTTGTATCATTACACCAGGGTGATGACCCTGGAGTGGGAGGGTCCATGACACCCTTCACTCACAGGATGTCCTCAATCTCCTAGGCTGAATGACGCCGGGTGTCATTTAACTCACAAGGCTGGGGACATCTAATTGCAGAATGTAATTACTGTGGGGGGGGGGGGGGGGGGTTAGTGTCAGAGAGAAGGTGTGTGTTGCATCCTGATGTATTTAATTTTGACTATGGATGGGGCAGTATAAAAAAAAAGCTGGCTTTAATTTACCTTTCACTGAGATAAAATATATATCTGATTTCTCTTGTTCAACTGTATTATCAATATGCTGGATTTTTTGAGTACATTTGTACAGTCCAGACTGACTCATCCTTATATTAGGAATATGGAACTCAGAGTCGGTTTCTGATGATTTTATCTCCTGATCATCCTTGTAGAATTTTGTGTTTGTTGCTTTAAAATCTTTTATATGATGACATCTCAGAGTCAGGGGGTCTCCTTCATATATGGAGGATGGAGGTCTCTGCAGGATGACATAATCTGAAATGTAATAAAATGTACTTTAGGTTGTTCTATTCACACCCAACAATCTGTAATGATGGAGATGAGATGATGACTCACTTATTGTAACATTTAGGAAGACGGGATCACTGATATCACCACCAATGGTCTGGCACTGGTAATCTCCACTGTACTCCAATCTTGAAGATGGTATATGAAGGATCTGTTGATCTCCAGGTATTGGTTGGTTATCTTTGTACCATTGATAGGTCCGGGGCTCCTCTGGTACAGTAGACGGCACATTACATGTCAGAGTCACACTGTCATAGTATAGAATATTCCCCCAGTTGGGTGTGAAGGTCACCACAGGTTTGATGGCCTCTCCTATAGAAGAAAAGAGATCACACAGAACACATAGATAGCACAGTGTGCAGCAAAACACAGAGAGGTGGACACATTTTATGTAAAAAAAAAAAAAAGCATATTTTATGTTCTCATGTCAGATGTTTGTGGTCCTGAGCACAGAAATTTTACAACATGTTAGTAAATCTCTGTAATAAATAAAACTACTCCCCTTAAGGCGGGGTTCACACTTATGTGATTTCAGACATCACATGTGATTCACACCACGTGCCTGTGCATGGTCCCACCATATGGCCATATCGTGCTCAAGCCCACCACTACGTCAAAGTACTTACTCCTTACTGGGAGATATAGGAGGATTCCCTTATAGTGCAGTTGCACATCTCTCCCAGTAAGGAGTAAGTATCTCCAATTGGGAGAGGTTGGATTCATCCTTCTTTTATAGGATAGTGTAGGACCCACTGACAATGGGGTACTTTGACGTAGTGGTGAGCTTGAGCACGATATCGCCATATGGTGGGACCAAATCCCCATTTTTTGCCTTTATATTTTATAGTCATTTCAGCAATCGCTGTGGTTCCCGCACCGCACCAGTGTGAACCCAAACTAATACCTATATTTGAATAAAGCATTATTTTAAAAAAATCAGCAAAAGGGACAATACTTACAATCAGTTTGAAGTGTCCCTTGTGCTGCTGGCTGCAGATTGAGTTGAATTGCTTGTCCTCGGACCTCCCCACCCCTGCAGTGTAATTTCCTGGTGCTTTGGTGATTAATACGTAACCAGTCGTATGCACTTGTCAAGAGTGCCAACTTTGCCCGCCATTTCCATTCCCCTTCTCCATTCGTAAAAGATTTACTAGAGCTTCCAGCAAGAAAAAGGTCTCCATGAATGAGGATGGTTGGATGAATGAAAGGTCAACCTCCTCCAATCATGAACAGCTTTTAACCCAAGAATTAACCAGAGAAAACTGCTCTCACTACAGTGTGCATGGAAACACCTAATATGTATTGCAAAAATATTGTTTTGTATAAACTTGAAGCATATGTTAGCATTTCTTTGTGCATGTATGTGGGGCTGCAAGGCTTTATTTATTTATTAATTTATTTATTTATATATATATATATATATATATATATATATATATATATATATATATATATATATATATATATATATATATATATATATATATATACATATACATATACATATATATACCTTTATTTATTTATTTATTTATATATTTTTATTTATTTATTTATTTTTTTGGCAAACTTTAATTACACTTTTATTTTGTTTTATTATTTTACTAATTATTTATTTATTTACTTAATTTTATTGCTATCACGATGGGCTGATGCCTGCTTTTAATGCATTTTTTTTCTGCTGGTCTAAGCAGGTCTAGCACTGCTGCATTTGCAAAGTCCCCCCACTACTGTGTCCATCCTCCCATGGCATTTGGGTGCCAGTAGTTTGTCCAGAAACCCTGCAAAGAGCCAAATACAGCCATTGACCATTGAAGCCAATGGTCTTCCATTGACTTCAATGCATTCAAAAATCTAAAAAATGTAAATAGATTTGAAGTTTGTCAATTGTAGCTGAATTTAGGTCCAAACTAAATAAAATAATTATGGGCCTTTCCAACTAACATTCTTGTAAAACATTTAAATAAATGGGTAATTTAAATTGTGTGCAAATTATAGCTAACCATCGCTGTTTTTGAAAAGTCTTCTAAAAAGTGTAATTATAGAAGTTCTTCAGTCACCTGTGTAAAAATTAAAATTCAGCAGCTACAAAAACTGTAGCTGCTGACATCTAATAAAAAGCCACTCGCCTTTCCCAGGATCCAGAGCTGTCCTCATCCGAGCTGTTTTTTTTTCCAGTCTTTGGTTCATGGCACCGCCATATTTACTGTGGGCAGCCGGCTACTTATGAATGGTCCCGCAGTCTTCTGGGACCTGTGATGTGTCCCAGAGGACTACGGGCAGGGCGAGGGGAGAAGAAGTGGGAGTGCTAACTGGCAAAACCAGGTACCCCTCCCCCCCCCCATCCCCACAAAAGAAAATATGCCAAATATGACCGAGTAAGGGGAGAAGGAGGAACAGCGGAACTTCAACTTTTGGGTAAAGTTCCTTTTTAATGAACCAAAGCCCTTCACATAGATTACTCAGGAAGCGGTGGGCTCAGATAATTATTTTTATATTATAGATGTTATTTTACTCACCAGACTTTCCGAAGCTCAATGCTGAAAAGCCAAAATACACTTGTTAGAAAGAAATATCTACAGTACATGTCATTAAAACAAATTGGATGTGTTTTAGTTACATTGTTTTCTTTCGTAATCAGCTGGAAATTATTCATTTGCTTTCTAATGAGAACATTGATCCTGATTTTATCAAGTCACCCAAAAAATATTGCAACTTTAACTCTCTCTTAGCTCTGAGGTGACAAGTAGACATAGAAGACATAGGCAGACATGGAAAACTAAAGCAGTACTTTGAGGAGATCAGGTTAAGCAACCAGACCTTGACATTTTCCCATTGTGTAGGCATCAGTTGTCCATTTGCCAACCCATAAACCTCCTTACACGGTGATTAGACATGTTCATTTACCCATCAGATCCTTCTATGCATCCATCATAACCCCCTACCAACACACTTCTAGTATGCCTTCTGTAGCCTTCAGCCACCACCAACCATAACCACCTTTATGAAGCTGATTTCATTCAACAGTCAGACCTTTCCCATTCCTCCTTATGCAGTTTCAGTCAATCAGCCATCAGACTCTTAACTATGTTTCCAACCGATTCCCCCATTTACTGAACCATACTCAGCTCCCTCGTGGAGTGATCAAACACCCCCCAACCCCTCACAGGCTGTGTAAGTCATGGATTGAAAGTACAATTCTGGGATGTACTGGGAAAAAAAGGTAAAACTTAGAACAACATTGTAATGATATGAGATAAGGGACACTCAACAATAGATCCAGGACACATACCCTGGTACTCAACCCTAGCATAAACCCCCTTACACGGTGATTAGACATGTTCATTTACCCATACTTCCATGCATCCATCATAATCCCCTATGAAGACACTTCTAGTATGCCTTCTGTAGCCTTCAGCCACCACAACCACCACCACCTTTATGAAGCTGATTTCATTCAACAGTCAGATCTTTCCCAATCCTTCTTATGCAGTTTCAGTCAATCAGCAATCAGACTCTGAACTATGTTTCCAACCGATTCCCCATTTACTGAACTAGACACTCAGCTCCCTCATGTAGAGATCAAACTCCCCCCAACCCCTCACAGGCTGTGTAAGTCAAGGGGTGAAAGTACAATTCCGGGATGTACTGGGAAAAAGGTATAACTTAGAACAACATTGGAATGCCATGAGATAAGGGACACTCAACAATAGATCCAGGACACATACCCTGGTACTCAACCCTAGCATAAACCCCCTTACACAGTGATTAGACATGTTCATTTACCCATACTTCCATGCATCCATCATAATCCCCTACGAAGACACTTCTAGTATGCCTTCTGTAGCCTTCAGCCACCACCAACCATCACCACCTTTATGAACCCATTCCTCCTTATGCAGTTTCAGTCAATCAGCCATCAGACTCTGAACTATGGAGTTTATTTACTAAAACTAGAGAGGGCAAAATTAGTCACAATTCTGCAAAAAAACCTATCGGCTTCTAACCTCAGCTTGTTTAATTAGGCTTTAGCAATAAAACCTGGAAGCTGATTGGTTTCTCTGCAGAATTGTGACTAATTCTAATTCTTCACTCTCTAGCTTTAGTAAATAAACCCCTATGTATCCAAATGATCCCCCCATTTACTGAACCCAACACTCAGCTCCCTCGTGTAGTGATTAGACACCCCAAGTCAAAGGGTGGAAGTACAATTCTTGGATGCACTGGGAAAAATGATATACCTTAGGACAACATGGTAATGACATGAGGTAAGGGACACTCAACAGTAGATCCAGGACATGTACCCTGGTACTCAACCCTAGCATTTCCCTGACCATCAACAACAGTTTTCGTCTTAGAGAAGCCACTCAGCCACTCAGCTACCTTCATCATTGACTTTGGAAATTAAAACAAAACTCTAAAAATCACATCTAGATGAATATAAACCTTCCAGCCTGTGTGACAAGACCATGAACAGAGTTTACAGTCAATATTCTTAATGAAGCACTTATCAACAGATGCCAATATAAAGTGTGTTTTACGTACAGACTCATAGTAATGAGTTGTTTTGTGCGTTTCACAGGATCTCAAAAGAAAGACTCTCATCTGATACTAAGATAGTATAAAGAATAAAAATTGTTCTACTTACACAGGAACGTGATGGTGAGGACGATAGACATGGTAGCCGGGACCTATCACTTGTGTCTGTCTTTCTAAGAAGCAGAAGTTATGAGCGTCTTCTCACTTCCTGAGTTTTATTTATAGACAGTTCACTAGAGATAAAACCAATTTCGTGAGAAGGCAGAAAATGAAACAATCTGTGATAGCCAATCAGATCTCAGTTTAGTGTAGCCAGTGCTGCCTTATCTGATATGATAGTCTAGACAAAACTCATAGTAAATCATATGGTAGACACTTCTGGCCTTGTACCCGGGATTGGTGATCTAGCAGGATCACATGATAGTAAGGACAGTTGCTTAGAGTCCAGTGTTGTCACTTTGGCAAGGTGTGGATTCCATTTCTATCTCACTGAATAGCACAATCAGGGTGACATCATAAAGGCACTCCTTTAGATTAGATGTACTGATAAGAACTGTAAACTCAGGTCACACCCTACAGGCAATTCTTTGGTGTAGATGTGTCAATGAGAATAGAAAAAACCCAATACAACGTATAAACCTTCCTGAATCTGGCTTCCTGAACACCTAGAATGAAAGTTTCATGTTGACATATAAAAATAACATATAGTCCCTTGGCAGGGTTGCCAACCATCCATAAATTTACAGACAGTTTGTATATATCAGGCAATTTACAAACCGTCTGTAAATGTCCGTTATAGACAGCGGCCATCTGTAAAAAATATGGCAGAGGGCCGGCTTCAGGTCTTTACATTTTAAGGGAGAACCCTGTGGACTCTGATGTAAGGGGGAACCCTGTGGACTCTGATGTAAGGGGGAACTCTGTGTACTCTGATGTAAGGGAGAAATTTGTGGAATGTGATATAAGGGAGAATGTTGTGGACTGTGCTGTAAAGGGGAGCTCTAGAGCCTGATGTAAGGAGGAATTCTGTGGAATCTGATGTAAAGGGGAACTCTGTGCACTCTGATCTAAGGGGGAACTTTGTGGACTTTGATGTAAGGGAGAACTTTGTGGACCTTGATGTAAAGGGAACTTTGGAGTCTGATGTAAGAGGGAATTCTGTGGACTCTGATGTAAAGGGGATCTCTGTGGATTCTGATGTAAAGGAGGATTCAGTTGACTGTGATGTAAAAGGGAGCTCTGTGGACTGTGTGTGTGTGTGTTGGGGAGAGGCTCTGGTGACCAGAGACCCCCTTACACCAGAGTTTCCCTTTACACCAGAGTTACAACATTCCCCCTTACATCAGACTCCACAGATTTCTCCTTTACATCATAGCCCACAGTGTTCTCTCTTACATCAGGGTACACAGAATCCCCCCCTTACACTGTAAAGGGGGAACCCTGCAGACTCTCTTGTAAGGGGGAACTTTGTGCTGGGTTATATTAACCTGACCTTCATGTAAATGGTGAAATATTATTTTTGCCTTTTGTTATACCTTAAACACATTGCTACTAGCACTATCTACATGTTTGTAGCTTTAATATTGATATTTGCACTGTTTTACACTGAAAACGGCCATTTTATGTATTTTTTGAAGTGTTAGTAAAAAAAATTGTCTCTGTCAGTAAATTTCATGATTTGCGTAAGTAAAGAAAAATTGGTGCTGTAAGTACATTTTTGGGATCCTGTCAGTAAATTTGACTTTGGGTGGTTTAGCAACACTGTCTCGTGGTTATATTTAGTGAGCCAATGGAAAGGATGGAAACCTGTGGCACCCAATCAGATTATGAGCACAGTGTGAAAGATGAGGGAGCCAAACGTTTGCAAGAGGCCTGGTAGAAGTTTTTTTAGAAGAGAGTCAAGTGTGCGTTTCTTCTACAACCAGAACCCAAGGCCTGATGAAGGGGGAGTTTTATGCCCCTGAAACATGTTAGCATTATCGCATGACTTTAGGGGAACTTCTACTAGACCTATGACAAAAGTGTAGCACTCATCTTTCACACTGTACTCGGACTACACCGGGAACCTTCAAGGACACTCCTTGTAATAGAGAGCTGCCACTCACTACCTAGATATTATACATGATGTTCCCTTTAAGACTCATAGCTCCAAACATTTCTTCTGTGATACCTTATCTTACAGGGACTGACTGACAACCTTCGACCCAGGGGGCAAGTACAAACCAGAAGCCCATAGTGCAGCGAATCGGCCCCCCTCCCATTATCCCTCTTCCCGACCTCCCCCTGTCCCCCATTCCAGGCTGAAGCTCCACTCCAGGTACTTTCTACTTACCAGACAAATCTGGGTTCCCGACCAGACCAGCGGGGGGGGGGGGGGGTTGGTGCTGGAACAGCTTGATCTGGGCTGGTTGGGGGAGGAGAGTCTCCAGTGGGGCATGAAACTGGTCTCTGTTCAGACACAGCTTACACCATCCATGATGGGGGGAGGCCTGCACTCTGTCTTTGTCTTTATCCCACACTCAGTAGATCAGCCGTGGAGACTTTTTACTTCTCTTCACCAGGCATCCTTTAGGCATGTCTGTGGCAAACGCGGTGCAGCCTTTTTACAGGGCATCAGAGTGGCCCGGGGGGCAATTGCCCCCCTGCCCCCTGGCCGAGTCCTCCCCTGTTATCATAGTAGACGTGGCTGCAGTTGGATCAGTTAAGAGATGATATCTGATATTCTGGTTTATTGCAAGTTGCACCACATGAATAAGCCAGTTGGTGTTCTGTAGGGATCTCCGACAACTAAGGCAAGGAAGCTTTCACACCTTCATGGATGACTGCACACAGCCAGGTAACACTGACTTCAATGTTTGTTTGTTTTTTTGTCTTGTCTTCTGTAGCATATAGTATGCCTGATTTGGATGAAGGTGTCTGCAGGTGCAGGAAATATCCCAAATGGGTTTCCCTTCCAATTTTCCTTAGGACACAGCCATTAATGTCTAAACCACTGGCAACAAAAGTGAGTACACCCCTATGTCAAAATGTCTAAATTGAGCCCAAAGTGTCCATATTGTGTGGCCACCATTATTTTCCAGCACTGCCTTAACCCTCTTGGGCATGGAGTTCACCAGAGCTTCACAGGTTGCCACTGGAGTCCTCTTCCACTCCTCCATGATGACATCACAGAGCTGGTGGATGTTAGAGACCTTGCGCTCCTCCGCCTTCTGTTTGAGAATGTCCCACAGATGCTCAATAGGGTTTAGGTCTGGAGACATGCTTGGCCAGTCCATCACCTTTACCCTCAGCTTCTTTAGCAAGGCAGTGGTCGTCTTGGAGGTGTGTTTGGGGTCGTTATCATGTTGGAAGACTGCCCTGTGTCCCAGTCTCTGAAGGGAGGGGATCATGCTCTGCTTCAGTATGTCACAGTACATGTTGGCATTCACAGTTCCCTCAATGATTTGTAGCTTCCCAGTGCTGGCAGCACTCATGCAGCCCCAGACCATGACACTCCCACCACCATGCTTTACTGTAGGCAAGACACACTTGTCTATGTGCTCCTCACCTGGTTGCCCCCACACACACTTGACACCATGTGAACCAAATAAGTTTATCTTGGTCTCATCAGACCACAGGACATGGTTCCAGTAATCCATGTCCTTAGTCTGCTTGTCTTCAGAAGACTGTTTTAGGGCTTTCTTTTGCATCATCTTTAGATGAGGCTTCCTTCTGGGACGACAGCCATGCAGACCAATTTGATGCAGTGTGCGGCGTATGGTCTGAGCACTGACAGGCTGACCCCCCACCCCTTTGACCTCTGCAGCAATGCTGGCAGTACTTCATACGTCTATTTCCCAAAGATAACCTCTGAATATGACGCTGAACACGTGCACTCAACATCTTTGGTGGACCATGGCAAGGCCTGTTCTGAGTGGAACCTGTCTTGTTAAACCTCTGTATGGTCTTGGCCACCATGCTGCAGCTCAGTTTCAGGGTCTTGGCAATCTTCTTATAGCCTAGGCCATCTTTATGTAGAGCAACAATTCTTTTTTTCAGATCCTCAGAGAGATCTTTGCCATGAGGTGCCATGTTGAGCTTCCATTGACCAGTATGAGAGAGTGAGAGCGATAACACCAAATTTAACACACCTTCTCCCCATTCACACCTGAGACCTTGTACCACTTACGAGTCACATGGCACCGGGGCTAATTGGGCCCAATTTGGACATTGTCAATTTGGGGTGTATTCACTTTTGTTGCCAGCGGTTTAGACATTAATGGCTGTGTGTTGAGTTATTTTGAGGGGACAGCAAATTTACACTGTTATACAAGCTGTACACTCACTACTTTACATTGTAGCAAAGTGTCATTTCTTCAGTGTTGTCACATGAAAAGATAGAATAAAATATTTACAAAAAATGCAAGGGGTGTACTCACTTTAGTGAGATACTGTATATCTCACTACTGTATATATACTGTATATATATATATATATATATATATATATATATATATATATATATATATAATATAAATATATATATATATATATATATATAAATATACATATATATATATAGATATTTATATATATTTATATATATATATACTCTGTATATCTATTTAATAGAAAAAATAGAATAGAAAATAATAGAAATTAAGAGTATAGAATAAGACAAATTGAAAAACAATTAATACAGAATAGAATAAAATATAATTGTTTTATATATATATCTATCTATATATATATAGATATATATATATATATATATATATATATATATATATATATATATATATATATATATAATATATATATATATATATATATATATATATATATATATATATATATATATATATATATATATATATGAAGGTGCATCTCATAAAAGTAGCATTTATTCAAAAAAAGTCTTTATTTCAGTAATTCAATTCAAAAAGTGAAACTCATATATTTTATATATTTTTTTACAATTATTTTTTTGCTTACAGACAGCATCAGCACTGGAAAAAAAATCTATTTTAATTTTAATCAAAATGTTTTTTTGTTTATTTTTTAATAGAGTTGGCAATTATGTGTTTTCATCAATCAGCACTAGACCTGCTTTGACCTACAGATGTTTTAGGTTAAAGGTCATACACACCATACAATTGTCTTTAGATTTTTTCCTTTAGATTTACCAAAACCATATAATATGGGGTCAAATCTTAACACTCTCAATTTCTATGCAATCAGGCAGGCCCTTATACTACATAGCTGAAGGTAAATCTAAAAGAAATCTAACAACAAAAGTTGTATAGTGTTACATTTGTTTTTTGGCAGAAAAAGGGATTTTCTTCTCTTTGCCAGGAGACAGGTGCATTGGCATTACACACCAGCAGACCTCAATGTGACCACACAAGCCACAGAAAGGCTTCTAAAAATTAGAGCTAAAGCCCTCAGGTATGGACCTTGACATTAATTCGTGGCACCACAGTTTTCTGAGAGCACCGACAGGCCCAAATACAAAGACAATCCACAGGGAGATATCTTTGTAAAAGGCAAAACAATCTTATCCATCAAAAAATATATATATATTACTGTTAGTTCTTCTCCTGGTCTAACCAGGCCTTGTACTTTGCAAAGATCCCCCACAACTGTGTCTGTCTTCCCTCCATTTGGTTGACAAGATTTTGTTAAGAAGATCTCTGAAGGGCCAAATACGACCATTAGAAAACAAATTTGCATTAAAAAAAAAAAAAAATTACTAAAATTTGAACCTTTGGAAGTTTCAGATCAAATTAGATTTGACTCAAATTCAAATCTCAGCAATAACGGTCTTTCCAACAAGCGTTTATGTGAGACATTTAAATAATTTTTATGACCATTTAATCTCACTTGTGTGCAAATCGTAGCTAACCTGCACTGTTTTTGAAGAGTCTTCTACAACTGCATTAATGCAAAGCTATTAACAAATAATCCATAATAATAAATAAATTAATATTAATTTTATTTTATAAAATTATTATTAATACATAAATAACGCAATCCTTGACTCAAACCCCTTCTTCCTCAGATCTTAAGATCACAATTGTAAAAATTGTGAAAAAATATTTTTTTGTAGTATTTATGAATTTATGGTAAATTACCCAGTATCACCTCTGTACTCACCAGATTTTCCAACATTCGAAGCTGAAAAGCCAAAATGCACTTTTTAGAAAAGGTTATGCACAATACATGTCTTTTAAGAATATCTTTTCAAAAATTTTTCTTCCTTTAATTTTGAGCTAGAAGTGATAAAATTTCATGATAAAAAGGATGTTAGAATTTCAATTTTCTCAGATTACCAGAAAAAGATCGGAACTGCTTCTCTCTCTTAGGTGAAAATCTGTGGATTGGAGAAGTTGGGTTTAAGCAACCAGACTTAACGTCAGAAAAAGAGAAGGACCCAGCAGGTCTATAATGTTGGGAAAGTAATCCCCAAAATAGGGGGGTTAGCCCACACCATTCTTCTCACCATGGGACTTTAGGGCTTTGGGGTTGTTATAAATTAGAGATACACACGTAATTATTAAAACAGCATCTTTATTATTTTTAACAAATCAGAGATAAAAGCATAAATTGTATAAAAAAGGTAGTTACAACCATATTGTGGGCAAAACTGCCTGGATATGTTCCATGTAGATATAGTACTAATAAGTCCTACGCGTTTTGCTGAGCGCTGTGCTCATACAGTAGCTTCTTCAGGGACCACATGTAGTACCTTGTTTCTACAAACTTTATCACATCACAATAGTTGAAACAAACACTTGCCAAGCTTTCCAGACACTCCCAAGTGATCTCTCATAACACATTGACTGGTGTGAGCATATCCAGTGGTTGAACGTTCCCTACAGAAAAAGGGTAGGTGCCCCGAAAAAAGGCACCACCACGGTTGGGTCGGGCCCAGTAACGAGCACTGGACCGCGCCAATGTCTCTCAGAGCAGACTAGGACAGCAATAGGACATGGTACTGACCAGTATTCCAATGTTTCTCCATCACTCAGCTAATGTGACCCCACTGCTGATCGAGAGAAGCAAGGAAGGGTCAAAAAAAGATGCTATGCAGGTGATGGACATTCTCCTTATCAACTGACGATGCCATTGGTCGTTAGAACACCAGCAGCTAGATGGTTGTAATGGTGCACAATGAAAACCTGTGACTTAGTGTAACTAAAAGGCAGGCTTCATCCGCATGCCAGCTTGTATAACATTTTTGAGCAATTTTTAGGCATTTTTCCAATGCACCCCTGAAGAAACTTCGAGGCACTCCGGGGGCCTGGGCACCCTGGTTGAAAAAGGCTGCCCTTAAAGTTAGCAAAGCCCTCATATACAAAGTTAATTCACGTGGTTTACCAAAAGTGGGTCCCATTAAAGGGTACTCCTGCCAGTAGAAGGGTTTACATAATACATAGGTCCTCACAGTACTGCTCCATGAAGCCAGGGTTCTGTCGAAAACTCCAACTTGCCGAGAACTCCGACCATGTTACTTCTGGTGAGTGTACACCAGGAATTATTGGAGATTTTGACTACTTGGTGTGTTCACAGAACACCGTCAGCCTTTACACTCCGGTACACGCTATAATGAGTGGATATTGTTAGTCCACACGCTAGTTGACGCCGCCTTGGAGGCAGCCATGTTTTCGGTTACTAGTGGGCGGACAATGTCCACTCATTATAGCGTGTACCGGAGTGTATACGCTACCGCCTGTTCTGTGAAAACACCAAGTTGTCGAAATCTCTAATTATTCATGATGTTCAGTCACCAGAAGTGTCGTGATTGGAGTTCTTGGCAAGTTGGAGTTTTCGGCAGAACACCGGCTCCCCCTGTATATATAAATATCCTCCTAAAGAAGGGAAGTACCACACA
The DNA here is from genome assembly GCF_965119305.1 of Pelophylax lessonae. Taxonomy (NCBI): domain Eukaryota; kingdom Metazoa; phylum Chordata; class Amphibia; order Anura; family Ranidae; genus Pelophylax; species Pelophylax lessonae. The sequence goes on from NC_138780.1 coordinate 7,828,399, forward strand.
CATACAGGGGAAGACGGGTCACATAATTCCAGAAACTCCAGCATTTATAAGCCAGAAACCTTAACCACTTGCTGACCACCTGCCGTAAATATACTGCAGCAGGCTGGCTCGGCTGCGCGAACCGACGTATGGGAACCTCGGTTCATGTAAGCGCTCCTGGGCCCATGCGCACGCCACCAGAGGCACGCGCGACCCCCCTTTAGGCAGCGGGGAAGTAGATCCACGGGCCCGGCGGCCGCGATTGCTGCCAGGCACCTGCGATCGCTCCCCGTGGAGAGAGAACAACTGTTGTTAACAAAATAGGACCATAACCACCGTCCTTTATGTCAAGCATAATCTATTGGAAGGAAATTCTTCCTAACTGCTCATTGTTTCTCCCGCCAACCATCAGTGACCAATCAAGTCAGTCCAGTGCGATCTCCAACCCTAAAGAGCTACTTCTTTAGTTTTCAGAACTTTGATTAACCACTTGCCAATCAGCCGCCATATTTTTCCCTCGGCAGGTTGGCTCTATTACGCAAAATAACTTACCTATACGCCGCTTCGTGTAATAGGCAGTGGGAGCGTGCGCACACACCGATTGGCCAGAAGGGGAGCCAATCAGCAGGTACGGCGAATGCAATGTCCGCCGGCCACCCGTGATCGAACCCCATGGAGACAGAACGGCGGTCTGCTGATGTAAACAAGACAAGTTCTGTCACAGATGAACACAGGGATCCTGTGTTCCTACTATTTAGGAACACAGGTCTCTGTGTTCATCTAGTGAGTCCATCCCCCACACAGTTAGAAAGCACTGCCTAGGAGCACACCCTTTAACCCTTTGGTCACCCCTGGTGTTAACCCCTTCCCTGCCAGTGTCATTTTTACAGTAACAGTGCATATGTATAGCACTGATTACTGTAGTAATGTCACTGGTCCCCCTAAAAGTGTCAAAAATGACAGTTAGGGTCCGATCTGTCTGCCGCAATGTCGCAGTTCCGCTAAAAATCGCAGATCGCCGCCATTACTAGTAACAAATTAATTAATGAATTAATTAAAATTCCATAAATCTATCCCATAGTTGGTAGACACAATAACTTTTGCGCAAACCAATCAATATACACTTACTGGGATTTTTTTTTACCAAAAAACATGTGGCAGCATAGTGACCTAAACTGATGAAAAAATTTGAATTTTTTTTATTTATTTTTTTATTGAGAATGTTACATAGCAGAAAGTAAAAAATATAGTTTTTTTTTTTTTCAGAATTGTTGCCCTTTTTTTTTCTATAGCGCAAAAAATAAAAACCGCAGAGGTGATCAAATACCACCAAAAGAAAGCTCTGTTTGTGGGAAAAATGGACATCAATTGTATTTGGGTACAGCGTTGTACAATCGCACAATTGCCATTTAACAAAAAAAATGGCCTGGTCATTAAGGGGGTAAAACTTTTCGATCCTTAAGTGTTTAAATAATATAATCAGTAAAGTGTGACATTTGTAATTTGGATCTTATCTTCATTTTTTTATTTTTTTTTCCAGGAAAACCACGTTATTTCCTTCCTGTTAAACTCTCCTCAATGTGTGATCTCAGTGACCACTTCTGCTTTGCCCACGGCTTACTATATTCAGTGTATAAGTTCCTTACTTTAAGCTTTCATATTTTTTTTTCTGAATATTGTCAAGTTTTCATTTCTTTTTTTTAATTCTTTTTTGAATAATGTGAAGTTTTTTTTGTGAATATAATTTCTTTTAGAAATGCTGAAGTTCCTTTAAATTCAACCAAGAACTTTTCCATATTTTCTTGTTTCATGTTTCATTGAGGTCCTCAGATTCCTAGAAGTTCTTCCTCTTCTCTACCACTTGTTGTGGAAGTAGATGAAGCTGAGAGCGGCAGCCAATACAAATCCAGAGATCACCAGTCGTGTGATATTCTGCACCGTGTAATCTGAGGAGAGAACCAGGGATGGATGTTATAGGAATTTAGATTAAAAAAAAACCAAAAAAAAATCTTTTTTGTGCATTTTGAAGTGTTACAAATTCTGAGTGTATAGGAAGGGCCTGGATGAGCTTCCTTCTCATTGGACAGAAGCAATGATTATGTTTCATGTTCCAATAATAGAAGGAGAGGTGACACAGGAAGCAGCAAAACTGAACTAGGAGACAAGTGCATCATCTGCTCAAGAGGAGCGTAAGTCAGAAATTTCACTGACCAAAAATACAAATCCATGGTAAGCAACCTTTAACCACTTCCTTACCGCAGGACGTACTGGGCTTTAAGTGAGGTAGTGGCGGCTGGTGCTCCATGGGCTGGGGGGGGGTGGCAGAAGGACCACACAAGCTCCAGCCCGCCCACCATACCCCCCCACAGACCACACCAGCTCCAGTCACCGGCTCACTCACCCTGGACTGACATGTGGAGGGCAGACCGCGGCGGCAGTGCCGGCGGCAGCTTCCCCCTCAGTCTCCTCCGTGGGTCAGGCTTCCGCTGCGTCTCCTCCCTCCTCCTCCTCCTTGGCCAATAGCATGGCTTCTACTTTTGGCCAATCGGGAAATGGACCCACTTCCTGACTGGCCAGGAGGAGAACCAGTGCGGAATAGTGAATATTTATTCACTATTGTCACACAACTGGGTGGGCTCGGGGCGCAGTGCTCTGTGCCCCGAGCCCACCCTTTTTTGAAGGCTAATAAAGCCTCTGGCTCTAATCACGTGCTTAAAAAAAAAAAAAACAACCCATTGGAATCCATGCATCCGGCGCCCTGCATGTAGATTAGGGGGCTGGATACATGGATGGGGGGGCGCCCCCAATGGACGGGCCGCCACTGAAGTGGGAATATCTGGATGATGGGTGCAGCTGCAGGCATCATTCAGATATCATTTTTTTTAGCCGCCGATTCCCTGCACCCAGGGGCTGACTGGCAACTTTTGGCCCAGGGGGCAAGTACCAACCAGAGGCCTATGGTGCAATGACTCAACCCCGCTTCCAATCTCTCTCTTCCTGGCCTCCTCCTGATCCCCATTTTTGCCTGAAGCTCCACTCCAGGTACTCTCTACTAATTGAATCCAGGTTCCCCACCTGGCCAAAGAAGTTGAGTGCACATGCTCAGCGTCATATCCAGAGGTTGTCTTTGGGAAATAGACGTATGAGTGCTGCCAGCATTGCTGCAGAGGTTGAAGGGGTGATGGGTAAGCCTGTCAGTGCTCAGACCATACGCCGCACACTGCATCAAATTGGTCTGCATGGCTGTCATCCCAGAAGGAAGCCTCTTCTAAAGATGATGCACAAGAAAGCCTGCAAACAGTTTGCTGAAGACAAGAAGACTAAGGACATGGATTACTGGAACCATGTCCTGTGGTCTGATGAGACCAAGATAAACTTATTTGGTTCAGATGGTGTCAAACGTGGGTGGTGGCAACCAGGTGAGGAGTGCAAAGACAAGTTTGTCTTGCCTACAGTCAAGAATGGTGGTGGGAGTGTCATGGTCTGGGGCTGCATGAGTGCACTGGGGAGCTACAGTTCATTGAGGGAACCATAAATGCCAACATGTACTGTGACATACTGAAGCAGAGCATGATCCCCTCCGTTCGGAGACTGGGCTGTAGGGCAGTATTTCAACAAGATAATGACCCCAAACACACCTCTACCCTATTGAGCATCTGTGGGGCATCCTCAAACAGAAGGTGGAGGAGTGTGCAAGGTCTCTAACATCCACCAGCTCCGTGATGTCATCATGAAGGAGTGGAAGAGGACTCCAGTGACAACCTCTGAAGCTCTGGTGAACTCCATGCCCAAGAAGGTTAAGGCAGTGCTGAAAAATAATGGTGGCCACACAAAATATTGATACTTTGGGCACAGTTTGCACATTGTCACTTAGGGGTGTACTCACTTTTGTTGCCAGTGGTTTAGACATTAATGGCTGTGTGTTGAGTTATTTTGAGGGGACAGCAAATTTACACTGTTATACAAGCTGTACAGTCACTACTTTACATTGTAGCAAAGTGTCATTTCTTCAGTGTTGTCACATGAAAAGTTTACATTAAATATTTACAAAAATGTGAGGGGTGTACTCACTTTTGTGAGATACTGTATATCTACTGTATATCAAACGCAACCCAGTGGTTTTATATAGTTATTGGTTAAAGAAGGGAAAAAAAATTGAAATCCCCATCATCAGGGTCTTATTTGGACACCATGCTGCCGTAGGTCAATCTTAATGATGAAGAAGAAGGTTCCTCAGTATCTCAGTGACCACAAGTGGTTACCGCAGGAGCTTCAGGAGCCTACAAGACAATGCTGAAACATGTTGTTCCAGAAAAGCTTCCAAGCCCTAGCTTAGAGTTGGCCAGCTCTACCCTTTGTAATTTTTCAGTATGAGCTAATTAAAGTTGAGTAAATCTGCTTGGGTTCAGTACTCTAACATTTCATAAATCTAGCTTGAAGTTCCCAACCTGCACCAAACACTACTGAATCTATGGTGGGGCAAATCTTATTCAACAACGCTACATTTGATACACCTAGATGACATCTCTGCCACAAACTCTACACTCCACCTATTGGCCAATAAAGAATATTTCCCAAGTTTAGCACACCCCCAGCTAATGCTATACACCAATTGTATCCCCCTGAACTGAGGAAGTGGCAATTTAAAGATACAAAAAGCATTTTATTTGGTGAAATAAAGTTATTGAATGCTTTACTAAAATAGGAGACTCGTGCCTACCCTTCAGAGAACCACGTCAGGCGCCTCTGCCAATCAAATTACTGACAAAATTTATTTTTTGCGCTGACTCTTCCCACAAATTCTTTCACCCTCCTGAAAGTCTCACAGAAAACCCAGGATGGGAATTCCCAAGGCTTCGAGAGTGACAACTCTGACCCTGTGTGGAGTCAGGTTTTTTACCCCGGTGCACTTGAAAGGCCGCATGTTTCCCCCTCGCTGGGTGAACACAGCCCTGACAATTGTAAGTCAATTTTGATTTTTTTTCCTCTTATTGTGGAAGCCTTTTATCCTTGTTTCTGAATTAATCTACTACACTTCACTACAATGAGAAGGAGGCAGGAAAGTCTTTAGAGTCTCAGGACTTTCCTGCCTCCTTCTCTTAACCTTTCTGGTGGACGCTCCAGAGCATTTCCAGAGACCACTGGTCTGCGCTCTACCACCACACCCTAGACCTAAATCTTTTTCTAGTAATTCGCAAGCAATTGTTAAATGAAAGGCAAACTAAAAATAATGATAATAATAATAAGAAGAAGAATAAGAATAATAATAATAAATAATTTAAAAAATATCTCTCCTTACATAGAGCTGGTAGCTTTCTCTAACATCTCCAACATACGTGGACAATATGGCTGCTGTTGTGAGCCGACTCTTTTATGGAAATAGACTGAGTAAATAATTCCTTCAAATAATCGGCTTTCGTTAATCCTTATTTTTGGGGTTAAACCTGAACATTTTTGGCCAAAATGTTGTGATTTGTGAACTTTGCAAATCCCAGGGACTAATACCATCTCCCAGGGATGGTAACAATGAACACGAGTCACATTCCTAGAGCCAATGGTAGAATGTGGTAACGGGGGCAGCATGGGGTCTGCTTTATATTCTCAACTCATTTTCAGCTTTCAATTTCATCAGACAAAATAAGAAAGACTAAGGAAAGAGAAGAAGGGAAGGGAAGAGTGACTAAGGGAAAGAGAAGAAGGGAAGGGAAGAGTGACTAAGGGAAAGAGAAGAAGGGAAGGGAAGAATGACTAAGGGGAAGAGAAGAAAGGAAGGGAAGAGTGACTAAGGGAAAGAGAAGAAAGGAAGAGTGACTAAGAAGAAGAGAAGAAGGGAAGGGAAGAGTGACTAAAAGAAAGAGAAGAAGGGAAGGGAAGAGTGACTAAGGAAAGAGAAGAAGGGAAGGGAAGGGAAGGGTGACTAAGGGAAAGAGAAGAAGGGAAGGGAAGAGTGACTAAGGGAAAGAGAAGAAGGGAATGGAAGGTAAGAGTGACTAAGGAAAAGAGAAGAAGGGAAGGACACAGTGGTTAAAGAAAGAGAAGAAGGGAATGGAAGGGAAAAGTGACTAAGGGAAAGAGAAGAAGGGAAGGGAAGAGTGACTAAGGGAAAGAGAAGAAGAAGAAGATCAGAGGCTTATTCAATTTTTCAAGCTCACCATGTATCTGTATTATCCGGATAGAGCGCTCATCACTCATCTTCCTCACAGTGTCAGATGCCGTCCTCACTTCACAGGTATATTTCCCAGAATCCTCCAGCTGAGCTGACCGCACTCTGTATGTATCAGATACATTGTATTCCCGCACAGTCTGTCCATCTCTGTATGTATCAGATACATTGTATCCCCGCACAGTCTGTCCATCTCTGTATGTATCAGATACATTGTATCCCCGCACAGTCCGTCCATCTCTGTAGAAGGCAAAGTGCAGCTCTGTGCCCCCTCTGAGTGGATCCAGTCTGGTGTCACATCTCACCGTCATCTCATCTCCTTCTATTACCCTGGATGGGGTCACTTTTATTTCTGGAGGAGAGAAGAGCTCTGGAAGAGGAAAGACAAACAATGGGATTGCATTAATTATACTCTAAATGATGACAATCACACAATTCTTTGTAGCGGACATAAAATAATTGATATCAGTGTTTGGCTAAGTGGAGATATTGTTCCCATTACAGTAATACACAGTAATAGAGAGCCCGGTATGGTCAGCTTAGTCACAAGTCATTTATTCTACCTGCATATCTGGATGGTGAGCGGTCAGCCGAGACACTGGAGGAAACCAACACAGACATACAAATGTCTTACAGACAATGTCCTGAGAGGGAACTGAGCTCAGATCCCTGGAGCTGCATGGGAAGGCTGGTAATAAGGTCACTTGATGGAGTAATAGAGCTTATCAGTCTACTATGAATTTACCAGTCAGTCACTTTTCTGGCTTTCCTGGCTCTAAAGTGATATTACACCCTAATGTAACCCTTTCAGTAGCAGACTGAATGAGTATGCAGAATATCTTTATATCCTTGCCTATATTCCAGTTTTAGCCGGTGCCATGACCACTTCCCCAGGTTTCCTGTTTTAGGGTGGCTCCTTTCCCATGCAGCATCCTATGGAGCCAGTTTTGTATGCAGGGACTAGAGTTGTGTCTCCCTGCACTGTGTGTATCAAAAGAAACACACAGCCTCATAGACTAGGATTGCAAGGCACTCCCCTGCTATAAAAATAGAAAGAATGTAATATATAACCAACTTCCGAAATTTGAACTTTGAATAGGATGAATTTGAATTTAAATACAAAAGAATGGAATAGAAAATAGAAAATATTAGAATAGTAAATAATAGAACTGCCTAGGCAGGTTGCTGGCGTACTGCAGTTACTAAGGACCTATGGAGCTCGGGACGTACTATCCCCTCTATCAAATATAGTGATACGTACATGCATGTCTTCTCCTGCCTGGAGCCATCATTGCATTATAAATAGGTATTCACCGCTGTGTTCCCGGGATCTCTAGGTCTGAACTATGATGCCCGCTATGACCACATAAAATGTGCCTACCTTTGTCCACTTGAGGCTATCCCTATACCACAATAGATTTTGTATACCCAATGCTGAGTATCCACAATTTGGAATACATCAGGGAGAGGGTACGGGTAGTCGTTGATTCCCAGGTAACTACCACCAGTGGAGATTATAAGCCTTCCCCTTATGGTATGCGAGGGTCCAAACTTTTGAATCCAGCATAAATAGAATGTATATGTACGCCAACATGGAATTTACATCTTAAATATAGAAGCAGTAATTCTTATTCAGTATCTGTGTCGTCACAACCCTGTCATCTACTCTGAGTCATCATCAACAAGGAAATACCGGTCTGTCATGGTCTCTCAGGCCCTGAGGAAGCCTTGAGCGAAATGCGTCGGCTTGCCGGGGACCTACATTGACCGATTCCATCGTGAGATCCACTCTCCATCCTACACAGGCTCTTCGATTTTGTTCCCCTTATGAGATGTATTTCTATGTTGCTAATGACCCATCCTGCTTGATTTTATTTATTTGTATGTTAGTCCAATTGCACCAATTAGGCATGGCGGTCCATGCGTTTTATCTTATGTACTAATAAAATGTTATTTGGTTTTATAAACTTTTTTTTTGTCTGATCCTTCTACTCCCACTGGCCTGCAAAGCCCCATCTTTTTCTTTCTAACATTTTTTGATTTATTTGATTTTGACTATGGATGGGGCAGTATAACAAAAAAAAGTTGGCTTTAATTTACCTTTCACAGAGATAAAGAATATATCTGTTTTCTCTTTTTCATCTGAAATATAAACATGTTGTATTCGTTTAGTACATTTGTACAGTCCAGACTGACTCATCGTTATATTAGGAATATGGAACTCGGAGTCGGTTTCTGATGATTTTATCTCCTGATCATCCTTGTAGAATTTTGTGTTTATTGCTTTAAAATCTTTTATATGATGACATCTCAGAGTCAGGGGGTCTCCTTCATATATGGCGGATGGAGGTCTCTGCAGGATGACAAGATCTGAAATGTAATAAAATGTACTTTAGGTTGTTCTATTCACACCCAACAATCTGTAATGATGGAGATGAGATGATGACTCACTTTCTGTAACATTTAGGAAGACGGGATCACTGATATCACCACCAATGGTCCGGCACTGGTAATCTCCTCTGTCCCGATATACTGAAGATCTAATGATATGAAGTCTCTGTTGATCTCCTTTTATCTGTGTCTGGTTTCTGTACCAGTGATAGGTCCGGGACTCCTCTGGTACAGTAGACGGCACATCACATGTCAGAGTCACACTGTCATAGTATAGAATATTCCCCCAGTTGGGTGTGAAGGTCACCACAGGTTTGATGGCCTGTCCTATAGAAGAAAAGAGATCACACAGAACCCATAGATAGCACAGTGTGCAGCAAAACACAGATAGGTGGACACATTTTATGTAAAAAAAAAACATATTTTATGTTCTCATGTCAGATGTTTGTGGTCCTGGGCACAGAAATTTTCCAACATGTTAGTAAATCTCTGTAATAAGTAAAACGACTCCCCTTAAGGTGGGTTCACATCTATGTGATTTCAGACATCGCATGTGATTCACACCACATGCCTGTGCACATTTGTGATGTCTGTGCAGTGCGAAGCCAGCTGTACAGTTGGTATGGCTAAAATCGCATCGCATTTGCAACAAAATGGTGCAGGACCCTTTTCTTTGCTTGCACTGGAGCGATCTAATTCCATTCGATTCCACAATTCGCACTGCGCTCTGCGAAACTATTAGAACTTTATTTTGACACCAGCAGCGGTTCACAGAGTGCAATGTAAACTGCCTGCGATTCAGATGTGATGCGGGAACTCACTCAGGAATTGCTGTGTTTCCTGCATCACACCAGTGAGAACCCAAAATAATACCTACATTTGAATAAAGCATTTATTTTAAAAAAAAAATCAGCAAAAGGGACAGTACTTACAATCAGTTTGAAGTGTCCCTTGTGCTGCTGGCTGTAGATTGAGTTGAATTGCTCGTCCTCTGACCTCCCCCACCCCTGCAGTGTCATTTCCTGGTGCTTTGGTGATTAATACGTGAGCGGTCATATGCACTTGTTAAGAGTGCCAACTATGCCCGCCATTTCCATCCCTTCCTCCATTCATAAAACATGTACTATAGCTTCCAGCAAGAAAAAGGATTCCATGATTGAGGACGGTTGGATGAATGAAAGGTCAACCTCCTCCAATCATGGATCACTTTTAACCCTAGAATTATTGCGCTCACTACAGTGTGCATGGAAACACCTAATATGTACTGCAAAAATATTGTTTTGTATACACTTGAAGCATATGTTAGCATTTCTTTGTTAAAAAAAAGGGGGAGGAGACCGCGCTCAAACAATATGACTCCTGATGACGTCAGACGTTTGCTGACGAAACACGTTGAGTCTAGGGTACGCTGCTACATCACTTCCGGTTTCTCCCCACTGATGTGTCCATCCTCCCATGACATTTGGGGGACAGTAGCTTGTCCAGAAACCCTCCAAAGAGCCAAATACAACCGTCAAAAAATGGTCTTCCATTGGCTTCAATGCATTAAAAAAAATCTGATTATTAAACATTTAATCAGATTTGAAGTTTATAAATTTTAGCTGAATTTAGGTCCAAACTAAATAAAAGCATTATGGGCCTTTCCAACTAACATTCTTGTAAAACATTTAAATAAATGGGTAATTTAAATTGTGTGCAAATTATGGCTAACCAGCGCTGTTTTTTAAAAATTATTCTTAAAAGTGTAATTATAGAAGTTCTTCAGTCACCTGTGTAAAAATTAAAATTCAGCAGCTACAAAAACTGTAGCTGCTGACTAGTGTTGAGCGAACACGGACTGTATTATTTGTGTTCGTACCGAATTATTGGATTTTTTGTACCCGAACACGGACACGGACACTTTACTGTATGTTCGGGTAAAAATCCGTGTTCGGTCGTTTTATTTCCGGGTTTTGCATGCTTTGGCGCTCTTTTCATGGCGGGCTTTCAACAGCCAATCAAAAATCGTTTAACTGGTGTGCCTTAAGCCATCCCAGCCATGCCTGCAAATGTCTCAGTAGCTGTGATTGGCCGTCTGAAGCATGTGACCAAGTCTTTATAAGTTCGAGGCAGCCGCAGCGGCGTCATTATGCTGCTTAGATCAGGGACAGAGCACACATCAACGTGCTGGCTGCTGATTAGGGAAAGACAGGCAGGAAAAAACCATTTGTGTCCAGATAGGATTGAGGGACAGGTCGGAGTGTTTAGGCAGGGCGAGTTGTAGGCATTTTAGGGATAGAGTCTGCTGAATTATAGGGTCAGTGTCTTCTACAAACTACAATCGATATTGCTGTGTGGGGGGTGGGGTGACTCTGCACTCAATCCTGATCTACGATCTCTTCTCAATCCTGTTAGGGAGAGGCTGCTGCTGAATTTTAGGGTCAGAGTGTTCTACAAACTACAATCGATATTGCTGTGTGGTGTGGGATAGGAGATAGGCAGGTGTCATTGATCCACATCCATTTTTCTGTGTGTGAGCTGCAGTGAACACAATCTTTTTGGGGTGCAGTGAACACAATCTTTTTGGGGTGCAGTGAACAACATCCTTTTTGGGGTACAGTGAACACAATCTTTTTGGGGTGCAGTGAACAAAATCCTTTGTGGCGTGCAGTGAACACAATCTTTGTGGGGTGCAGTGAACACAATCTTTTTTGGGGTGCAGTGAACAACATCCTTTTTGGGGTGCAGTGAACAAAATCCTTTTTGGGGTGCAGTGAACACAATCTTTTTGGGGTGCAGTGAACAAAATCCTTTGTGGGGTGCAGTGAACACAATCTTTGTGTGGTGCAGTGAACACAATCTTTTTGGGGTGCAGTGAACAAAATCCTTTTTGGGGTGCAGTGAACAACATCCTTTTTGGGGTGCAGTGAACAAAATCCTTTTTGGGGTGCAGTGAACAAAATCCTTTTAGGGTGCAGTGAACACAATCTTTGTGGGGTACAGTGAACAGAATCTTTGTGGGGTGCAGTGAACACAATCTTTGGGGGGTACAGTGAACACAATCTTTTTGGGGTGCAGTGAACAAAATCCTTTGTGGGGTGCAGTGAACACAATCTTTGTGGGGTGCAGTGAACGCAATCTTTTTGGGGTGCAGTGAACAAAATCCTTTTTGGGGTGCAGTGAACACAATCTTTGTGGGGTGCAGTGAACACAATCTTTTTGGGGTGCAGTGAACAAAATCCTTTTTGGGGTGCAGTGAACACAATCTTTTTGGGGTGCAGTGAACAAAATCCTTTGTGGGGTGCAGTGAACACAATCTTTGTGGGGTGCAGCGAACACAATCTTTTTGGGGTGCAGTGAACAAAATCATTTTTGGAGTGCAGTGAACAACATCCTTTTTGGGGTGCAGTGAACAAAATCATTTTAGGGTGCAGTGAACACAATCTTTGTGGGGTACAGTGAACAGAATCTTTGTGGGGTGCAGTGAACACAATCTTTGGGGGGTACAGTGAACACAATCTTTTTGGGGTGCAGTGAACAAAATCCTTTGTGGGGTGCAGTGAACACAATCTTTGTGGGGTGCAGTGAACACAATCTTTTTGGGGTGCAGTGAACAAAATCCTTTTTGGGGTGCAGTGAACAACATCCTTTTTGGGGTGCAGTGAACACAATCCTTTTAGGGTGCAGTGAACACAATCTTTGTGGGGTACAGTGAACAGAATCTTTGTGGGGTGCAGTGAACACAATCTTTGGGGGGTACAGTGAACACAATCTTTTTGGGGTGCAGTGAACAAAATCCTTTGTGGGGTGCAGTGAACACAATCTTTGTGGGGTACAGTGAACAGAATCTTTGTGGGGTGCAGTGAACACAATCTTTGGGGGGTACAGTGAACACAATCTTTTTGGGGTGCAGTGAACAAAATCCTTTTAGGGTGCAGTGAACACAATCTTTGTGGGGTGCAGTGAACACAATTTTTGTGGGGTACAGTGAACACAATCTCATACTTCTGAAGATTTGAGGGTGCTGCCTGTTCTATACTCCTCCTCCCACTGCTCAACCATCCTTTTAGGGGTACAAACAATAGTAATTGGGGCCTAGTGTGGTGGTGTACGTGCGAGATACATACACTTTCTTTTTGATCATATTTTCTCTTCCGCTATTCAATTAAATCCTTTGGGGATCAATTAAATTGCGTGATAGTCTGTGTCGGTACGTGTGAGATCCACCTTTCCAAGTTTTTGGGGTTCATCTCATACTTCTGAAGATTTGAGGGTGCTGCCTGTTCCATACTCCTCCTCCTACTCCTCAACCATCCTTTTAGGGGTACAAACAATAGTAATTGGGGCCTAGTGTGGTGGTGTACGTGTGAGATACATACACTTTCTTTTTGATCATATTTTCTATTACGCTATTCAATTAAAACCTTTGGGGATCAATTAAATTGCGTGATAGTCTGTGTCGGTACGTGTGAGATCCACCTTTCCAAGTTTTTGGGGTTCATCTCATACTTCTGAAGATTTGAGGGTGCTGCCTGTTCCATACTCCTCCTCCTACTGCTCAACCATCCTTTTAGGGGTACAAACAATAGTAATTGGGGCCTAGTGTGGTGGTGTACGTGTGAGATACATACACTTTCTTTTTGATCATATTTTCTATTCCGCTATTCAATTAAATCCTTTGGGGATCAATTAAATTGCGTGATAGTCTGTGTCGGTACGTGTGAGATCCACCTTTCCAAGTTTTTGGGGTTCATCTCATACTTCTGAAGATTTGAGGGTGCTGCCTGTTCCATACTCCTCCTCCTACTCCTCATCCATCCTTTTAGGGGTACAAACAATAGTAATTGGGGCCTAGTGTGGTGGTGTACGTGTGAGATACATACACTTTCTTTTTGATCATATTTTCTATTCCGCTATTCAATTAAAACCTTTGGGGATCAATTAAATTGCGTGATAGTCTGTGTCGGTATGTGTGAGATCCACCTTTCCAAGTTTTTGGGGTTCATCTCATACTTCTGAAGATTTGAGGGTGCTGCCTGTTCCATACTCCTCCTCCTACTGCTCAACCATCCTTTTAGGGGTACAAACAATAGTAATTGGGGCCTAGTGTGGTGGTGTACGTGTGAGATACATACACTTTCTTTTTGATCATATTTTCTATTCCGCTATTCAATTAAATCCTTTGGGGATCAATTAAATTGCGTGATAGTCTGTGTCGGTACGTGTGAGATCCACCTTTCCAAGTTTTTGGGGTTCATCTCATACTTTTGAAGATTTGAGGGTGCTGCCTGTTCCATACTCCTCCTCCTACTGCTCAACCATCCTTTTAGGGGTACAAACAATAGTAATTGGGGCCTAGTGTGGTGGTGTACGTGTGAGATACATACACTTTCTTTTTGATCATATTTTCTATTCCGCTATTCAATTTAATCCTTTGGGGATCAATTAAATTGCGTTATAGTCTGTGTCGGTACGTGTGAGATCCACCTTTCCAAGTTTTTGGGGTTCATCTCATACTTCTGAAGATTTGAGGGTGCTGCCTGTTCCATACTCCTCCTCCTACTCCTCATCCATCCTTTTAGGGGTAAAAACAATAGTAATTGGGGCCTAGTGTGGTGGTGTACGTGTGAGATACATACACTTTCTTTTTGATCATATTTTCTATTCCGCTATTCAATTAAATCCTTTGGGGATCAATTAAATTGCGTGATAGTCTGTGTCGGTACGTGTGAGATCCACCTTTCCAAGTTTTTGAGGTTCATCTCATACTTCTGAAGATTTGAGGGTGCTGTCTGTTCCATACTCCTCCTACTCCTCATCCATCCTTTTAGGGGTAGAAACAATAGTAATTGGGGCCTAGTGTGGTTTTGTACGTGCGAGATACATACACTTTTTTGGATCATATTTCCTATTCCGCTATTCAATAAAAACCTTTCTAGGGCAAGATCTTAAATTACAGAAATATGAGGAGACCGTCAAATAAGGGCAGTGGCCTGGGTCGTGGTGCTGCTGGTAGAGCTCCTGTTGCAAGGAGAGGACGTGGTCGATCTGTGCCAGCTACACGCACAAGTGAAACACCTTCCTAAAGTGTGAGTAGGCGACAGAACCTGCATCAGTATTTGGTAGGGCATCATACGCCCCTAGAAGTGATGAGGCCAGAACAAGTGGAGGCGATAGTAGATTGGTTTGCTGCTGACAGTGCCTCCAGTTCCTTCACATTGTCTCCCACCCAGTCTACTGCAGAAAGGTCACAGTTGGCACCTGCAGCCGATGTCCAACCGTCTTTCACCTCACCCCCTTGCAAATCAGGCAAGCAGTCTGAGCCCCAAGCCATACAGCAGTCTCTTCTTCTTTTTGATGACTCTGTCAGCAGGGTTTCCCAGGGCCATCCACCTAGCCCTGCCCCAGAAGTGGAAGAGATTGAGTGCAGCGATGCCCAACCACTTATTTCTCAAGATGAGTACATGCAAGGACCATCGCAGCACGTCTCCGATGGTGACGAAACGCAGGTGCCAACTGCTGCGGCGTTCAGCATTGTGGAGACCGACAAGGAGGGCAGGGGTGAAGACTGGGTGGAAGATGATGTGGAGGACGATGAGGTCCTCGACCCCACATGGAATGAACGTCATGCAGGTGACCTGAGTAGTTTGGAGGAAGAGGCGGTGGTCGCACAGAGCCACCAGCACAGCAGAAGAGTGAGCAGGGTGCAGAAGCGGAGCGGCCGTGCCCTAGACACTACGCCCGCTACTGCCCAACGCAGCAAGGGAACGAGCGCACCAAAGTCAGCTCAAAGGAGTTCTCTAGCATGGAAGTTCTTTAGAAAATGTGCTGATGACAGGACACGAGTGGTTTGCACCCTGTGCAATCAGAGCTTGAAGCGAGGCATAAACCTTCTCAACCTGAGCACAACCTGCATGATCAGGCATCTAAGTGCAAAGCACGAGCTGCAGTGGAGTACAAACCTTCAAAACCAAGAAACGTCTCTGGCTCATCCTGCTTCCTCTTCTGCTGCAGTCTCGGCCGCTCCAGCCACATCTGTAGTGATACCGGCACCTGCCACCCCGCAAACAGACGATCTGTCAGCAACACCACCACCTGGGTCACCAACAACCATCTCCACAATGTCCCGTGGAAGCGTTCAGCTTTCCATCTCCCAAACACTTGAGAGGAAGAGGAAGTACCCCCCTACCCACCCGTGATCCCTGGCCCTGAATGCCAGCATTTCAAAATGATTGGCCTTTGAAATGCTGTCATTCCGTCTGGTGGAGACGCACAGTTTTAAAAACCTTATGTCGGTGGCTGTCCCACAGTACGTCGTGCCCAGCCGCCACTACTTTTCCAGGCAAGCCATCCCTTCCCTGCACAACCAAGTGGGGGAAAAAATCAGGTGTGCACTGCGCAACGCCATCTGTGCCAAGGTCCACCTAACTACCGATACGTGGACCAGTAAGCACGGTCAGGGGCGTTATATCTCCCTAACGGCACACTGGGTAAATGCAGTGGCGGATGGGCCTGAGGCGGATAGCAATTTGGCACATGTCCTTCCACCACCGAGGATTGCAGGGCGCTTCAGTTTGCCTCCTGTTCCTAACTCCTCCTACTCCGCTTCCTCATCCTCTACCGCCTCCTCATCCGGACAGCGTAACACCTTCACCACCAACTTCAGCACGGCCAGGGGTAAACGACAGCAGGCAGTTTTACAACTTGCCTGTTTGGGGGACAAACCACACACCGCGCAGGAGTTGTGGAGGAGCATGGAACAGCAGACAAATGAGTGGTTGCTGCCAGCGAGCCTCAAGCCCGGCTTGATGCTGTGCGATAACGGGCGAAATCTCATAGCAGCTCTGGGCCTAGCCGGTTTGACGCACATCCCTTGCCTGGCGCATGTGCTGAATTTGGTGGTGCAGAGGTTCCTTAAAAACTACCCCGATATGTCAGAGCTGCTGCAGAAAGTGCGGGCCGTTTGTGCGCACTTTCGGCGTTCTCACCCTGCTGCTGCTCGCCTGGCAGCGCTGCAGCGTATCTTCGGCCTTCCCGCTCACCGCCTCATATGTGACGTGCCCTCAAGGTGGAACTCCACCTTGCACATACTGGAAAGACTGTGCGAGCAGCAGCAGGCCATAGTGGAGTTTCAGCTGCAGCACGCACGCGTGAGTTGCTCTGCGGAACAGCACCACTTCACCACCAATAACTGGGCCTCCATGCGAGACCTGTGTGCCTTGTTGCGCTGTTTTGAGTACTCCACCAACATGGCCAGTGGCAATGACGCCGTTCTCAGCTTAACTATCCCACTTCTATGCCTCCTTGAAAAAACAATTCGGGCGATGATGGAAGAGGATGTGGCACAGGATGAGGAGGAGGAGGAGGATGCATTGTCTCCCACCCAGTCTACTGCAGAAAGGTCACAGTTGGCACCTGCAGCCGATGTCCAACCGTCTTTCACCTCACCCCCTTGCAAATCAGGCAAGCAGTCTGAGCCCCAAGCCATACAGCAGTCTCTTCTTCTTTTTGATGACTCTGTCAGCAGGGTTTCCCAGGGCCATCCACCTAGCCCTGCCCCAGAAGTGGAAGAGATTGAGTGCAGCGATGCCCAACCACTTATTTCTCAAGATGAGTACATGCAAGGACCATCGCAGCACGTCTCCGATGGTGACGAAACGCAGGTGCCAACTGCTGCGGCGTTCAGCATTGTGGAGACCGACAAGGAGGGCAGGGGTGAAGACTGGGTGGAAGATGATGTGGAGGACGATGAGGTCCTCGACCCCACATGGAATGAACGTCATGCAGGTGACCTGAGTAGTTTGGAGGAAGAGGCGGTGGTCGCACAGAGCCACCAGCACAGCAGAAGAGTGAGCAGGGTGCAGAAGCGGAGCGGCCGTGCCCTAGACACTACGCCCGCTACTGCCCAACGCAGCAAGGGAACGAGCGCACCAAAGTCAGCTCAAAGGAGTTCTCTAGCATGGAAGTTCTTTAGAAAATGTGCTGATGACAGGACACGAGTGGTTTGCACCCTGTGCAATCAGAGCTTGAGGCGAGGCATAAACCTTCTCAACCTGAGCACAACCTGCATGATCAGGCATCTAAGTGCAAAGCACGAGCTGCAGTGGAGTACAAACCTTCAAAACCAAGAAACGTCTCTGGCTCATCCTGCTTCCTCTTCTGCTGCAGTCTCGGCCGCTCCAGCCACATCTGTAGTGATACCGGCACCTGCCACCCCGCAAACAGACGATCTGTCAGCAACACCACCACCTGGGTCACCAACAACCATCTCCACAATGTCCCGTGGAAGCGTTCAGCTTTCCATCTCCCAAACACTTGAGAGGAAGAGGAAGTACCCCCCTACCCACCCGCGATCCCTGGCCCTGAATGCCAGCATTTCAAAATGATTGGCCTTTGAAATGCTGTCATTCCATCTGGTGGAGACGCACAGTTTTAAAAACCTTATGTCGGTGGCTGTCCCACAGTACGTCGTGCCCAGCCGCCACTACTTTTCCAGGCAAGCCATCCCTTCCCTGCACAACCAAGTGGGGGAAAAAATCAGGTGTGCACTGCGCAACGCCATCTGTGCCAAGGTCCACCTAACTACCGATACGTGGACCAGTAAGCACGGTCAGGGGCGTTATATCTCCCTAACGGCACACTGGGTAAATGCAGTGGCGGAGGGGCCTGAGGCGGATAGCAATTTGGCACATGTCCTTCCACCACCGAGGATTGCAGGGCGCTTCAGTTTGCCTCCTGTTCCTAACTCCTCCTACTCCGCTTCCTCATCCTCTACCGCCTCCTCATCCGGACAGCGTAACACCTTCACCACCAACTTCAGCACGGCCAGGGGTAAACGACAGCAGGCAGTTTTACAACTTGCCTGTTTGGGGGACAAACCACACACCGCGCAGGAGTTGTGGAGGAGCATGGAACAGCAGACAAATGAGTGGTTGCTGCCAGCGAGCCTCAAGCCCGGCCTGGTGGTGTGCGATAACGGGCGAAATCTCATAGCAGCTCTGGGCCTAGCCGGTTTGACACACATCCCTTGCCTGGCGCATGTGCTGAATTTGGTGGTGCAGAGGTTCCTTAAAAACTACCCCGATATGTCAGAGCTGCTGCAGAAAGTGCGGGCCGTTTGTGCGCACTTTCGGCGTTCTCACCCTGCTGCTGCTCGCCTGGCAGCGCTGCAGCGTAACTTCGGCCTTCCCGCTCACCGCCTCATATGTGACGTGCCCTCAAGGTGGAACTCCACCTTGCACATACTGGAAAGACTGTGCGAGCAGCAGCAGGCCATAGTGGAGTTTCAGCTGCAGCACGCACGCGTGAGTCGCTCTGCGGAACAGCACCACTTCACCACCAATAACTGGGCCTCCATGCGAGACCTGTGTGCCTTGTTGCGCTGTTTTGAGTACTCCACCAACATGGCCAGTGGCAATGACGCCGTTCTCAGCTTAACTATCCCACTTCTATGCCTCCTTGAAAAAACAATTCGGGCGATGATGGAAGAGGATGTGGCACAGGATGAGGAGGAGGAGGAGGATGCAGAGGTAACATTTCCAAGGCTTTCAGGGCAGTCATTCGCAAGGGGCTCCGAGGGTGGGTTCCTGCACACACAAACGCCAGGGACACAATTATCCAGCAGGGGCACAGTTCTGGAGGATGAGGAGGATGAGGAGGAGCTGGAGGAGGAGATGGAACCATGTTCACAGCAGGGTGGCACCCAGGCCAGCTCATGGCCATCACTGGTGCGTGGCTGGGGGGATACAGAGGACACGGACGATACACCTCCCACAGAGGACAGCCTTTCGTTGCCTCTGGGCAGCCTGGCACACATGAGCGATTACATGCTGCAGTGTCTCCACAACGACCGCCGAGTTGCCCACATTCTAACTTGTGCTGATTACTGGGTGGCCACGCTGCTGGATCCCCGTTACAAGGACAACGTACCGTCCTTAATTCACTCACTGGAGCGCGATCGCAAGATGCGCGAGTACAAGCGCACGCTGGTAGACGCCATGCTGCTGGCATTCCCATCTGACAGCGGGGCCGCAGTGGAAGCACAAGGCAGAGGAGGAGGTCGCCAACGCAACCAGGGCACCGCCAGCACCTCAGAAGGCAGGGTTAGCATGGCCGAAATGTGGAAAAGCTTTGTCAGCACGCCACAACAAACAGCAGCACCAGCAGCTCAGATGGAACGTCTTAGCAGGAGGCAGCATTTTACCAACATGGTGGAGCAGTATGTGTGCACACGCCTACATGTAGTGAATGACGGGTCTGCCCCCTTCAACTTCTGGGTCTCCAAATTGGGCACAAGGCCTGAGCTTGCCCTTTACGCCTTGGAGGTGCTGGCGTGCCCTGCAGCCAGTGTATTATCTGAACGGGTATTTAGCACGGCTGGGGGTGTTATAACAGACAAGCGCAGCCGCCTGTCCAGAGACAATGTGGACAAGCTCACGTTCATTAAAATGAACCAGGCATGGATCCCACGGGACTTTTCCGTACCTTATGCAGAATAGCAATGGATACCGACCTTACCCACCCATTGTTCCATTTTTGCTCTTTCTCACTCTTTTGGGGTGTACCCTCATTTAAAATTTGTGAAAAGAAGCAGTGTTGGCTACCTCGTCCTCCTCCTCAGGGCCAGATTAACGTAGGGGCTATTGGAGCTGCAGCTCCAGGCCCCTACCTTTTATATAGGCCCCGGGTTGGCCATATTCACTGTTACCGCTCTTCTGTCACTTGTAAACACAGAAGTCTGGCTTCTATGCTCGCTTCCACAGGCAGCACCCTCAGAACCTCCCCACACAGCGCGAAGGCCGGACAAGGAGGGACAGTTGCCGATGCATGGATGTGTTTATGGGCTTCAGAGACAGCATCCCATGTTGAATTAGGCATGCATGGCTGCACCCTTCCTCCTCTGGGTGCATGCCAAGGCTTGGCCCTTAAGGCCCTTCAAACTCCTCAGCACCAAGCCCATGATGCTCTTAATCCGGCCCTGGTCCTCCTCCACCGCCGCTTCCACCTACACCGCCAATAGGTGTGCGCAGCCTATTGCATTAAGGTGTGCACCCCAAAGTTGAAATACACATGCATGTGTTTGCCTACAGGTACATGGCCCCGATACATTTCTCTCCCTGCTGGCAAAGAGAAATAGAGCAGAGCAGGTCCGGAGAGATCTTTCCCATCTCCTCACTGGCAATTCTATGTGCCCTAGGTGATTAGGGTGTGCCCAGGCACACCCGGCACACCCTGTGCGCATGCCTATGTCACCGCCACATCCACCACCACCTCAACCTCCCTCCTACTCCATATGGGCCTCGTCCTTCAGAGATGAAGAAGAACATTGTTTTATTTTTCTGTTTTTTTTTTTGTTGTTTTAAGTTATTTTCCTATCCACATTTGTTTGCAGAGCACTTGCCATGCTCTTAATTACGTTTTGCTGCCATTTGCAGCACTCTAGCCCTTTCCTTTGGTGTTTTAGAGCCATTTTAGTGCCTTAAAGTTCGGGTCCCCATTGACTTCAATCGGGTTCGGTGTCCGGGAAAAGTTCGGTAAAAGTCCGGGACACGGACCCGGACTTTTTTTTAAAGTTCGGCCGAACCCGTCGAACACGGACATCTAGGTGTCCGCTCAACCCTAATATCTACTGTATATCAAACGCAACCCAGTGGTTTTATATAGTTATTGGTTAAAGAAGGGAAAAAAATTGAAATCCCCATCATCAGGGTCTTATTTGGACACCATGCTGCCGTAGGTCAATCTTAATGATGAAGAAGAAGGTTCCTCAGTATCTCAGTGACCACAAGTGGTTACCGCAGGAGCTTCAAGAACCTACAAGACAATGCTGAAACATGTTGTTCCAGAAAAGCTTCCAAGCCCTAGCTTAGAGTTGGCCAGCTCTACCTTTTGTAATTTTTCAGTATGAGCTAATTAAAGTTGAGAAAATCTGCTTGGGTTCGGTACTCTAACATTTCATAAATCCAGCTTGTAGTTCCAAAACTACAGCAAACACTACTGAATCTATGGTGGGGCAAATCTTATTTTACAATGCTACATGTAATACACCTAGATGACATATCTGCCACAAACTCTACACCTCCACCTATTGGCCAATAAAGAATATTTCCCAAGTTTAGCACACCCCCAGCTAATGCTATACTCCAATTGTATCCCCCTGAACTGAGGAAGTGGCAATTTAAAGATACAAAAAGCATTTTATTTGGTGAAATAAAGTTATTGAATGTTTTACTAAAATAGGAGACTCGTGCCTATCTTTTGGAGAACCACGTCAGGCGCCTCTGCCAATCGAAGTACTGACAAACTTTCTTTTTGCGCTGACTCTTCCCACAAATTCTTTCACCCTCCTGAAAGCCTCACAGAAAACCCAGGATGGGAATTCCCAAGGCTTCGAGAGTGACAACTCTGACCCTGTGTGGAGACAGGCTTTTTACCCCGGTGCACTTGAAAGGCCGCATGTTTCCCCCTCACTGGGTGAACACAGCCCTGACAATTGTAAGACAATTTTGACTTTTTTTCCTCTTATTGTGGAAGCCTTTTATCCTTGATTCTGAATTAATCTACTACACTACAATGAGAAGGAGGCAGGAAAGTCTTTAGAGTCTCAGGATTTTCCTGCCTCCTTCTCTTATCGTTTCTGGTGGATGCTCCAGAGCTTTTCCAGAGATCACTGGTCTGCGCTCTACCACCACACCCGAGACCAAAATCTTTTTCTAGTAATTTGCAAGCAATTGTTAAATGAAAGGCAAACTAAAAATAATGATAATAATGATAATTATAATAATAATAATAATAATAATAAATAATTTAAAAAATATCTCTCCTTACATAGAGCTGGTAACTTTCTCTAACATCTCCAACATACATGGACAATATGGCGGCAGTTGGGAGCCTACTCTTTTATGGAAAGAGACTGGGTAATTAATTGCTTCAAATAATCAGCTTTCGTTATTCCTTATTTTTGGGGTTAAACCTGAACATTTTTGGCCAAAATGTTGTGATTTGTGAACTTTGAAGAACCCAGGGACGTTAAACCCATGGTAACAATGAACACGAGTCACATTCCCAGAGCCAATGGTAGAATGTGGTAACGGGGGCAGCATGGGGTCTGCTTTATATTCTCAACTCACTTTCAGCCTTTAATTTCATCAGACAAAAGAAGAAAGACAAAGGGAAAGAGAAGAAGGGAAGAGTGACTAAGGGAAAGAGAATAAGGGAAGGGAAGAGTGACTAAGGGAAAGAGAAGAAGGGAAGAGAAGAGTGACTAAGGGAAAGAGAAGAAGGGAAGAGAAGAGTGACTAAGACTAAGGGAAAGAGAAGAAGGGAAGGGAAGAGTGACTAAGGAAAGTGAAGAAGAAGAAGATCAGAGGCTTATTCAATTTTTCAAGCTCACCATGTATCTGTGTTATCTGGATATCAATCCCATCACTCATCTTCCTCACAGTGCCAGACGTCGTCCTCACTTCACAGGTATATTTCCCAGAATCCTCCAGCTGAGCTGACCGCACTCTGTATGTATCAGATACATCGTATCCCCGCACAGTCCGTCCATCTCTGTAGAAGGCAAAGTGCAGCTCTGTGCCGCCTCTGAGCGGATCCAGTCTGGTGTCACATCTCACCGTCATCTCATCTCCTTCTATTACCTTGGACGGGGTCACTTTTATTTCAGGAGGAGAGAAGAGCCCTGGAAGAGGAAAGACAAACAATGGGATTGCATTAATTATACTCTAAATTATGAAAATCACACAATTCTTTGTAGCGGACATAAAATAATTGATATCAGTGTTTGGCTAAGTGGAGATATTGCACCCACTACAGTAATACACAGTAATAGAGAGCCCAGTATGGTCAGCTTAGTCACAAGTCATTTATTCTACCTGTATATCTGGATGGTGAGCGGTCAGCTGAGACACTGGAGGAAATCAACACAAACATACAAATGTCTTACAGACAATGTCCTGAGAGGGAACTGGGCTCAGATCCCCGGTGCTGCAAGGGAAGGCTGGGAATAAGTTCACTTGAAGGAGTAATAGAGCTTAGCAGTCTACTATGAATTTACCAGTCAGTCACTTTTCTGGCTTTCCTGGCTCTAAAGTGAAATTACACCCTAATGTAACCCTTTCAGCAGCAGACTGTATGAGTATGCAGTATATCTTTATATCCTTTCCTATCTTCCAGGTTTAGCCGTTGCCATGACCACTTCCCCAGGTTTCCTGTTTTAGGGTGGCTCCTTTCTCATGCAGCATCCTATGGAGCCAGCGTGTCTCCTTACACAGTGTACATCAAAAGAAACACACAGCCCCATAGACTAGGATTGCAAGGCACTTCCCTGCTATAAAAATAGAAAGAATATAATACTTACCCAACTTCCGAAATTAGAATTTTGAATAGAATGAATTTGAATTTAAATAAAAATGAATGGAATAGAAAATAATAGAAAATATCAGAATAGTAAATAATAGAATTGAAAAGAATGGAATAGAATGGAGTAGAAAAACAATAGAACAGAATATAATAAAACAGAAAGAATATATAACTGTCTTCTGAAATTTGAATAGAAAATATTAGAATTGAATAAAAAAGAAAAGAATAGAATAGAAAATATTAGAAAGAGAAAATAGGAGAACAGAACAAAAAACCAACAATAGAATAAAATATAACCATTATTTTTGTATATATATATATATATATATATATATATATATATATATATATATATATAACGGTTATATTTTATTCTATTCTGTATTAATTGTTTTTTCAATTTGTTTCTATTCTATACTCTTAATTTCTACTATTTTCTACTCTAATCTTTTCAAAAAATTCATTCTATTCAAAACTACAATTTCGGAAGATGGTTATATTCTTTCTTTTTTATTCTATTCTGTTGTTTTTCTATTCTATTCTCTTTTTTTTTCTATTATTTTGGATTCCATTGTTTTTTTTTTGTTCCTTATTTTTATCTATTCTATTTGAATTTTGGAAGATGGGCATATTCTATTTATTTTATTCTACTCTAATAAATTCTATTCATTACTATCCTTTCATTTTGTATTCTATTGCTTTATTATTTTATACTCTATTTTATGACATTCATTTTTAAAAGTTTGATTACTAGTATTTTCTAATTCGATTACAAATTTGTTTTCAAATTCAAATCAAATTTTGTTAAAATTTTGGTTAATGTCAATTCGTTACTATTGTAATTCAGTAATTTGGATACTCCCAAATGTCCAAATAACAAACAATTCGGCCGAATTTCGATTTGGAACTCAACAATCCGCACACGTCTAGTTTTGCATAACACGGCACTGTAGAGTCTAGTGAACCCTAAAAATGTTGTGAGTGTTAACATCTTATAATTCCTAAAATATCAGCCCCCCCAATATGGATGTTTTGCTTCTTTTTTTATACTCACCTTTCTGGAGATGTCCTCAGGCTGGTTATGGGATGTGTTGGGTCCTCTTCACCTGTTCTCCAGCATTGGATGGTCCTCTATGATGCAGAGAATGGCCCTGATGTTGTATCATTACACCAGGGAGATGCCCTTGAAGTGGGAGGGTCCAGGACACCCTTCACTCACAGGATGTCCTCAATCTCCCAGGCTGAATGACGCCGGGTGTCATTTAACCCACAAGGCTGGGGACATCTAATTGCAGAATGTAATTACTGTGGGGGAGGGTGGGGGGGGGGGACAGTGTCAGAGAGAATGTGTATATTGCAGCCTGATTTGATTTATTTGATTTTGACTATGGATGGGGCAGTATAAAAAAAAGTTGGCTTTAATTTACCTTTCACAGAGATAAAGAATATATCTGAGAACTCTTGTACATATGAACTATCATAGCGTTGTATTCTTTTAGTACATTTGTAGAGTCCAGACTGACTCATCCTTATATTAGGAATATGGAACTCGGAGTCGGTTTCTGATGATTTTATCTCCTGATCATCCTTGTAGAATTTTGTGTTTATTGCTTTATAATATATTGTATGATGACATCTCAAAGTCAGGGGGTCTCCTTCATATATGGCCGATGGAGGTCTCTGCAGGATGACATAATCTGAAATGTAATAAAATGTACTTTAGGTTGTTCTATTCACACCCAACAATCTGTAATGATGGAGATGAGATGATGACTCACTGTCTGTAACATTTAGGAAGACGGGATCACTGATATCACCACCAATGGTCTGGCACTGGTAATCCCCTTTATGCTCCCCTACAGAAGATTTATTAATGTGTAGGTTCTGTTGATTCCCTTTTATCAGTTTCTGGTTTCTGTACCAGTGATAGGTCCGGGACTCCTCTGGTACAGTAGACGGCACATTACATGTCAGAGTCACACTGTCAAAGTATAGAATATTCCCCCAGTTGGGTGTGAAGGTCACCACAGGTTTGATGGCCTCTCCTATAGAAGAAAAGAGATCACACAGAACACATAGATAGCACAGTGTGCAGCAAAACACAGAGAGGTGGAAACATTTTATGTAAAAAAAAAAACATATTTTATGTTCTCATGTCAGATGTTTGTGGTCCTGGGCACAGAAATTTTACAACATGTTAGTAAATCTCTGTAATGAATAAAACCATTCCCC